>NC_077227.1:377765420-378113646 GCF_027887165.1 Monodelphis domestica
TTTAGTTCAGTTCCTATAGAGCCCACAGCCCCAAATTCTAAAACCAAGCGCTCTTGGGCTCAAATCCCAGATACCTTTACTTCTCAGGGCTTCTCTTTTGGGGTGGCTGGCCACAACACACCACCTGCAATCCTGGCTCCAATGTTTATTTTATTTTATTTTATTTTTTTCCTTTTAAACATTATTTTATTTGGTCATTTTCAAACATTATTCCTTGGAAACAAAGATCATTTTCTTCCCCCCCCCCCCCTCCATAACCGACATGCGATTCCACTGGGTATATAGGGTGTTCATTTAGAGTCTCTCCTCAATCATGTCCCCTCAACCCCTATAGTCAAGCAGTTGCTTTTCCTCTGTTTTTACTTCCAATGTTTCTATAGTTTGAAATTGGAATTACTGCCAGCACTTATAAACTGAGGACAAAAAACTCCCAGAACAAACACAAACACTCCCAAGTCCATTTCTCAAAGCCAGGATAAAAGAAGGAGCAGGAGAAGAAACTTCCCAGTTTTCTCCTTTCCAGTTTGGTTCTGTTCACAAAGACTGGTGCTGAGTAAACTGAACTTTACCTTCTGGATGCAGAAGAAAAGAGAGAATGAGTAAGAAAGAGTATGAACCAGAAAGAACCGGACAGTCTCTGTCTGGCTAGTTTTAAAGATGAAACCTTTCTGGGTCACACAGCTATTCAAAGGAGGCTCCACTTACCCAGGTGGTAGGAGCTGCCTCCATGTTAGGTGATCTGGGCACACCCAGACAAACCCCATTACAAAAATAATTTGAAGGTGGGGTGCTAGCAACTTTGGCACTCAGAAAAGGCCACCTGTAGGAGGTGGTACTTGAACTGAATCTTAAAGGAAGCCAGGGATTCTACGAAGGAACCAACAAAGATGTGGCTCACTCCAGGTATGGTATATAGCTTATACAGAGGCAAACGGGCCAGAGATGAAATATCACTGGCAGATGTGACTGGAATGGGACCAGTGTGTATAAATGGCAGTGATGGGCAATAAGTCTGAAACAACCAGAATATGAAGGTCTTCCTTCCTTCCTTCCTTCCTTCCTTCCTTCCTTCCTTCCTTCCTTCCTTCCTTCCTTCCTTCCTTCCTTCCTTCCTTCCTTCCTTCCTTCCTTCCTTCCTTCCTTCCTTCCTCACCTTTTGTCTTAGGATTAATGATGTGTATTGGTTGTAGGCAGAAGAGTGGGCAATGGGATAAAGTGACTTTCCCAAGGTCATACAACTAGGAAGTGTCTGAGGCCAATTTTGAACCCTAAATCTCCCATCTCTAGGCTTGGTTCTCAATTCACGGAGTCACCTAACTACCACCTGTGAAGGTCTTTCAAAGTTGAACAAAGAGGTTTAACAAGAAGTATGAACTCCCTGTGAAGAGAGATTATTTCCTTCTTTGTACTTGTATCTCCAGCATACAGTACATGGCACATAGACACGTAAGTAATGTTTGTTGATTTGAGTAGTTTATCTTAGATACTATTAGGGAGCCAATGGAAAAAGGGTTTCCCTTGCCATTTTGTGACATTGTGCCCTCTATGTATGGCATGTATTTCTGATTCTGAAATTAGGTTGGGGCATGAGAGAGTAAGAAAAGGGAGTTAAGTTTATGGGAAGAAAGCTGTCAGGGAGAGGGAACCTGTGGAGGGCAGAGGGGTGGAGGTGGAGCTCTACCTGTATTCTTTGGGTCTATTCCTAGTTATCCTGGTGGGACAGGTCAGAACCACTGAGGCTAGTTCAGAATCAGCCTCTGGCCCATTTCCCTTCCAGTTTGCCTCTGAGGTCTTCCCATAGTGGAGAATAGAAGAGGAGTGTGAAAGAGTGGCCAGATGAGTTCTCAGATCTCAACTCCCTCACTCTGCCCTCGATGTCCTCCCCTGTCCAAGGAATAGCCAGCGTCTTAAGTGCTGCCTAATGCTCTATCTGCTTTCTGTGCTTGTGGGCACAGGGGACGCTGAGGAGAATGTGTTTGTGGTTGGGCATGGAATGCAAGTTATGTTGTGTGTGGATGGAGTGTGCCCGTGCTGAAAGCTGTGGGAGGGGAGAATGGCTAGAGTCATACAGGCAGGAGAAGGAATGCTTACTGAGCCTGGAGTCCTCACAAGTAGATTAGTTTGGATAGGCGGGGAAGGTGGGGAAGATATATCCGGGACACCTGTTTCTACATCAGGATTTCCCCTGCCCCCTCCTAAAGATCTGCTTCTCACTTGGCACTGACTTTCACCTCACTCAGGTTCCCTTGGCCCCAAGGGGTTGATGAAAACCCCCCAAGTTTATTTTCTCATTTTCGAAATAATTTATGTTCCTAAAGCATGTTTTGGTACATGGGACTCTTTTAAAAGGAAAATGGTGTGTTTTTTTTGTTTTTTTTTTTTTCACTTGAACTCAGGGATGTTATAGTAATAGAAATTCAGGGTCAGGCAGAAGAAACTTAGGGTTGGACCCCAGGTAAGGGTTTTAACGGGCAAATAGTGGGGGAAGCAAGGCCAGAAATTGGTCCACATGGATAATGTGATTTCTTAGTTCCAAATGGATAATTCCTTTTTAATATTTCCCTACTATATGGTATACAAACACTCAGTCACATTAGCTTTGTATTAAGGGAACATGGTGCCGCAGACTGTGGGCAGGACCTGGAGTGCAGAAGAACTTCTGACATTTACTAGCTGTGTGACTGTGGGCAAATCACTCAATCTCTCCCAGCCTCAATTTCCTCATCTGTAAAGTGAAGCAAGATATACCTTTAGTACCTACCTCATAGACTTGTTGTGAGACTTATGATAAATAAAATAATGTAGAATGGTGGACAAAATTAACTGGCACAAAGTAAAATAATGAAATTTATTGACTTGTAACTTATTGACATAACTTTTTATATCTATATCTTTAAAGTAGGCTTATTACATAATGTCCTCCTTTCCAAATTAATTAAAATAATAATATAATAAACATAATGAATTACATGTTTTGCATAATTTGGGTTTTGATGCATATTCTTGAATTTTCATCATGAAACTAAACTTCTGTTATATTAGATATAAAATATACCTTTAATGAATAGTCAATTTGTTCTAAGGTTAACATCTATTTATAGCTCATAGGTTTCCTTAGAAATTTTTTTTTCTGATCAACAAGTATTTATTTTCTCTCCCTCTCACCCTTGCCCTACTGAATAATAATAATAAAAATTTAAACCTCTCATAACAAATGTATATTATTTCTCTAGTAGGAGACAGTATGATTTATCTTTGATCCTTGGATCTCCTAAGGTATTTCAAAGTTGTTTTTTCCTTAAGAATGTTGATGTCAAAAAAAAGTGGGTGTATGTGGAGGCAGCTGGGTAGCTCAGTGGATTGAGAGCCAAGCCTAGAGAAGGGAGATCCTAGGTTCAAATCTGGCCTCAGACACTTTCTAGTTGTGTGACCTTGGGTAAGTCACTTGACCACCATTGCCTAGCTCTTACCACTCTTCTCCCTTAGAACCAATACACAGTACTGATTCCAAGATGGAAGGTAAGGGTTTTTCTTCTTTTTTTTTTTTTTAAAGAATATTGTTGTCATTGTATAGAAGTGTTCTTCAAATTCTACTCACTTCATTCTACTTTCATTCATAAAGGTCTTCCCAGTTTTCTCTGGAACTGCCCATTTCACCATGGCATAATAATATTCCATCACATTCTTATATCATAATTTGTTTAGGCTTTCCCCAATAGGTGGGAATCACTTTAGTTTTCAATTTTTTGTTTCCACAAAAAGAGTTACTCTAAATATTTTTGTTCATTTGGGTGCTTTTCTTCCTCCAATCTCTTCGGAGTGGATGTATACTTAGTAGTATCCACTGGTCACATAGTTTTTCAATAGAGTTTATTTCAGAGGGGTTTCCAGGCCATTAAAATACATTTCTATAACACGTAAAAATTTCTTAACCTTTAATGTGTGTGACATGGTTTTAAGGTTGTATGGTAATAATCCACCACAGTTTGGGAACTTCTCTAATTACAGAACAATTCTGCTTTTTCAGTACATGAATATATTTAGTCATAGTTAACCATTCCCTCAATGTGGACAAGACCTCCAGGCCCATTAGAAAAAAATTTAAATCCCCCAAACATTTTTGGAAGAGAATGTTTTACAATCTGATGAAGATTCTCAATAGTTATGGGTTTCTTTTGGAATTCTAATAAATGTCAATAAAGCCTTGGATGGAAAATTAATCTAATCAGTAAAAATTACTTTCTTTTTCCAATTTTTCAATATGCCAGTCTTTATATTGTCTTGCTCATGATGAGCATTTTTCTTCATAGTAATGGTTAGCAACTATTTCTCTCTTACAGGTCTTCTCAATGAACTTTAAGAGGTTTATATCACAAAAGGAGGAATCAACAACAGCTCCTCTAGCTATTAGGTCTGTTTGAAGGTCTTTATTTATGTGATGAGGCTAACCTCAAAATACAGCGTGGGAATGTGGCTGTGTGGCTTGAAGGGAGGCAGAACAGATATCTCTAGCCTCTTCTCCCTCCATCTTTCTTTTATTACACTCACTTTAATTCCTACCAAGAGGGGAAGCAGAAGGCTGAGGCCAGTTAATAGAGAACTCCTGAAAGTGGAGAATCAGCTCAATCCAATTTCATTTGATCCTGGTCAGATGTTCTGAGTCATTCTTGTGTCAGTAGAAACATACATATATGATCATTGCTATCATATAATGAAGCCACATCCAAATTATTGCTTGGCCTAAGTTGTATATAAAGCATTTTGCAAGAGTTAAGGGGGTATATTTATTATTATTGTAGTCCATTAGTTCTGTTATTTTGCTAGCTGTTTTATTTTGTATTCATAATTAGAAGAAGAGAAGGACCATATATCTTATCCAGGTAATTAGGTGGGGCAGTGGATAAAATGTTGTTCCCGGGTTCAGGAGTACCTGAATTAAAATGATATTGATACTGATTAGCTGTGTGACCCTGGACAAGTCACCTCACTGCTGCCTGCCTCAGTTTCCTTGCTTGTAAGATGTGTTAATAATAGCATTTACTTTCTGGGGCTGCTGTGAGGATCATGTGAGATAATATTTGCTAAGTGCTTAGCAGTGCCTGGTGCATAGTAGACAGGTGCTTAATCAATGCTCGTTTCCTTCCAGTGGATATGCTGATCTTTATAGAGACTAGACACCACATGTATTTTGAGAATGGAGCAAAGGAGCTGGAGATTTCAGACTAAATTAGAGAAGACATAATGGGGACATGATAGCATGTCATCATGTCTTTAGAGGAATGGCATGTAGAAGAGGGATTAGATTTGTTCTCTTTGTCTCTAGCAGGCAGAACAAAGGACAATGTAAAGGAAGGGGGTAAGGAGAGAGGAATTTCAGGTTTTGACTTCAATAAGGAAAAGCCTTGCTAATGATTATAGCTGTCCAGAAGGGGAATGGACCACTTTGGGAGGCTTTGAGTTCTCACTTACTAGAGGATTTCAAGGACAAGCTGGATGAAGGATTTTTGACCAGGCATGACTTGGACTAGATGACTTCTTGGCTTCCTTCCAACTATGGGATCCTATTATTTTATGATTTTGAGAAAACTGAGATAACATAGTAGAGTATATTTGAAGTTAGAACAACTGAGTTCAAATCCTGGGTCTTCTACTTACTACTTTGATGATTTTGGATAAATTATTTAATCTCTTTGGGCTTCAGTTTCCAGATATGTCAAATAAGGTTGTTTGACCAGGTGATTTCCAAGATCACTCCCAGATCTAAATCTTATTACCCTATGGTTTCTTCATTCTTGGCTTTGTATGGATACTGACCAGGCTGGAGATTTGTTTATCTTTACTGCTTGATTTCTCCCTTAATTCTGGATAATGTGGAGATAAATGCTTGAAATTTGAGACTTTATTTGAAAACTCTGGTCTGGAATTATTCCATCAATCAGTCGGCAAGCATTTAAGTGCCTTCACCATGCCTGGCATGTGCTAAGTGCTTGGGATACCAAAACTGTCTCTGCTTCCAAGGAGGTTTAGATTCGCTTGGGAGAGACAACATAGAAGCATTAATATTGACAAAAAATACAATGTACTTAATACTTTTGGGGAAGGGAAATGTACTAGCAGTTGAGGTGGTGGTTCAAGAAAGGCTTTCCTTAGAAGATGACTTTTGAGCTGAGCTCTTTTTTTTTAGTCCCTTACCTCTCATCTTGGAATCAATGTTGTGTATTGATTCCAAGTCAGAAGAGCAGTAAGGGCTAGGTTATGAGGGTTAAGTGACTTGCCCAGGCTCACACAGGAGATGTCCCAGGCCAGATTTGAACCTAGGACCTCTCAGCTCTGGGCCTGGGTCTCAATCTACTGAGCCACCTAGCTATCCCCTCTGGCTGAGCTTTGACAGACACAAGGAATTCTAAAAGGCAGAGCTGAGGAAGGGGCGCACTGAAGGGAGGAAGAACAGATATCTCTAGCCTCTTCTACACACCCTTCTCTAGGAGAAACTTTAATTCCTACCAAGAAGAGAAGCATGCCATAAGTAAGAGCATTTGGGACAGTTTGAATGAATCAAAGAATGTGTGAATAATGCATAAGGCTGGAAAGGCAGATTGGAAGTCAAAATTGTGAAGAGAAGGAGGCAAGGTGACACAGAGGAAAGGGCATTGGCTCTGGAATCAGATTACTGGGCTCAAATCTCACCTCTCTTATATTAGCTATCTATGTGACATTGGGCAAACCTATTTAACAACCTGGATCTCAGTTTCCTTATTTATTAAAAAGAAGAGATTGTATTAGATGGCTTGTTAGCTCCCTTCCAACTAGAGATCTATGATCTTAGCAAGACTTTTAAATGCCAAACAAAGGAGTTTCCATTTGACCCTGGAGGTAGGAGGGAACCACTGGAATTTACTGAGGAAGGGAACAAAATGGTGAGATCTATGCCTTGAGGAAATCACTTTTTTAGCTCTGTGGAGAATGGATTAGCCCAGGGAGAGATTGGATGAAGGAAAAGCAATTAGGAGTTTATTGCAGTAATCATAGGATTAGAGATTTGGAGGTAGAAGAGATTTTGGAGGTTATCTAACCCCCTCATTTTAGAGATTAGAAAACCCCAAAACAGAGAAGTTAAGTGACTTGTCCAGTGTCACATAAGTATTTCATAGCTCATAGGTGACATTTGAATCCTGGTCTTCCTTCTCTGGGACAATTAGGAGATACAGTGGTTATAGTTAGTGCCAGACCTGGAGTCAAGAAGACCTGACTTCAAATCTGGCTTTGGATACTTACTAGCTATATGATCCTGGGAAAGTCTCTTGATCTTGTTTGCCTCAATTTTCTCATTTGTAAAATGAACCAGAGAAGGGAATGGCAAACCACTCCAATATCTTTGCCAAGAGGACCCCAAATGGGGTCACAAAGAATCAGACTCGACAGAAATGACTGAGATCAGGCAAACCAATAGTTCTCAGAACAGGATCCCTTCAAAGTCTTAAAAAAATTGAGGATCCCAAAAGGCTTCTTAAAAATGTAGATTATACCTATCGATATCTACTATTTTAGAAATTAAAACTCCTTGATATTATGAAAATAATCCTGACCTCATAAAAGGGTCTTTGGAATCCCACTTTGAGAACAACTATACATGACCACATTGCTTCTCAAAGACTATTGCACATAAGTGGAAATTTATGAGCACTCTATTAGGGGAGAAAAAAACTTCCAGGAACCATAAGATGTACGTTTACCCTTTGGCTATGTGTTCATCCCAGGGACTTTGCATGTATAAGAGGAGAGTATGCTCCCAGTTTGGGGGAATGTTTCTGTAGCAACATTCCTTTCTATACCTGCTCAGGAAATACCCTTTCAAAGAGTTAATTAGCTCTGACTGATCATTAAGGGAAGCACCTCAGTGTACGCAGAGTATGAATGATAATCCAGAAAATGAGAGCGAGAAGAAGTGTAGTTAGTGAGAGAACCAAGACAGAGGGTTTTTTAAAATTTAGAATTACCAATGCAATTAAGTTGTTTAATGAAGTAACCAGTTCTTTGTACTGGTACAAAGTGCCAGTACTTTCTGGTTTAAACTTCTAGAAACATCTGAAGAAAAAGGCTTTTTTTGGATTAGAGAACATTTTTGGTGATTTTTTCTTCTACTTCTGACTCTTACAAATAAAAGCAGAAATATTCAAGTTTTTAGAGCTGAAAGGAAAAGACATGGCTTAAGTCATCCAGTTCTCTGGAAAATGGTTTTCTCTATCCAGACACTTTATCTGATGCTTATGTCCCCAGATGAAGTGATAAGACGTGAAAGAAGAGGGCTAAACTCCCACTGTAGACACCTAGAAATGGGCTTGGGAATAATCTCTTAGCTCTTTACCAGGATTGAGCCCTGAACACTCTGTCCAGTGACCTGGCTTCCTGGGGAGAACAACTTCCAGCTCTGAGAGGGGAGAAATGTTTGTCTTTTTCCTTTTCAACCTCTGTGACCCCAAGAAGAACAGGGTCAGGGGCCTGTCTTCACAGGGCCTTGGAATCTGAGGAGAGGGATGAAGTGGCTGAAATGGGTAACTCAAGGGAGGAGAGGAAGGTGAGCCAATGACCGGCTCTTTCACACCCCAAAGAAAAACAGCCACATCTGCAAAAACCCAGAGGTGTGAGGCGAGGGTGTGGGAAACAACCATGTGGAGACCCCCTGTTGGTCCCGGGTAGGAAGGATGGGTCTCTGAGCCTTGTGATCTTGCTGTGGCCAACCCTCTCCCCTGTCCACTCTCTCCTCCCCCCATACTTTGTTGGAACTTCATGAAGAGATGCGCCAACATTTAGGGCCCTTTGAAAGACTCTAGGGAAGGGATGGAACTCCTGGGACATTTTGTAGTTTGCTGGACACTGCTAGCTGAATCTCTGTCTACAAAAGGAGATGGCAAAGTAATCTTTTCCCAAGGCCAGCTACCCAGACTGTCTGTCCTTTTGCCAGAGGAGGGGGCTTAGGCAGAAAGAATCCTCTGAAGGAAAAGGGAATGGAGGAGGGCCACAGAGGCAGCTCTAGGAACAAATGGTTTGGTGCCTCAGTATCACCCCTGGGATAGGAGCCCAGAAGAGATGGTTAGGAGAGAGTGACCTAGCGCCCTCCAATGGACAGCTGCAGTTCCAGAAGACCAGAAGGGGTGTGCAAGGCCCAAACCCTGGGCATCCAGAGCCTGGGCTAGTTTTCCATTCCTGAATATCAATGAGGAAGGACAGGAATGTCTGCAGCCCAGCTGGCTGCCGTTCTGAGGAGGAGGGAAGCGGGAGATGGTGGGAGCCTGGTTGGGGCTGGGGCTGGGGTTGGGGTATGATCAAGGTACATAGTTCACAAGAATTTGGGCTAAGGTATAGTGGGCAACAGCAGCAGGGGACTAAAGGCAAATGGGGGGGGGGGGAGCTTGGTAAAGGAAGAGCTTCAGAGAAGGGAAGAACCATGTCTGTATACAAAACCTACTTATTACAGGTGCCCACCTGAGAGGAAGGGGATGGGGTCTGGCCCTTGTTGTCTCTATTTCAGGGGGAACAGAAAAAATTCAACTGAACTCAATTTCAACAGATATTAATTACCTACTTGTTAAATACATGCTAGGGGTTCCTAGGTGGTATGGAAAATAGTTCACTGGATGCAATCAGGAAGACTTGAGTTCAAATCCTGCCTCAGACATTTACTAGCTTTGCAATCCTGGACAAGTCACAACCTCTGTATACCTCAGTTTCCTCATCTGTAAAATTGGGATAATACTAGTACCTACTCAGAGTTGATGTGAGGATAACAATATAAAAAAAAAGGACAAAACAAACACCTTTATAACAATGCTAGCTTTCATTATTATTATTGTGTGCTAGGAATTGGCCCTGGGAAATACAAAGACAAAAATGAGTCGCTGCCTTCAAGAAACTTACATTCTGCTGGATAGATGCACAGATAAGTAAACATAAGGTATCCTGAACAAGGAAAGAGCAGTAGTGTTGGAGTAGGTGGAGATCCATCAAAGCTTCATATTTGGCATGGTTTTTGAGCAGGGAAATGATATGGTAAGACCTCCTGGAATTATATAGAGATAATTTCAGCAATTGAGTGGAGGATGGACTAGAAAAGGGAAACATTAGAAACTAGGAAGTGATTTTTAGTCTACAAAAGCAACTGGGTGGAGAAGTGATGAGGACTCAAGCTAGGCTGGGCCAGTGGGGAAAAAAGGGACACATGTTGTCATGGTAGGAGGGGTGAGACAAAAAACCTGAGGTTAGAAAAATTATCCCAACCAGTAGAGTGCAATGGCTATCCCAAGTCAGAAGGAGGGTTACTTTAGTTGCCACTGTGGTCTTCACTCTAAGAACCATAGATTTAGAGATAGAAGAGTTTTTTGGTGACCATCAAAAGTAGAATCCCCTCATTTTTACAGATGAGGAAACTGAGTCTGAGGTGAAATGATTTGCCATCAGTTACACAGCTAATAAGTATCTGATCCAGGATTTTAACTGAAGTCCTCTTGACTTCAAGTCTAGCACCCTCCCCCATCCCCACCCCCGCCCCTGGCCACCTTTGAAGAAGAGATCCTTCTTCAAGTATACATTGGACTAGAAGTTCTCCAAGGATCCTTCCAACTGAGAATTCTAGGGAGAGAGGATAGTAAATGATGATTATAAGGTTTAAAACCTGGGTTACCAGAAGGATGAGAAGTAATAGAGATGCTTAGAGGAATGGTGAGTTTTTATTTTTAATTGAAGGAGGGGGAAAGATAATGAGTACTGTCATCATAGACATGTTTCATTTGAGATTCTGGTAGGATATCCAAATGAAGATGCCAGTATCAGTTAAAAATATGGGAGTAAGGCTCAGGAAAAGATGTGAAGTCTGGGTATATAAATGTATATGTTACCTGTATAAAGATGCTAACCAAACCCACAAGGGCTTATGAAATCCTCAAGGGAGAAAATGTAGAAAGGGAAGAGACAAGAGACTTAGATTCAGGACAGAGACTTGAGTGACAGTTAAGCTAAGGGGGCAGGAGATGGTTGATGAATTTGCAAAGGGAACTGAGAAGTAAGCATATGCAAAGGAAGAGAGAACACTGTCTTTGAAAACAAGGGAGAACATGTTTAAAATATGGGTCCTTAACATGGGTTTATGGGTGTTGTTAAAGGGAAAAGGGGTTAATTATAAAAACCTTGGGCTGATTTATTCAGAAGAATTAGGGTAGCCAGGAATATAATTAATTCCAAGGAGATTTATTTATAATTTATTTACAAAATACAGAAAGAGTGAAGTTAGAAAATCAGAGAGAGAGAGAGGATGGGATAAAGATATCTAGCCTAACCACTAAGTATTTTTCTCTGACCCCTAGCTCAAAAACAGGCAGGGGAGTTTGTTCTTTAACTGGAGAGGCCTCTGCCCTTGTAGATGAGGACCTGGGGATACAGGGAGCAGGTCTCTCCTGAGGCTAGTCTCTTCAGAAAAGGAGTCAGGAAAGGAGTCAGACCTTTTCACTCACCATGTGTCAGTCAAAAAGGAGAGATTTAAGAACAGTCACACCAAGTTCAAGGTCTCAGGTCCCATAAGCAGATTCTTCACCAGCCTCCAACTTGAACTCAGAACTCCAGCAGAAGACCAACTGAATATAGGAAGTTGTAACTTCCTTTTAAAGATCCTTTCTTTTGCATCACTTCCTTTGACTTCCTCCACTTTACATCTACCAGTTCTGGCTAAAGCTTTGCTTAGGACTGCCCAGAGGGAAGTCAGTTTGATTCTGATTCGTCACCCACTATTGCACCCATGGGACACAGACGCTCCCACTTAATGATTAAGTGGGATGTTTACACTTTTGGTGATTAAATCTAAAAATGGGCAGGGAGTTAATTTAATTTTTACAATCAGGGGAGAGTTAATTTCATTTTCACAATCATGGGAGAGTTAAATTTAATCTTTACAGTATATTTAAGAGGATCTGTGAACTTGGATAGGAAAAAAATCACATTTTAATTTAATTAACCTCTTACTGAAATTTAGCATTTCTTTCAATTACTTAAAAATATGATTCTGTGGCACTTCCAGGTCAAGATGGCTCCAGAGTAAAAGCAGGGCTCTACCTCTCCTCTCCACCAATCAAGACAGAGTGCCTCACAATGACAAAACCCAAATCAAATGAGTGAAGGAATTCCATGGTAGGACACAGCACAGAAGGTAGGCAAAGTTAAGGCATTTCCATTCTAAAAAGGGGGAAATTTCCTCCATTGTGAATCTTAAAAACTACTCAGACTGTACCTTAGAAGATTTGGTCTAGCTATTCTCTTATTGTAACAATGAAGATACTTGGTCTAACAAGAATCAAGAATGTATTGGGAACTTTTAAAATTACTCCACCCTACTCAGAAAGTGCCTTAGGGGAAGATAAAGTTGTAAACTCCTGATTGAACAATGAAAGTCCCTAACTCATACCTTATAGTAAAGCTAGAACATTAAGCTAGGTCTATTTTTAGGTCTAATACAAAAAGGTGTTAAGTATCTGTAAAGGTTAAATTAATCACAAAAAGGTCAAGTAACTTACAAAAGGCAAGCTTAACAAAACAGTGTGAAGTACTCAGAAGATATAATCTAACCAGAGAAGGTGAGAACCAAAGAAGATGAGAACTAAGAATGGGCAGTCCTGGAAAAAAATGTCTACTGTGATTGGTAGAGGTGAAAATTTAGGGGAGGTGAAATAAGAGAAAATTCTCTTTAAAAGGAGGTCAGTTGAATTGAGGAAAAAAAGCTTAACTCAGTTCAGGAGACTCAGTGGAAGACTGAGGCTTGCTTGGATACGGTCTTATGATGAGTAATAAGACTGACTCGCTCTTCCTTAGGCTCAGGGAGGCCACTTTGGCCTAGGCCTTTAACTACTGCTTGGCTCAGCCTGAGCCAGAGTAGTTTAAATTAATTCTCTCTCTCTTTCTCTCTCTCCTTTCCTTAATTCCTTCTTTCTTTATTAATTAAAATCTCCATAAATCCCAGCTGACTTGGGTATTTCCTTATTTGGGAATTTCCCATGGCAACCATTTATTTAGATTTTAAGTCAAAACACTAAAATTATCTCATTATCAAACCAGTAAGGGGCAAGCTCATCATCCCTCCTCACCGACCTTTCCAGAGTCCAAGTGAGCATGGGACAAACTTCTAAGTTCTAGAAGGGAGGCTGGCTGAGATCAACATAGACTTACCTCTAAGAGAAACTAGACTCAGAACACTGGGAGGCTGAGGTAACACGGAGATAAGGTGCAATGGAGCTTGGGGAGAGGGAGCAGCTCACAGCAAAATGCTACAGAAAACCATAAAAATCCCTCGGATTAAGACCTCTTCAGTGCTCAATACAGAGACCTTTCTAGACCCCACCCTCAGACCTCTTACCAGGCAATCTTTAAGTTCTTAGGGGCTGGACCTTCTCATAAGTATAGCAATTCTAGGAACCCCAGGAGTTGGAGGAAACATGGAGATAGGGCATGGAGCTTGGGCAGAGAGGGGAGGATCAAAGCAAAATGCCACCACAGTGTGAATTTCAAAACTATTCTACCCTAATCAGAGCATTCTTTAGAAGATCTGATTTAGCTATTTCCTGATCAATAACAATAGAGATACTTGGGATAACAGAATCAGGTCTTGGAAACTACATTTCTCCTCCCTTCTTAGTTTAACAAGATTAGGAAGGTCTGTATCAAAACTCAAGATTTAATTATCTGAGAAAATGGCCTTCAACAGACATGTACAAAAAAAGGACAGCCCAGAGGGCTGTCCTAAGTCAAGTTTGAGCCACCATTGGCACATGTGAGACACAGGAAGTGAAGTAGAGAACAGCCTCTGGAGTTCTCGTGACTTCCTATGGAGAGGGCTAGAGTACAGTTCTATCCTGGAGATCGAGCTTGGAGGAGCCCTGCAGACACAGCTTCTCTTCAGATCAGTCACGTGAGTGATAAGGACTGACTCCCTTCTCTGCCTTGGCTCTCCAAGGCCTTAACACCCGCTTTGGCTCAGCCTGAGCCAGAGTGGTTCTGAGTTAAATTCCTTTCTTTCTCTCCCTCTTTCCTTTTTTCTCCCTCTTTCCTTTTCTCCCTATTTCTTTCTCTCCCTCTCTCTCTCTCCCTCTAATATTTTCTCCCTCCTGTTGTAATTAAATCACCCTAAAAATTTGGCAGCTGACTTGGGTATTTTATTATTTGGGATTTCCCTTGGTGACCATTTAAATTTAGATTTTTTCAGTCTCAACCATAATTTCATCCTTTATAACAGAGACCCAAAAATAGCCTCTGTGAAAAAACCCCCTCCAGTGCTCAATACAGAGACTTGCCTACAATCCACACTGAGAACTCTGCAAGGCAATCTTTAAATTCATAGGGACTGGACCTGCTGCTAAGAGCAGCTGGACACTGCTGAGGACTGGGAAAAAATATAATCAGGGCAAAAACCTCTTCAGAACCCAATACAAAGATAACCCACATTCCTCACTTAGAGGAACAAGACAATGGCCACCAACTCCCAGGAACTAAAATCCACAAACACCCAAAAAACCAAGAAGAAAACTTTGACCGTTGATAATTTTTATGCAGAAAAACTCAGACTAAAGAAGAGATAGCAGAAGATGACAAACAATTTAAACACACCCAAACCTTAAAAAATGGAAATTGGTCAAAAGTTCTTGAAGACTTTAAATCCAAGATTGTCAGAAAAATGGAAGAGATGTGGCAAGAAAAGTGGGAAATAGTCCAAAAAGAAAATAAGTTTAAAAGACAGGATCTCCCACTTGGAAATTGAAGCCCAGAAATCAAATGAAATAATAAGCAAATTGAAGACCAGAAATGACCTTCTGAAAATCATGAAAAGCAGGATAGATCAGACCAAAAAGGGAAATCAAAAGATCTTAGCTGAAAACCAGTCATTAAAAACTAGAATTGGGCAAGTAGAAGCCAGTGATCTCACAAGACAGCACGAATTAATAAAGCAAAGCCAAAAAAAAATGACAGATTAGAAGGCAACACAAAATATCTCATTGAGAGGGTGGTTGACCTTGAAAACAGATCTCGGAGAGACAATTTGAGAATCATAGGCCAACCTGGAAACCTGGAAACAAACAGAAACTTTGACACCATACACAAGAAATGATTATAATGAAGTTCTGCAAACAAGAGAGCAAAATAGACATTGAAAAAGTCCATAGACCACCTACTCTAAATCCTCAAAAGACAACCCCAAGGAATGTAAGTGCCAAATTCAAGAGCTTCCAAGCTAAGGAGAAAATATTACAAAAAGCCAGAAAGAAACAATTCCGATATCAAGGAACACCAATCACGATTACATAGGATCTGGCAGCCTGCACACTAAAAGACCGCAAGGCTTGAAATACAACATTCAGAAAGGCAAGAGAAATGGGTCTACAACCAAGGATCATCTACCCATCAAAATTGACTATATACTTCCAGGGGAAAGTATGGGTATTTAACAAAATAGAAGACTTCCATATATTTGTAAAGAAAAGACCAGAGCTAAACAGAAAATTTGACACTGAAATACAAAAACCAAGAGAAACATAAAAAGGCAAATAGGAAAGAGGGAGCTCTTATTTTTTTGTTCTTTAAGGCCCTCAAAAAGGCCAAATTGGTTGCATTCTTATATGGAAAAATGTTATTTGTAAATTCAAAAATTGTATTTACTATTATAGTAGTTAGAAGAATCCATAGGTAGAGATTGGGCCCCTAAGTGGTTTAAAATCACACACACACACATACATATATATGAAGAAGAAAGGGTGTGTGTGTGAGAAAATGGTACCAAGAGAAACTTGAAGGAATAAGAAAATTAGGATAATCTATACTACACAAAAGGGCACACAGGAGTGGGAGGGGAAGAATACAACTATAAGAAGGAGAGGAAGAGAGTGCTAAAAGGTAATACTCAAACCTTATTCTCAGTGGAATCAATTCTGAGAGGAAAGAACATCTAGATCCATTGGGATATTGAACTCTATCTTACCATATAGGGAAGTTGAGAGGGGAAAACCAGAGGGGAGGAGTGGGGATGGGAGTTAAAAAAAGGGGGAGGGAAAGAAAGGGGGAAAGGAATTTAATAGACTCTAAAAAAACAAAAGGGGAATAAAAAGGGAGGGGGTGGGAAGCAATACAAGGGGGGAGAGTGTGTGGAGTAGCTTAAAAAGACCCCAAAAGAAAATTAAGAGAGTAATGAGAAGGGAGGGGGAGAAAGAAAAGTAAAATAGGGGTGGGGATTAGGGGGACTGATTAAAAACAGAATACTAGTGTAGAAGGAAATAATGAAAGAGAAAAGGATAGGACAAGGAGAGAAAATAAAAATGACGGGTAATACACAGGTAGTAATCATAATTTTGAATGTGAATGGGATGAACTCACTCATAAAGAGGAAACAAATAGAAGAGTGAATTAGAAACCAAAATCCTACCATATGTTGTCTACAAGAAACACACAGGAGGAAAGTAGATACCCATAGGGTAAAAGTAAGTGGATGGAGCAAAATATATTAGGCATCAAATGAGAAAAAGAAGGCAGGAGTCGCAATCATGATATCTGACAAAGCCAAAGTAAAAATAGATCTAGTTTAAAGAGAAAAGGAAGGTAATTACAACCTGATAAAAGGCAGTATAGACCATGAGGAAATATCAGGACTCAACATGTATGCACCAAATGGCATAGCATCCAATTTTTAAAGGAGAAACTAGTGGAGCTCATGGATGTAATAGATAGAAAAACTATACTAGTGGGAGACCTGAACCTTCCTCTATCAGAACTAGATAAATCGAACCAAAAATAAATAAGAAAGAAGTAAGAGAAGTGAATGAAATCTTAGAAAATTTAGAGTTAGTAGATATGTGGAGAAAAATACATAGGGACAAAAAGGAATACACCTTCTTTTCAGCAGCACATGGTACATTCATCAATATTGACTATGTACTAGGGCATAAAACATTGCAAACAAGTGAGAAAGAGCAGAAATAATAAATGCAATCTTCTCAGATCACAATGCAATGAAAATAATAATTAGTAAGGGTACATGGAGAGGCAAATCAAAAATTAATTGGAAATTAAACAATACAATTCTCCAAAATCAGTTAGTTAAAGAACAAATAATAGAAACAAATAATTTTATTGAAGAAAATGATAATGATGAGACATCCTTTCAAAGTCTGTGGGATGCAGCTAAAGGAGTACTCAGGGGGAAATTTATATCCTTGAGTTCATATATTAATAAATTAGAGAGGGTAGAGGTCAATGAATTGGGCATGCAAATTAAAAAACTAGAAAGTGAACAAATTAAAAATCCCCAGATGGAAACTAAATTAGAGATCCTAAAAATTAAAGGAGAAATTAATAAAATTGAAAATCAAAGAACTATTGATTTAATAAACAAGACTAGAAGCTGGTACTTTGAAAAAACAAATAAAATAGACAAAGTACTGGTTGATCTAATAAAAAAGAGGAAAGAAGAAAACCAAATTGACATTATCCAAGATGAAAAGGGAGACCTCACCTTGAATGAAGACAAAATTAAGGCAATCATTAAAAACTATTTTGCCCAATTATATAGCAATAAATATGGCAATCTAGGTGATATGGATGAATATTTACAAAAATTTAAATTGCCTAGATTAACAGAGGAAGAAATAGACTACCTAAACAACCCCATATCAGAGAAAGAAATTGAACAAGACATTAAAGAACTCCCTAAGAAAAAATCCCCAGGGCCTGATGGATTCACAAATGAATTCTATCAAACATTCAAAGAACAAGTAATCCCAATATTATACAAACTATTTGATGTAATAAGAAAAGAAGGAGTTTTATGAAATTCCTTTTATGACACAAATATGGTACTCATTCCAAAGCTAGGCAGATCAAAATCAGAGAAAGAAAATTATAGACCAATCTCCTTAATGAACATATATTCAAAAATCTTAAATAGAATACTAGCAAAGACTCCAGCAAGTGATCACGAGGATTATTCATTATGACCAGGTGGGATTTATACCAGGAATGCAAGGATGGTTCAATATTAGGAAAATCATTTACATAATTGACCAAAGCAACAATCAAACCAACAAAAATCACATGATTATTTCAATACATGCAGAAAAAGCCTTTGACAAAATACAACACTCATTCCTATTGAAAACACTAGAAAACATAGAAATAGAAGGGCCTTTTCTAAAAACAATAAAGTATATATTTAAAACCATCATCAAGAAAAAAAATTAAAAAAACCCCATCAGCAAGCATCATATGCAATGGAGATCAATTAGAAGCCTTCCCAATAAGATCAGGAGTGAAACAAGAATGCCCATTATCACCTTTATTATTTAATATTATACTAGAAACACTAGCTGTAGCAATTAGAGAAGAAAAAGAAATTGAAGGTATTAAAATAGGCAATGAGGAGACCAAGCTTTTACACTTTGCAGATGATATGATGGTTTACTTAAAGAATCCTAGAGAATCAACTAAAAAGCTAGTCAAAATAATCAACAACTTTAGCAAAGTTGCAGGATACAAAATAAACCTACATTAATCATCAGCATTTCTATATACTTCCAACTCATCCCAGCAGCAAGAGTTAGAAAGAGAAATTCCCTTCAAAATCACCATAGACAGTATAAAATACTTGGGAATCTATCTGCCAAAGCAAACATTGGAACTATATGAACACAACTACAAAACACTTTCCACACATTAATTGCTCATGGGTAGGATGAGCTAACATAATAAAAATGACAATCCTTCCCAAACTAATTTACTTATTTGGTGCCATACCCATCAAACTACCAAAAAACTATTTTACAGAATTAGAAAAGCCAATAATAACAAAGTTTATTTGGAAGAACAAAATATCAAAAACATCAAGGAAATAATGAAAAAAATGCAAAGGAAGGTGGCCTAGCAGTACCACATCTTAAACTGTAGTATAAAGCAGTGATCATCAAAACCATATAGTACTGGCTAAGAGACAGAAGGGAGGATCCGTGGCATAGACTTGGGGTAAGTGACCTCAGTAAGACAGTCTATGATAAACCAAAAGATCCCAGATTTTGGGACAAAAACCCACTATTTGACAAAAACTGCTGGGAAAATTGGAAAACAGTATGGGAGAGACTGGGTTTGGATCAACATCTTACACCCTTTACCAATATAAACTCAGAATGGGTGAATGACTTGAACATAAAGAAGGAAACAATAAGTAAATTAGATGAACACAGAATAGTATACTTGTCAGATCTTTGGGAAAGGAAAGATTTTAAGACCTAGCAAGAGTTAGAGGAAAAATTACAAAATGTAAAATAAAAATTTTGATTACATTAAATTAAAAAGTTTTTATACAAACAAAACCAATGCAATCAAAATTAGAAGGGAAGCAACAAATTGGGAAACAATCTTTATACCAAAAATCTCTGACAAAGATCTAATCACTCAAATTTATAAGGAACTAAATCTATTGTAGAAAATAATCAAGCCATTCCCCAGTTGATAAATGGGCAAGGGAAATGAATATGAAATTTTCAGATAAAGAAATCAAAACTATTAATAAGCACATGAAAAAATGTTCTAAATCTCTTATAATCAGAGATATGCAAATCAAAACAACTCTGAGGTATCACCTCACACCTAGCAGATTGGCTAACATGACAGCAAAGGAAAGTAATGAATGTTGGAGGGGATTTGGCAAAATTGTGACATTAATGCATTGCTGGTGGAGTTGTGAATTGATCCAACCATTCTGGAAGGCAATTTGGAACTATGCACAAAGGGCGCTAAAAGACTGTCTGCCCTTTGAATCAGCTATAGCACTGCTGGGTTTGTACCCCAAAGAGATAATAAGGAAAAAGACTTGTATAAGAATATTCATAGCTGCGCTCTTTGTAGTGGCCAAAAATTGGAAAATGAGGGGATGCCCTCCAATTGGGGAATGGCTGAACAAATTGTGATATATGTTGGTGATGGAATACTATTGTGCTCAAAGGAATGATGAACTGGAGGAATTCCATGTGAACTGGAACGACCTCCAGGAATTGATGCAGAGTGAAAGGAGCAGAATCAGGAGAACATTATACACAGAGACTGATACACTGTGGTAAAATGAAATGTAATGGACTTCTCTACTAGTAGCAATGCAATGATCCAGAACTATTTGGAGGGACATATGAAAAAGAACACTATCCACATCCAGAGGAAGAACTGTGGGAGCAGAAACACAGAAGAAAAACAACTGCTTGATCACATGGGTCAGTGGAGCTATGACTGGGAAAGTAGACTCTAAATGATCACCCTAGTGCAAATATTAATAATAAAGAAATGGGTCTTGATTGATGGCACAAGTTAAACCCAGTGGAATTGTGTCAGATATGGGAGGGGGTAGGGGGAAGGGGAGGAAAGGAACATGAATCTTGTAACCATGGATAATTATTCTAAATCATTAAATTAAATAAAATTTAAAAAATATGATTCTATGAAGGGGTGTATAGGCTTCACAAGTCTGCTAAAGGGATCCATGATACACAAAATGTTAAGAACCCTTGATTTAAAATTTCAAAAGCCTACCTTGGTGGCACATTCCTGTACTCCTTGCAACTGGGGAGGCTGAGGCAGAGTTGGAAGGAACCTCAGAGATTATCTAGTCCAAATAGTATCTAAATCAGAATCTCCTTTTCAGTTGGCTTGAGAAGTCACCTAGCCTTTGCTAGAAGACCTCCACTGAGGACAATCCATAACATTGCACTTTGGGATTGCTCTAATTATTAGGAACTTTTTCCTTACCTCAATATTAAATTCATGGCACTATTGTTTGTCTTTATTTTTTGAAGAGGATCAATGGCATCACCAGGGTCATGTCTTGCATGGTGAACTGGGTTTAAGTGAAACAAAATTGGTCAAATTTGTCTGCTTCAGGGGGTGCTGGGTGGCTAAGTGGATTGAGAGGCCTAGAGAGAGGAGGTCCTAGGTTCAAATCTGGCCTCAGAAACTCCCCAGTTGTGTGACCCTGGACAAGTCACTTGACCCCCATTGCCTAGCCCTTACCACTCTTCTGCTTTGGAGCCAATACACAGCATTGACTCCAAGACGGAAGGTAAGGGTTTAAAAAATTTTTTTTTCTGCTTCATTCCCTTTTTAAAATTTAAAAATTTTTAAATGTTTTCCATGTTTACATATTAAATTTTCTTTCCCTCCCCTCTACCTTCCCTCCCCTCCAGGATCCAATAAGTACTTCCACTGGGCTATACAAATGTTATCACCTACCAATTTCCATATTATTCATTTTTACAATAGAGCAATCTTTTTATTTTTACTTTTTTGGACTTTTTAATTTTTTTTGAAAATGTTATTTAATTATTCAATTTAGAATATTTTTCCTTGTTTACAAGAGCCATGCTATTTCCCTCCCCTCCCCTCACCCCCTCCAGTAGCAAATGTACAACTCCCTTGGGTTTTACCTATGCCATTGATCAAGACTTATTTTCATATTATTGATATTTGCACTAGGGTGATTGTTTAGAGTCTCCATCCCCAATCATATGTCCATCAAACCATGTAATCAAGCAGTTGTTTTTCTTCTGCGTTTCTACTCCCACAGTTCTTTCTCTGAATGTGGATAGTGTTCTTTCTCATAAGACCCTCAGAATTGTCCTGGATCACTGCATTGCTATTAGTAGAGAAGTCCATTGCATTCGATTGTGGCACAGTGTATCAGTCTCTGTGTACAATGTTCTCCTGGTTCTGTAGAGCCATTGTTTAAAACCAAAATCCCAAATCATATATTCACATGAACAAATGATAAGTCATTTGTGCTTCATTCTCTTCTCAAGAATCATCAAAGTTCAGTGGCAGGCCAGAAGTCAGGACATGTGGTGATGGCCTGGGATGCAGTGGATGACTTAGGCATCTTTAATGTCCAACCAAGCTCTATACTCTCCTCAGTGTTTGCTTCAGCTGCCTTCATGGTCATTGGAATAAATTGTTCTCATCTGAAAGGTAGAAACCAAAGGGGGATGAGTAGGCCTGAAAAGAATTCGGCAAGCCCTCACACCAGAAGTGCTAGTCACTCCACGCACCCCTATGAACAAAACCCTATGGCTGTAACTATCTCCACAATGCTTTTTCTTCTCTCCTTTCTTTCTTACTCTTAATTCTATTTTTAAGGTTCAAGAAGAGCAAAGCTAAATTTTCCTCCATGTAACAACTCTTTAAATACTTGAAGACACTGATTATATGCCACCCAAGAATCCTTTCCAGACTAATCCTCCCAGTTCCTTCAACCTACCCTCATATTTGGCACAGCAGAGTCAAAACAGTTGCTTCTTTATACCTGACATCTAGGAAGCTCATTTGCTGGGACAGGAGTAGTGGTGGAGTGATGACGCTTTCAACAGACAGATGCTTTTGGAAAAGGAGGCTTCCCTGAACTCTCAAATATTACACCAGAGCCGGGAGGGATTTAGTCCAACACATTCATTTTAAAGGGAGGAAAGGACTTGTTCAAGATTACAGAGGCAAGCTCATTCACCACTTGTTAAAAATGAAACTAAACTAAGGTGGAGACAAACTGAACATAAACTTCAATAACTCATGCACAGGATGCTGAAAGGGGCCTTAGAGATGATCTTATCCTCTTCCCCACTTCCCACTGGCCCCTCCAAAGAATTGTGCCTGATGTCATGACTCCAGATAAACAACTGAACAGGGTGGGAGGTTGTCCAATTATTCTAGTTGCACCCTCCTCCTGAGCTCCATCCTTTACTCTATAGGAACAGTAAAGCTTCAAGAGAAAGATGAAGTCCCTGGGATGCGAGGGGAAATGTCTCCAGAAAAGCATGGTTCTCCACCAGGGGCTGAGGTTCTGTCTTCCTTTCTCTACCTTGCCCAGGTACTTTAGAGTCCCTTTTCCATGGACCAATATAGATCAATCCGACCAGCTTTATGGTATCTAAGCATGCTGTGTATACTGTTATCCAAGTCATTGATTAAATAACAGGTAGTTCTAGGTCAAGGATAAATACCTGTGACACAATCTTCCAGGTTGACATTGAACTATTCAAAAACAGTTTTCAATTAACAAGCATTTATTTTCCCTTTCTCTCATACCTTACCTCCTCAACTGGAAAAAGAAAAACAACACTTGTAACAAATGTGCATAGTTAAGCAAAACAAATTCCTAAATTGAACAGGTACAAAAATATATTTGTTATCAAACTTTTTTTTAAACCCTTACCTTCCTTCTTGGAGTCAATACTGTGTATTGGCTCCAAGGCAGAAGAGCAGTGAGGGCTAGGCAATGGGGGTTAAGAGACTTGCCCAGGGTCACACAGCTGGAAAGTGTCTGAGGCCAGATTTGAACCTAGGACCTCCCATCTCTAGGACTGGCTCTCAATCCACTGAGCTCCCCAGCTGCCCCCAGTTATCAAACTTTTAATGACCACTCTTTGGACCTAGTTACTTAACTAAGTCTAAATCCATGTACAATACCTTTACTATTGTGTGGCCTATGTTACACTATCATTTCCACAAGAATAATGTATCAAACTTGGAAAAATTCTTTGCTAAATTTAGATAAACAGTATCTTTAACATTCACATGATCCACCTGTCTAATAACTTGGTCAAAAAAAGAAAATAAGGATTAGTCAAGAGATGACGCATTATTGATGAAACCATTAGGGTTGTTTGTGATCAAAGATTTCTTTCATAAATATTCACTTTTTTAAAACATATTTTCAAATTTTGCCCAGGAAGGGGAAGAGAACAAGCAATTATACAAATTCATCTCATTTGAACTTCGAAAGGTGCTATTATTATTATTCCCATCTTACAGTTGGGGAAACTGAGGCAAGCAGAGATTAAATGACTTGCTCAAGGTCACACAGCTAGTAAGTGCCTATGGTCATAGCTGACCTGAGATTTTTCGGATTCTGGTTTCAGGAATCTATTCACTTCAAGGCAGGAAGCAAAGTCGAGTTTATTGGCTTTTCAATTTTAGACTTGTACCCTTTTCTTTTTTAAAATTTAGAAAACATATCCTCCAGTATTTTTTTTTAAACCCATACCTTCTGTCTTGGAATCAATAGTGTGTTTTGGTTCCAAGGCAGAAGAATGTTAAAGGCTAGGCAATGGGGGTTAAGTGGATTGCTCAGGGTCACACAACTAGGAAGTATCTAAGGCTAGATTTGAACCCAGGACCTCCCATCTCTGGGCCTGGCTCTCAATCCACTGAGCCACCCAGCTGCCCCCCCCTTCTCCAGTCTTATAGGATTTCTCTAGTTTTCCATGATTTTTTAAAGGTCACTGAAAATGACAATGGCAATTCTCACTTCCAACTCTAAAATTCCATCATCCAAATAGCTAGTACTCTGGTTATTTACTGAATTTTCTTCTTCTATCAGACATGCCAGTATAATTCACAAGACCTGCCCTCATGTATTCAAGGTTAGTTGGAGAAGTGAGACAAATACACTGGAAAAATGGACACACAAGACAAGTTGGTTTATGCCAAGTGGCGCATATATAGTAAAGGAGTGGAAAGTAGAGGTAGAAGATAGATATTAGAAGAATTTTAATGAGGGAGTGAGAGATCACTGGAGGGTAGAAATGTCAAGGGATTCAACCCAAAGGAGTTAGATCTTGGGTTGTTCCAGGAAGGATGGCATTCTGAGCAGAGGTATGGAGGCAGAAATTCAGATAAAATATTGGAGCTAGTGAGTAGGATCATACTCCTTAAAGCTGGAGTGGGTTATAATCCAAGCCCCTTTATTTTACAGATACTGCAGTTCACAGAGATTAAAGTGATTTGCCTAAATTCACACATTGTAAGTGTTAGAGTAAGAATTTGAACCCAGATCTTCTGATTACAAATCTATAGTTCTAATCTATCATACTGACTCTAGACTAGTGTAGCTGAGAAGGTTTTTTTTTTTTTTATAGGGCAGGGAAATCTGGAAAGGTATATTAGGGGTGGAGGCAGCTTGAGAACTCAGTGGAAAGAGTACTGGGAATACTGGAAGTACTGGAAGTACAGGAAGACCTGAGTTCAAATCAGACCTTAGATATTTACTAGTTGTCTGACCCTAAACAAGTCACTTAACCAGTTTCCTTTAATCTACTGGAGAAGGAAATGGCAGACCATTCCAGTGTCTTTGCCAAGAAAATTCCATGGACAGTATTACTATTGATGGGCGCTAGATTGAGTACTTTACCTTAAATCTCAACTCATTTCAAAGCATACAGCTGCCAAAATGATTTTCCTAAAGCACAGCTATGAGCATTTCTCTCTCTCTCTGTTTTCCTTTCCGCTCCCCTCCCCTTCTCTGTCTCTCTCTGTCTCCCTCTTTTCTCTCTTTCTCTCTACGTGCCCCCCCACCCCCAAATAAACTCTCATGGTTCCCTATCATCTCTGGTCTTTCCAAATCTCATTGAAAACATTCCTTCTACCAACAGAACACCACCTTCTCTGTACTTTAGAGACTGACAGAATAGCCTGGGTCACTGAGAACTTAGGAGACTTTGCTGGGGTTACAATATCAGTGACAGAACTTGGACCAGGACTTCCATACCTCAAGACCAGCTGCCTCTTCACTATGCCTCACTGACTCTTCTCAGGAGGATCAGATACAGAGTCCTCTGCTTGGCACTGGCATTTAAGACTTCACAAGCTTGGTTCTCCCTTCCTTTCTAGATTGATTACACATAACTTCCTTCCACACTTTCTTTGGTCCCATTAAACTTGTCTTCTTGCTGTTCATCACCCACAATTGTCCATTTCCCATCTTTGCATTGACTTTCTCCCATACCTGGAATGGTCTCCATCCTCACTGCTCCTTTTGCAATCCTGATTTCCTTTGAGTCTCAGCTTGGGTACCACCTTGTGTATGGGGCTGTTGCCTGCCAGATGCTTTTCTGATTGAGGCTACCTTGTTTCTATTTTGTATGTGTTTGTGTCACTGCATGGTGGCTTCCCCATTAGAATGTAATCTCCTTGAGGATGGGTAGGTTCAATTTCTGTCTCTGTGCTGTGTTCCAGCACTTAGCAATTCGTCCAGAAGTCAACCTTTGATTAAGCACGAGTAAGACTAGGCTGAGGAGTTTGGATTCTAAGATTCAGAGCTGGAAGGAGAATCACTATTTTTAGGATCATGGATTTCGAGTTGAAAGGAATTTCTGAAGTCATCTAGTTTAATCCTTCATTTTATAGATAAGGAAAGTGAAGGACTAGGATAGTTAAGTGCATTGACTAAGATCACAGAGGTATGAAAGGTAAGAGGTGGGATGTGAAGTCAGGTCCCCTGCCACCAGAACCCCTGTTCTTTCTATCTGGTTTATTTCCTCGAATGGACCGATGAAGAAGGGCTCAGGAAGAGATCTGGGCAACAAAAAAAGATGATTAATTTCTTCTGGGGAGAGGACGTTGGGAAGACGTCCCAAATGTAACAGCTGAACCCAGGCTGACTGATCCCAGGTCAGTGGGGGGATGGGAATACCCCCTTAAAAGTGCCAACTGCTCCCTTCTTTCCCCAGGCCAATAGCACTTTCCCAGGCAACTTCTTAGAAACGACATGGAAAGGAAAAGCAGGGAATCAATACTCTTCTTCAAATATTTCCCATCCACAAAACATTTTAAAGATTCTTGTTTGATTGATGCCTTTTGTTTTTACATCACATTCTTTAAAAAAAAAGGCCATTAACACATCTTTTCTCTTTTTCACCCTCCCTCTCATTAAAAAAAAGAAGAAAGAAAAACAAATTCCTCTGCTTCGCTGCTGCTTTTTCCTCTCCAGACAGTCAGAATTGAACCTAACGGGTTAAAGAAAAAGGCAGCCTTGGCTGTGCAGCCGGCGGGCCGGGGAGGAGGGCTGCTCCTGCCGGCCCCGGGCAGCCTCCCCTCCGGAGGCCCCGCCCCATCGCTCCGAGCGGAGGTGTCTCTGGGCTGTGTACAGCCTGGGAGAAGGAGATTTAATAATGTTCGGCTGGCAGACGATCAGTGCGAGCAGCGGGCCTGGTGCCGGCAGACCCAGCTCCACCAGCATCCCGCACTGCCCCACCCACCTCAGCAGGAAGCACTGACTGGAATCCCTTGGAACCCAGACCAAGAGCAACATCGGACCCAAGCCCTGGCCTGGTCTAGATGACCTTTCAGACCTCCTCCTTGTCTGGGATTGGGACTGCCTGGGGGTAAGGGGCGGGGGACTTCTCTTATTCATTCCCTGTATTCTACAGTCCAGTCTTTACCTGGGTGACCTGTGGTCTCACTTTGAATTGGTTGGGAAAAGAGTGCCCAAGTTCTAGTCAGGAGCCCTGGATTCGAATCCTATCTCGGATACTTTTCTAGCTGGATGACTAATTACTCTCTGGTTCTCAACAGTACTCTTGGTAAAATAGGGATAATCCTACACCTTTCCGGATGGGGGTTTGGGAAAATTAAACGAGATAAAGGCTTTTAGAGACCTTAAAGTGTTATATCAATTAACCAATAAACATTTATTAAGCACCTACTATGTGTCAGCTACTCTGCTAAGTTTTTTACATGTCTGCTCTCCTTTTCTTTAGAGCCTCATTTGGTTCTATTTGTGTGACTTTAGGCAACTCATTATATACATTCTCTCCGTTACCCCTTCTCCCTCCATTCCTCTTCTGTATTAGAAACTCTTCAAGGTCTTTTGCCTGGCAGCTAGGCGCTGCAGTGGAGAAAGCAGGGGCCCTCCTTGGAGTCAGGAAGATCTGAATTCAGATACTTCCTAACTGTGCGACCCTGGGTGAGTCACTTAATCTTGCTTGCCTCAGTTTTCTCATCTGTGAAAATGAGCTGGAGAAGGAAATGGCAAACCACTTCAGTTTCTTTGCCAAGAAAACCTAAATGGGGTCATGAAGAATCTGATGGGGCTGAATAGCTCTAAGTCTATATGTGTCTGAGATTCTTTCCAGCTCTAACATTCTTATTCTCATCCACAGGTTGTGATGTGGGAGAGGTGCCCCAGACAGCCTTGGAAGCCAGTTTAATAAATAGGCAAAGGCAGCTATATCTTCCAGGTCTTAGCACAGGGGTTTGGAGCAGCATGTTTGAGTTATGATTCTACCGTAGGAGTTTTCCGACTCCCTTCTCTTCTCCCTCTCCTGGCCTTGAAAGGTTTAGACTCTTTCAGGGGAGGTAGGAAGAAATTGGGCCCCAAAGAGGGATTTATTGGCTGCTAGATGTTCAGTTGATAATAAATAGGCTTATAGGATTTTAGATGGGGGAGAAGCCCTTCAAAGATCATCTACTCTAAAACCATTATTTTACAGAGAAGGTAATCGTAGCCCACAGAGATGAAGTAAGGCAGAGCTGGGAGAAAACTGAGGTCTTCTGCCTCCAAATTCAGATCTCTTTCCACTACCCCCATGCTGTCTCTGTGTGATTTGGGCTGGGTTTGAGGGGGTAGGGACAGGAGTTATGATAACTTTATAAATTGGATGGCCAGAACAGTGCTTCATCTGGGTATAGGGGATTGTGGGGGAGCCCTTCCCGGGGGAGCCCACATTCACTGGAAAGATGGGAATGCAGCAGGATGAATTAGGGAAGGGTTTGGGAAGAGAGCTGGCCAAGAGATCATGCTGGCCAGGGGCTGAAGATATGTGTGCTGTGTGCTGAGATGGGTGATGGTGAAGACAGTTGCTATGGAAGGGCTCAGTGTCTCTGGACTGGGAACTGGAAGCAACAGCCAAGGTCAGAGTCAAAGATACCAAAGAGGGAAGGTCATCCCAGTGTTGCTTCCCCAGATAAGGTTTCTACAAGAGCTATGATGATTCCTCAGATATGTTTATTGGGTATAATCATGCAGGCCAAGCAATTCCCCTGAGTTATTGAACATCTTTTTCTTGGACAGAGCCCTAGATTACTAGACTTTTCCTAATTCCTTTATCCATTAACTCAAGAACAGTGCCCAGGCAAAAGAGAGTGGATGACAATTTTTGGAACACCTTTAGTTAAACTGATTGGGGCACTTATTTTTACTTATTTAATTGTGAAATGCTGATTAGAGATGAACAATACATGGGAGAAGGAGGGAGGGAGAAAGATTGACCAAAATACATAGAGAAAGAGACAAAGAGTGAGAAAAAAAGAGAGACAGAGAGAATGATACATACTGAAGAGAGAAATGCAGACATACAGGGAGGAATACAGAAGAGGGAAAGAAAGAGAAGGTAGGAATGAGAGAGAAGAGAGACATATACATATACACATACACAGAAAAAGAGAGAAAGAAAAAAAACCAAGGAAAGCATGTTACCAAGTAATTACCAAAGTTCAGATTGTGGTGGTTGTTTAATCCTTTCAGTTCCAGTTGTGTATGACTCTTTGTAATATCAATCAGAGTTTTCTTGGCTAAGATCCTAGAGTGGTTTGCCATTTCCTTCTCCAGCTCATTTTGCAGATGAGGGAACTGAGGCAACCAGGGTTAAGAGACTTATCCAGGGTCACACAGCTAGCAAGTCTCTGAGGCTAGATTTGAATTCAAGTCTTCTTTATTCCAGAACTGCTCTATCTATTGCACTGCCTAGCTGCCCATGATGTGCAGATAGAGACTGGTTAACATGGAAATAGATAACTCTTACCCTATGAGGGTTAAGCTACACTTAGTTAAGTGAGCTTGGTCCAAGGCTGTCTGTGTTGTTCTAAGGATGCTTATGGGCAGCTGCAGAAATGACTCTTTTCAAAGTCAGTAATAAAGACATAATATTTGTGTGTCACACCTTTATGTAGTATATTTATTATTAATGCATATTAATTATTAACTTTTAATTATAATTACAATAGATTACACATAATCATAGAATAATCATAAACAGTATATAATACATAATAATTATAATTTTATTAAGGATATTAATACATATTAAAATACTTTTAATAAATCTATTATGAGATTGGGAAAGGAGAGGGAAGGTTTTGGAGCAGCTACTCCTTAGCTGAAACAAGGGAACACCAATTTCGTCTTTGTCCCAGGGAACAGACATGTGTAGGATCACATTGAATTCATCTTTCTACTTCACCTAACTGAGGACAATGTGGCCACATAGTCACTACTCCCACTGTCTGCTGCTTCCTCATTTTGGCCCCTTGCCTAGGGCTTGGTGGTCATCCACTCTACCACAGGGATTGGGACCTGACTCTAGAGTAGAGAGGATGCCCCATCTCCCAGAAGAACCCCAACTACCTGGGGCGAGCTGTCCTTTACCAACTGAATGGTAAAGGATGCTCTGATTCTCCAGGATCTCGTTATGTTGATTTCTAGTTATGGCGATGGCTATGGACAGAGGTAGGCAGGAATGGGAGGAGAATTGGGCTAGACCTGAGAAGGGGTTCTAGATGGAGTCGTGTATTGGGTAATGGTCGTACTCCTATTTCATAACATTCTTCATTGTGAATGGCTGTTATGACTAATTCAGAGCCAACTGATATATGAGCTCCTATAATTCTTAGCATTTGTTTCACCTGATGTGGGAAGAGAACACTGGACATAAAATCAGTTCAGTTGACCTGAGTTCAAATTTGGTCTCATGTACAGACTCTTAATTGCTCTGTGCCTCAGGGTCCTCATCAGTGATAATTTGTGCATTGATAATAATGCACTGCCTGCCTCATGTGTTTGTGAGAAAAGTACTTTCTAAATCTTAAAGAATTATCTAAATGTATTTGTTTTGTAAGGGTTAGTCATAGTCATAATCTCCCCAACTGGTTCATGAGCTTCTTGAGGGAAAAGAAGGAGGGCACAAGAATTTATTAAGTACCTACTATATGTCAGGCACTGTGCTGGGTGCTTTACAAATATTATCTTTTGGGATCCTCACAACAACCCTGAGAAGTAGATGCTATTATTATCCCCATTTTGCAGTTGAGAAAACTGAGGCTAAGAGAAGTTAAACGACTTGCCCAGATAAGGTCTTATAACTCCCATGGAATCTAACATAGGGTTAAAAACATGGCAATCATGTCAGAAAAGCTTGCAAATCGTTCAAGCCCTCATTCCCTTTCCTTGGACTATTGTGATAATAACCTTCTCACTAGTCTCCCTGCTTTAAGTTTCTCTCCATCCTCCATTTACCTGCCAAGATGATTTTTTCTAAATAGTAGGTCTGATTATGGCAATCTCTTGCTCAGCTATCTCCTGTGGTTTCCTATTACTTCCAAGAGCAAAGATAAAGTCCTCTATTTGACATTTGAAGCTTTTCATCACTTGTTCCTTTTCTACCTTCCCAGGGTTCTTACACTTTGTCTCTTCTGCATGCATTTACTCTGTGTCCCTGCTACACCAGCTTATTTTCCCTTTCTCAAATCTGACACTCCATTTCCATTTCCAGTGCTTTTGGTCTGGTTGTTTCTCATGCCCAGAATGCTCTGCCCCTCTTAGTATCCCTGCCTTCCTTCAAGACTCAGCTCCAATACTAGCTTCTGCAGGAGGCCTTTCCCAGTCCTTCTGCACTATGGCTTTCTCTCTCAGGTCACCCTCCATCTCCATATATTTTGTTGAGTAGTTTCAGTGACATACAACTCTTTGTGACCCCTTTATTGGTTTTCTTGGCAAAGATCCTGGAGTGGTTGGCCATTTCCAGCTCACTTTACAGATGAGTAAACTGAGGCAAACAGGGTTAAGTGATTTGACCAGAGTCACACAGCTAATAAGTGTCTGAATGTTCTCTGTATCATCCAAATTGGTCTCTCTAACATAAAGCCCAATTTCTCTACACTAACCTCAGCTCTATCTTATCTTCAACTTACCAGGCAAACAATTAGTCAGTCAGTCAGTCAACATGGGCATTCATTAAGCATTTACTATGATTATTGGATTTGAACTCAGAAAGATCAACCTTCCTGATTCCAAGCCTAGTGCTCTCTCCATTGCACCATCTAGCTGCTTAGTTATTTACATGTTGTTTCTTCCTTTAGAATGTAAGTTCCTTGAAGGCAGGGACTTCTCTCATCTTTTTTCATATTCCTAGTGCAAAGCTCAAGGTCTGGAACACAGTAAATGCTTAATAAATGCTCAAGTTGACTGATTGACTGAGTGATTAATTGTTTGCCCAGTAGGACTGAAGTTGGAGAGAGCTGACATTAGTGTAGAAACTGGGGCTTTATGTTAGTGAGAGAAATTTGGACTACTGACAGCATTGGTCCTTTAGATACTTAGAAACAATAGAAACATAGCCCCTAGTGAGGAAGAATAATTAAAATAGGAAGTTGCTGGCCTAGGTGAGCTCCTTTATCCCAAAGTCATGTCCAGGTGTCGGAGGGCCTCTCCCCTGTCACTTTTGGGGGAGGCTCTTTTGTCCTACTTTCTCAATGTACTTTGGATCTCATTTTTGGTGCTTGCTCCAGGTATAAAAATTCCCACTTCTCTGCCTGACACTTGCTGAGTTTCCTAAAGCTAAGGCATAGATCTTTCTCTAGGATGAATATCCGCAATTGATCTAGATGGCTAGATCTGAGTTTTGACCTGAAACTCAGTAGGAGTAGAGATGCTCATTTTAGTATCTCAGTAACTCTTGGCAGAGGACAAAGAAATTCCCTGCCAGCTCTCTGGTGCTCAAAAGAGTAGCACTATTGCCGATGCTGAGGGCTTTGAGATCACGGGGGGATCTGGCCTTGGGGTGCTCCCCCCAGAAGATATTGCTTGGAAACAGGGGAATGGGGGGCATCATAGGGACAGGATGCATGGGTCTGTGGGAGTCCTTTGTAGGGCTGGGATGAGACAAAGTACAAATTTTCAAAAATTAAATGGAAGTGGAGAGAACATAGTGTCTACATGAACGAGGCCTCTTAGGCAGCCGCCTAAACACATGACAGGCCCAAGCAACCCCACGCTGCCAGCACAACTGCCCGAGCAGCCTGCCAAGGAGCCAGATGCTGCTTCTGGAAAAAATATCTTCCCTGCTTGGCATGAATCTGCCGGTGGAGATCGCCATCCAAATGGGAGGAGAAGGGGCGGTAGAACTAAGCGCAGCAGTTAGCACCCTAGAATGGCGCGGAGGCCTTTGAAGCAAGAGGAGAAACAGAAGAAGGGGGGAAAAAAGTTAAAGCAAAATATTTTTGCTAAAAATATTCTAGTAGAAGAGAAGAATTTTTTTTTTTGAAAACCAAACGATTATTAAAACAACACGAGAATATTTCATGTTGATATCAATTAGAGGAATGAGAAGGAATCCTGAATTTTTCCCTTGCCAATTTCACATAAAAAGAATATTCTCCCTGGAGTCCAAAGGATGAGGGTTTTTACAATTTTTTTTCTTCTTTTCTTCCAGCCTCTCTGTGCTTCTGGTGGAAAGTTCCCCAGGTCCCATGGCTGAGAGCTGCCTGAATAGTTTAGTTGCTTTACTTAGGCCTCTGCCCTGTGGCCAAATCTTTCCCCAGGGAGATGGGAGTGGAGAGGGACAGGTCACTTGCCCTTTAACTGAGGCAGATGCCTTTGAACATGGGCTGGATGGAACAAGCCCTGAGCCTTCAGTCCCTCTCTCTCCCCAGCTGTCCCACTGAGCCAAGCCTTGGGCAGGCCTGACCTGTAGATGCTCTGGGCCAGCTGGAGACCTGCTTCTGGATGGCCCAGGAGATCGGGCAGATATGGAAAGTGCATTTGGCCACAGCTCTGGGCTCCAGGCATCAAAGCTTCAGGTTCTTCTTGAAGAAGGAGTCAAAAGCTCAGTAGGGAGAGCCTACTCTGTTTTCCCAGCCCTGGCCTTGGGCCTTTTCTGTGAGTCTTTCGTAACTAGCTGCCCTATTGGATACAAGGTTGCTCTCCTGATAAATATTTGGTAAGCAAGTAAAGGGATTCTGGCCAGCCATGCCACATCCCCCCTTTCCTTTAAATCACAGCTCTCAGCATTAATGCACTGTTGGTGGAGTTATAAATTGGCCCAACCACTCTGGAGGGCAATTTGGAACTATGCCCAAAGGGCGATAAAAGACTGTCTGCCCTTTGATCCAGCCATAGCACTGCTGGGTTTGTACCCCAAAGAGATCATAAGGAAAAAGACATGTACAAGAATATTCATAGCTGCGCTCTTTGTGGTGGCCAAAAATTGGAAAATGTGGGGATGCCCTTCAATTGGGGAATGGCTGAACAAATTGTGGTATATGTTGGTGATGGAATACTATTGTGCTAAAAGGAATAATAAAGTGGAGGAGTTCCATGGAGACTGGAACGACCTCCAGGAAGTGATGCAGAGCGAGAGGAGCAGAACCAGGAGAACATTGTACACAGAGCCTGATACACTGTGGTATAATCGAACATAATGGATCTCTACTAGCAGCAATGCAATGTCCCTGAACAATTTGGAGGGACTTATGAGAAAGAACATTATTATCCACATCCAGAGGAAGAACTGTGGGAGCAGAAACAGAGAAGAAAAACATTTGCTTGATCACATGAGTCAATGGGGATATGACTGGGGATGTAGATTCTAAATGATCACGCTGGTGCCAATATCAACAATATGGAAATAGGTCTTGATCAATGACACATGTAAAACCCAGAGTAATTGAGCATTGGCTATGGATGGGGAGGGGAGAGAAAGAACATGAATCATGGAACCATGGAAAAATATTCTAAATCAATTAAATAAAATTTTTCAAAAAAATAAATCATAGCTCTCAGGCCCCACCTCCAGGAAACTTTTTTCTCTTGCCTAAAGTGTCCTTAGATATAACTCCATCTACACCTACTGGCTTGCCTTTATGAATCATCCTTCAAGGTCCAGTCAGGTTCCACCACCTCCAAGCAGCTCTCCCTGGCTCACTGGCCCACACTAACTCTCCTTCCTTTAAAATCCTGTAGCATCACTGTTTGAACCCTTCCCTAAAAGTCTTGTATGACAGAATTGGAGATCTAGAGAAGGAAGCTTCTTTAGAGGCCATATAATCTAACTCCCATCTGACTCTCCTCTTCAGATTCTTCAGAAGTATTTAGCAGCTCTCCTCTCTACCCTGCAGCCCATTTCTATCCCCTCATTTGTCTTCTCAGTTTCTCTTTGGATTGGATCCAGGACATATCTATATCCTAGTCTTTGGGGGCCAAAGTGGCCTGCATCAGTGAGACCCATTCAGATGAAGACATGAAAGTTAAGTGATTTGTCCAAGTCTGCCCAGGTAGAAATTGTTAGAGACTGGATTTCAACCCAAATCCTCTGAATTGGTTATCTTTTTTTGATTTTTTTTAATGGCCTAGTGAAAGGATTTAGTTCCAATCCTAACTAGAATCCTTGCTTTGATAAGGCCATTTTCCCTCGATGGCCCTCAAGGGTTCTTAACTGCAAAATGAGAGTGTTGGACTAGTTGCCTTCTGAGATGCTTTTAGCTCTGGATCTACATGATCATTTTAAGTGGAGGGAGAGGATTGACTTTGGAGTCAGGAAGACCTTGGGCAAGTTATTTAGCTCTTGATTTACCCTATCTTTCCTAACTTTTAAAAATGATAAGAAATGGGAGCAGCTGGGTAACTCAGTGGATTGAGAGCCAGGCCTAGAGACAGGAGGTCCTGGGTTCAAATATGGCCTCAGATACCTCCTAGCTGTGTGACCCTGGGCAAGTCACTTAACCCTCATTGCCTAGCCCTTACCACTCTTCTGCCTTGGAGCCAAGACACAGTATTGATTCCAGGATGGAAGGTAAGAGTTTAAAAAAAATGATAAGAAATGCTTTTGGAAAACTGCCCATTCCTGCTGGCTCTTGAGGTCCAATGATGGTAAGAGTGGATAGACTCTCTGGCTGTGTTATGTGGCAATAGTAAGACAAGATGGGGCAAATAGGTAGCCCAGTGGATAGAGCATCAGGCCTGAAGTCTGGAGGACTTGGGTTTGAAGCTGAGCTCAAACACTTCCTAGTTCTGTGACTCTGGATAAGTCACTTAACTCCATTTGCCTAGTTCTTGGCCTTCTGTCTCAGAGTTGTTATTAAGAGAAAAAGTAAAGGTTTAAAAAAATAGTAAGAAGAGGGGCTAGAAGAAGGAAACAGTCAGCTTTCTCTCTCTGGAGACCTCCCTATCAGTCCCAAGAAGCAGTGGGACTTCCTGGTGATATTTCTTTAAAATGGAATCTTTGACTTAGAACCACAGAGACCTAAATAAAACACTCAGTTCCCCTCTCATCTGACATATGTGAGACCTGAGATGCAAAGTGAAGTGACCTGCACTGAGTTACCATCAGGACGTTGGATGTGGGATTGGGAAAGACTCTAGATCCATACCATTTGGCCTCAGTCTGTCCATTTACATGTAAGGTTTGGGCTAGATGATCTCTGACTGAACTAATTAGTGTCTTTCCACGCTAAAATCCTGTTGTTCATACCTTCAGGCCCCTGACCAAGTATTTTTTGAGCCTCTCTCCAAGGCTTAGTTTCCTGGTTTGTATAAGGGAAGAATAATAATACTTGGATTCTCTACCTCACAGGGTTCTGAGGAAATCACTTAATAAGTACTGTACTATCTAAATGTCCCTTATCATTACTATTTTATATTAATACATTTATACACTCTGTAATATTATTTATAGTCTTCACTACAAAGTTTTAAGAACGGGAGAGGTTTCCTTCATCCCTCCCTCCTATCTATTCAGGATAATCTTTCTCAGAAGCAGTTGAGAGAACCAAATGATCCTGGTGGTCTCCCTTCACTTCACCAGAGGAATACGATTCCTCCGTGCAGTTCTGTCTCTTCTACTATTCTCTTGCAGACTAAATAATCATTTTTTTCCATTGTGTTTACCCCATTTTCAGCATTCACAGACTGTTACCAAATTGTCACTGCCCAAAGGCACGAGTTCTGAAGTATTCAGCAGCTCTCATCTCTGCTCTGCAGCCCATTTCTATCCCCTCATTCATTTTCTTAATTCCTCTTTGGACTGGATCCAGTACATATCCATATCCTGGTCTTTCAGGGCCAAAGTGACCTGAGGCAATGAAGCCCATTGCTCAATGCTCTGATACTGTTTGGGTCTGTCTTCCACTTTGTAAGAGGACTGAAGTCTAATAGATGATTCTAAGATTCTACCTAGTAAGTATCCAAGAAGGAATAAGCCAGGAAGACATCTTTGTGAGTTCAAATCTGACCTCAGATGCTTACTAGCTATTTGGCTCTGGGCAAGTCACTTCACCCTGTTTGTCTCAGTTTCCTCATCTGTAAAAGGAGCTGGAGAAGAAAATGGTAAACCACTCCAGTATTTTTCCCAAGAAAATCTCAAATGGGTTCATAAAGAATCAGACACAAGTGAAAAAAAAAGACTAAAACAGCAACAAAGATTCTACCCAACCTCAAGACCCCACTCCTTCTTGGACTTGGCTTCCACAAAACCTCCCACCCATATATTGCATTTTCATCTATTTCTCAATAAGTTCTTTTTCTTTTGCCCTAAACATGTTCAGTTCTCTAGTCTTAAGAAACAAAACGAACAAAAAACATGGGCTTGACTCTCAAAGAGACTTCTAACTACCACAGAATACTAGAATTTCAGAGATGGATAGAACCTTAGATGCCATCTAACTCTTCTGCTTTATTTTACAAGTAAGGAGAGAGGCTGAGAAATAAAGTGACATTTAATTCAGTTGAACAGATGCCTAAGGTCATAATCTAGGGGTTATAGAGTCAAGATTATATGATTACAGATTCATTGTTGGAAGAAGTTTTACAGGCCATCTAGTCCAATCCTTTCATTTTATAGATGAGAATATTTAGGTCTAGAAGGTTGTGGTTTGTCTGGAGTTATATAGATTGTTATTCAATCATGTCTCTTTGTGACCCCATTTGGATTTTTCTTGGCAAAGATATTGTTTGGAATGGTTTGCCATTTCCTTCTCTAGCTCATTTTACAGATGAGGAAACTGAGGCAAATAGAATTAAGTGACTTTCCCAGGATTACATAGCTAGGAAATGTCTGAGGCCAGATTTGAACTCAGGAAGATGAATCTTCCTAACTCCAAACCTGCACTCTATCCATTGTGACTCTTCACTGCCTTTGGCTACATGGCTAGTAAGGGTCAAAATTGACATATAAACTCATGCTCTGTGACCTTAAACTCAGTGCTCTTTCTGGTCTTTTGATGCTCAGGGTCATCCCATTCTCATTATATCATAAACTAACCAATGACATATAGTACTTCCGGACTCCTAGTTGCTTCTAGTAGGTCCTCTTATTCAGGGCAACATATGTAAAAAATATCCCTAGACAAGGATCCTTCAGAAATATCAAATCCCTATAGATTTGCTATACTTAAGTCACAAAAATATAGTTATTCACCTCAGAATCGAAACCAAGAATTCTTGTGTCTGGAACAAATTCATTTGAGGGGAGAAGGCGGCAGTATAGGGGATAGATGATTGTGGGTACAGTTGTGTCAGGAGAGAGAAGGTTAATCATTCAACAAGCATCCTTTAAAATCTTACTTTGTGCTATGTGGGCACATTGCCAAGAACTAGAGACACAAGTACAAAGAAGGAAATAATACTTATTCAAAATGAGCTTACATTCTGATGGGGAAAGAACAAGAGCATGTAAAATTATATATAACAAATATAAAGTTAATAAAGACAACATACAGATAAAAATAAAATAAAAACATACAGAAAAGAGAGGAAGGTCACTAGCAGCTGAGGCACCTGGGAAAGTGGTACTTGAACTCAGTATAGGGACTCCCTTCACAATATCTTGGATAGATGGGGGAAGGTGGGTCCTTGAAGAGGATTGCCACCATTATGAGAGGAACCTGAAGTGTGTAGTCTGGCATGGACTGGGTGAGAACCTTCATGCCCGTGGTTCCTGTGGTGAGGATATATTCTTTCTGCCACCTGATGTTGGCATCCTATGCTGGTGACAGCTCTGATCAAGATATATTGTAGACAGGAGATCTAGGTGGCTGAGTGGACCTAGAGATTAAAGGTAGAGACAATAAGCCTAGAGATGGGAGGTCCTGGGTTCAAATTTGACCTCAGAAACTTCCTAGATGTGTAACACTGAGCAAGTCACTTAACTAATCCCCATTGCCTAGCCCTTATTGCTCTTCTGCCTTGGAACCCCCACACAGTATTGATTCAAAGATGGAAGGTAAGGGTTTAAATATATATATATATATATATATATATATATATAAATATATATATATATATTTAAAAATAAGGGTTTAAATATATATATATATATATTTAAACCCTTACCTTCTACTGTAGACTACATTTGGGACAAGGGATTTAAGAATTTAGCGATGATATCCTAGGTGTGGCTCTGAGTTAGGAGAAGGAACTTGAGCAGGAAGTATCCTTGGGTGAACCATTATGGAACAATGATCACAATATGGTGAAGTTCAACCTATTGGCTGGAGGGAGAAAACCAAAAATATCTGTCATGTGGTTACTCAATTTCATAAAAGGGAAGTACGACAAAATGCGGCATTAGTTAGGAAAAAATTTAAAGGAATAGTTGAAAAAGTCAATAACCCACAGGAAACCTGGAATCTGTTTAAAAATACCTTGTTGGAAGCCCAGGGAAAAATGTGTGCTATGGATGAAAAGTCATTGTAGGGAAAGGAGGTTTGGGAGGAGGAAAGCATCTCTTTAAAAATGGAACATCCAATGGGTACAGGTAAATCACAAAGTGTGGCTGAGCTGGGACAATCAAGGAGTTTAATGGTATGATACTAGATGGAACTGAAGGCACTTCCAGGTTAAGAATAGGAGGTTGAGGGGCAGCTCAGTGGTTAAAAGAACCAGGCCTAGAGATGGGAGATCCTGGGTTCAAATTTATCTCAGATATTTTCTAGCTGTGTGACCCTGGGCAAGTCACTTAACTCCAATTGCCTAGCTCTTACAACTTTTCTGACTTAGAACTAATACTTAGTATTGATTCTGAGACAAAAGGTAAGGGCTTAATTTTTCGTAATTTTAATTTTGACTTTTTTCCCCCAATTACATGTTGAAACAATTTTTTACAATTGTTTTTTGACAATTTGAGATTCACATTCTCTCCCTTCTTTCCTCCCTACCATAGGCAGTAAATGGTCTATAATATGTTATACCAATGCTTTCATGCAACACAAATTTCCATATTCCCTGTACTGTGACAGAAGACACACGTCACACATGCAATAAAAAACTCACGAAGGAAATAAACTGGAAGATGGCATGCTTTGATCTGTAATCAGATTCTAACAGTTGGAGGTAAAGGTTTAAAAAACAATTGATAGCCAAGATGCCAGAGGGATGCTTTGCCTCATCTTTATTGAAGAAAGTGTGAGGAATGTTTCCACTACCAAATAGTGCAGACAGATCAGAGTTTGTGGAATAAAGAGTAATAAAGGTATAGCCCTTTCCCCCCTCCTAACTGATGTACCAGATATAAATAAATCAGCCAGACCTCATAGCTGAAACTGAATTGTAGAACTGTTAGATAAAATGTATAAACTCTTCTTACAAATGACCACTGTTCCAGAGGTCCTTGGGATGTCTGTCTGTCTGTCTGTCTGTCTGTCTGTCAGAAGAGCTCCAGAAGTGACCCTTGGAACTCTATGCAGGCAAGTCTCACTTTTCTATTGGGAAAGCTGGTGAAATCTACAAAGGTGGCAGATGATTGGTCACTTAAGCAGAAGAAAAGCAACAGGGCTTTTGTTTTTTTTAAAAAAACCTGTATCTTTTCTCTTAGAATTAATATTGTGTATTGTTTCCAAGGCAGAAGAGCAATAAGGTCTAGACAATGGGGGTTAGTTAAGTGACTTGCTCAGTGTTACACATCTAGGAAGTTTCTGAGGTCAAATTTGAACCCAGAACCTCCTGTCTCCAGGCCTGGGTCTCTATCCACTGAACCACCTAGCTGTATTAGTATCAGTTCTAAGATAAAATAACAGCAAGGGCTGGTCCATCTAGGTTTAGTGACTTGCCCAGGATCACACAACTAGGAAGTATCTAAGGTCAGATTTGAACCCAGGACTTCTGAACTCCAGAACTGGTACTCTATCCATTGTGCTGCCTGGCTGACCCAATTACTGTTTGTTCTATGAACTCTGATCTGTCTGCACTATTTGGTAGTGGAAACATCCCTCACATTTTCCTCAATGAAGATGAAGCAAAGCATCTCTAGAATTTCTTGAATGCAGGGATTTTTTGCCCTTTTTTGTATTCCTGGTCCTTAGAACAGTGCATGGTACATAGTAGGAGCTTAATAAATGCTTATTGACTAACTGAGGAAATAAACTTATTTATATGTTATTTGCAGGGGTGAATGCTAAGGCATGATTTATTTAGACTTCTAAAAAGCTATTGACTAAGTTCCCTTCTGTGGTTCAGTTATTTCAGTCATGACCTTCCTGACTCCATTTAGAGTTTTCTTGGCAAAGATCTTGGAGAAGTTTGCCATTTCCGTCTCTAGCTCATTTTACAGATGAGGAAACTGAGGCAAACAGGGTTAAATGACTTGCCTAGGGTCATTCAGCTAATGAGTGTCCAAGGCCAGATTTGAACTCAGAAAGATGAGTCTTCTTGTCTCTATCTACTGTATCATCTGGCTATACTAAATTCCGCATTAAAGATTTTTTAAAAAAATGAATCAATGGAGTTGGGTGGTCATAGATGGGAAATTGGAACATGGGCAGAAAGCAAAGAGTAAATATAGAGAACATGTCTCTGTGCCTCCTATGTACCACTAACTTCTGGGATTGGTATTAAACTTTTTTTTTAAACCAATGATCTAGAGATGGAAGCACATAGTAAAATCTTCCTACTTACAGAGATGAAAATGAGATGAAAGGATATGATTACATGGAAGCTTTTTGCAAAGCTTAATGAACTATGCGATATCAGCTATTATTTTTCTAGGGAATTAAAACAAATCCACTGGGATGTCAAGAAAGGTATCATATGAGGGAAGAATTTGTGACCAAAAAAAAAAGATAGAAAGCATTATAGGATATAAAATGGATAACTTTGATTATATTAAAGTAAAAAGTTTTTGTACAAACAAACCAGTGCAACCAAGATTAGAAGAAAAAGAGAAAGTTGAGGGGGAAAAAAACCTTTTACAGCAAGCATCTCTGATAAAGACATTATTTCCCAAATATGTAGAGAACTAAGCCAAATTTGTAAGAAATCATCCCCCAATTGATAAATGGTCAAAGAGTATGAATAGACAGTTTTCAAATGAAGAAATCAAGGCTATATATAATACATATATAATAAAAAGTATTTTAAATTCCTCTAGATTAGAGAAATGCAAATTAAACCAACCCAGGCAGAAGAATGGTAAGGGCTAAGCAATGGGGGCTAAGTGACTTACCCATGGTTACATAGCTAGGAAGTGTCTGAGGTCAGATTTGAACCCAGGACCTCCTGTTTCTAGACTTGACTCTCAATCCACTGAGCCACCTAGCTTCCCTATCTGTTAGTTTTGACCCAAGGAAGGGCTCTAGTTTCTCTAGGGGAATCCAAGCCTGCCTTCCATTTCTCTGTTATTCTGCTCTCATAGTATTGGCTATGCCTTCCTCTTCTGGTTGATGTCCCATCCATAGGTCTGGGGGCATGCCAGGAGTCCTTGGGGGAAGCTATTGTGGAAATGTGTTTCATTGGCACTGTGCTCTTCCAGAATGTATTTGAGTTCTCTCAAAGATGCTGTCCCCTTCTCTAGCCAAAGACTGGCATGTCCTGTTCTGGTCATCTTACCTTGGCTTAGCTATCCATCCATTGAGGTCAATAGTGTCTTTGGGAAGGGATAGGACTTTCCTCTCCAGCTAGTTCATAGTAATAACATGCCATCTTTTGTGTACACAGAAGGTGTGATGGATCTTTTTTGGTATGGTTGTGTGCTTTCAGTCATTTTACTCAGTTTGTATGGTTTACATCGACAATAGTCCCTCATTCAATTCCCCTGATGGCCAATGGCATGTATTTGTGAGAAAGATGTGAATTAGAGATGCTATCTTTGACTGGGGGACAGAGTGAAGTTAACACATCCACTTGGGGACTGACTCCATGAACTTAATTTCATTAGAATGCAATGTACTACCCCCATTAAGTTTTCAACATGGAGTCCATAGATCAACGTCAAGTTCAGAATGTGTACTTTTATGGGAAAAACACTAAACCAAAAACATTACATCTTTATTTTTACTTCTAACTAAAATTTAGTATTTCCTTCAATTATGAATGTAGGCAACACAGATTATTCTGAGAAGAGGTCCAGAAACTTCACCAGACTGCCAAAGGTGTCTATAACACAAAAAGGGTTAAGGACAACTAGGTGACACAGTGAAATGAGTACCTTGGAATCAGGAGTACCTGAGTTCAAATTTGGCTTCACACACAAATTGGTCATACACACAAGCTGTGTGACCCTGGGAAAGTCACATAACACTCTTTGCCTCAGTTTCCTCACCTGTAAAAAGATCTAGAGAAGGAAATAGTAAAACCATTCCAGGATCTTTGCCAAGAAAACTCCAAATGGGATCATGAAATGACCAAACAACAATCCAACCTTACCTGAAATTTTGCCAAGTTGGCCCAAGATCTACAAGAAGGATCTTTGGGGTCCTAATGACAAACTCTGACTTATCCATAAGACTTATCATTGGGGATATTTCTCTGAGAAAAATGAATCCCAAAGTATCTCTGAAAACATGGCAAACATTCTCTTAGGAATTCAGACTTCCCATTTCTAGGAGAGGTTGGTAGGAAAGAGGCCAGGATAAAGGAAGGAAGACTGAGGCAGAGAGGAGTGTGAGGTTGGTGATAAACCTGAGGTAGACTTAGGAGGGTAGGAGGATGGTCTGGTCCTGACTGGGTCCTTCCAACAGCAAAGGAATTACAGACTTCATTTATCTTCTTCATTTCTTTATTCTGCTTAAAATTATGGACATGTCTGCCCTGATAGAAGGTAAGCTTCTTGAGGATAAGGACAGTTTCGTCATTTAAAAAAAAATTTTTTATTTCATATTTCTGGTGTCAAATATAGTTCTTGGCCCAGGTTGTTGTTCAGTCATTTCTCTGACTCATTCGACTCTTTATGACTCCATTTGGGGTGGTTTGCCATTCCCTTCTCCAGCTCATTTTACAGATGAATAAACTGAGGCAAACAGGGTGAAGTGACTTGTCTAGATTCACATGGTTAGGAAGTGTCTGAGGCCAGATTTGAACTCAGGAAGATAAGTCTTCCTGACTCCAGGCCTGGTTCTCTATCCTCTGTGCCCCCTATACTTGACACTTACAAGGTGTTTAATAAATGCCCATTGATAGGTAGATTCTTCCATGCCCAATTCTCCCTCCTTTGAAGGCAAGAGAATGCATCCACCCTGAGGCTTGTTGCCAGTGTATTTTTCCTTCTCTCTGCAGCTGATCTGTACCATGTGTTGCCATGGTGATCCACCCATGCTTTGGGACTCCCTGGGCCTCCTGTCCTCCTCACTCCCACTCTTACTCCTTACTCTTCAGGAACGTCCATAACTAGTCATGGAGAGAAGCTGCCTTACTTAGGATGTTGCACAGTATAGACAGGGCTTGGCTATACCTTAGCTGTGGAGTCATTGCTCTTTTTCCCAGCTCTCTCCTCCTTCCTCTTCTTTTTTCTCTTGGGGAGTCTATTCTCCTCCCCCCATCCTCTTTTTGATGGACATGCTTCCAATAGAGCTCTCTGCTTTTGGTCTAGGTCCCCCTTCTTCCAATTCCCAGACACCTCTGGCCTCCCCATCTCTTATCCCTGTTCTCTTCCTCCATTATCTCTGGCCTCCCATTCATCTCATCTTTGGCCTTCCTCTTCTTCTCCTGTCTCCCAGGGACACCATAGTATGGTAGTCAAGAAGAAAAGCCTTGACTCTAGAATCAGGAGACCTGACTTCAAATCTTGCCCCAACTCTTCCTAACTCTGTGATCTTGGGCCTCAGTTTCTTCATTTATAAATGGAGGGAGTTGGTCTAGATGGTCTCTGAGGTTCCTTCTCATTCCGATAGTGTGATCTTGGGACCCTGACAGTGCTGGGCCTGGAGTGAGGAAGACCTAGGGTCAAGTTGACATGGGTTCAAATCTTGCTTCTTAGTTGTGTAAGTCACTTAATCCCCTTTTAGCCCTTTCCAATCTTCTGCCTTGGAACTAATACATAGTATTGATTCTAAGACAGAAGGTAAGGGTTAAAAAAGATGGAAGGTAAGAATGAAAAAACCCAACAATACCTAAAATTTGTAGAGAGCTTACTCTGTACCAGGCACCATACTAGGTATTTTAAAACTATCTCATTTGATCCTCATAAAAACTCTGGGAGAGAGGAACTGTTACTATCCCCATTTTACAGATGAGGAAACTGAAGTAAAAAGAGGTTAAAAGTGCACTTCCACTAGATTAGGGAGACCCTGAGATTCCTTCCAGTTATAATTCTGTGAAAATGAGACTATTTGACCTGGTGTAAGGAAGACCTTACATTAGGAAGATCTAGGTTTGAATCCTATTCAAGATGCTTATTAGTTCTGTGGTCCTGGTCAAGTCTTTTGGTTTTAAATCCTTACCTTCTATCTTAGAATCAATACTGTGTTTTGGTTCTAAGATAAGGCCTTAGGTAAGGACTAGGGTAAGGACTAAGGTAAGGACTAGGCAATGGTGTGGTTAAGTGGCTTGCTCAGGGTCACACAACTAGGAAGTATCTGAGGTCAAATTTGAACTCAGTACCTCCTATCTCTGGATCTGACTCTCAATTCACTAAACCATCTAGCTGCCCTCTGGTCCTGGCCAAGTCCTACCCTCTCTGGATTTCATTTTTTCTCATCTGTAAAATGAGAAGGTTAGACTAGATTACCTCCAAGGTCCCTTCCAGCTCTAAATGGACTGTCCTCTATTTCTGACCCTTGTTTCTCCATCTATTGCTCCTGATCTTTTCCTCCTTCATCTTTGATCTCTCCCTTCCTCACTTCTGGTCTCTCCTCTCTCATCTTTGAACTCTTTTCTTTTTCCCAGTCTCCTTTTTCTTTTTTGAGAACCAGAGCAGCAAAGTGGAGAGAGTGCTGAATTTACAGTTAGGAAGAACTTGGTTCAAGAGAGCACAGGCATGAAGGATCTGGTGAATAGGAAGAGATGGAAAGGGATGGAGTAGCCAGTGGGGAGGATGGAAGTCAGAAATCATAACTGTGGAGTTCTCATGTGAAAGGAGCAAGCATGCCTTGCTGAGATGACCTCACCTCCTGATGTGATGGATGTCATTTTTTTCTCTTATTTATCCATTTTCCTTAACCTTGACTTTTTTACCCTTTCTTTCCACCTTTTCTGGGTCCTTTTCCAGCCATCCAGGACTCTATTCTCTGCTGACCTGATAATAGAAACCTTTAAATTCCTTAGTATACAAATACACATATACACACAAAGATACTTTTGAACATAGATATAATTATCATATATTTACATATATGTATACAAAATACATATATTTAAGATAATTTTCCTCAACCTTTGTCTTTTTTTACATATATGAGGCAGAAAATTTCAGCATAGGAGAAGCCTTTTTCCTTCCTCTTTCCCTCTCTCCCTCCTTCCTTCCTTCCTTCCTTCCTTCCTTCCTTCCTTCCTTCCTTCCTTCCTTCCTTCCTCTTTAGCTGGATAGCACCTTTTCCCCAGCCAGTTATTTTCTGGGAGGACATGCATTGGGAAATCAATCTTTTTTAATCCTTTGGATCTCAGGCTGTCACAGTTGTTTGGACCACTTAATGCATCACACATCTTTAGAAGCTGGTGTCAGGGAGACCAAGATCTATCTAACTCATTGTGTGCACACATACGTGTGTGTGTGTGTGTGTGTGTGAATAGAACATAGGGGGTTTCAATATTTTCCCTGAAACTTTAGGATATGGAAGAAGAATGGGCCTTATGCAAGACAGAGAAGTGATTCCAATGTGGCTGCACCAAGAAATTCAAACCCCTGGGGTTGTGGATGGCCCAGGCGGCCAGAAGTCTGAGATTCCTTCTGATTTTCGCTCTTTGAAGCCTTGTGTGGTGCACTGATCTGTTTAGTTATGAAATCACATGTTAATGTTTGTAGCAACTGTCCATGGAAAGCAGAGTCAGTTATCTTGGGCCATTTATGGGGCATCATTTTGGAAAACAGTAAAATCCTGTGGTAAGTTAGGAGGTATTGCCAGAAAAGGAATTGTTAGCAATCACCTCCCTCAAATAGCTCACAGTATCTCTTTTCTCATCCCCCTCCTCCTAGATATTCCCAGTATTCAGCTGTGGCCCCTTTAGGGAAGGTCTGGGGCCTTTCAGCAGCTCCCTCTTTCCATGAGACTGAGTAGAGAAAGGGCGGATTGGGGAACTTGTGATTCCAACAGATGCCTGCTGTACGTAATTGTCTGAACTCCTACAGATCTAGAAAGGAACTTTGAGCCTTTAGCTCCAGACCCCTCATTTGACAGATAAGGAAATTGAGAGATAGGGAGATGATGTAGCTGATTTAGCTAAAGGTCAGACTTAGAGAAGACTCAAGCTTAGGGAAGAGTAGCCAGTGCTCACTGAGTATGGTAGCCACATGCTCCACATTTTCTAAAGTAGTCTTGGTTAAAAAAAATGTGGACATTCAGGGAAACTTTGGGAAAAAGAATACCTTTTGCTGAACCAGCCATGTATGTTCCTCTTTGGTTGTGAATATTTGGTTACCTTTTAAAGTAAGGACCTAGATAACCTCAAGGTAATTCTGTGAAAAAAGGGCATCGAAGTGGTCCAGTGGATGGATTACTGGGTCTGGAATCAGGAAGACTCTTCTACCTGAGTTCAAATCTGGCCTCAGACACTAGCTAGTTGTGTGACCCATAGCAAATCACTTAACCTTCTTTGCCTCAGTTTCCTCATCTGTAAAATGAACTGGGGGAAAAATGGCAAAACACTCCAGTATCTTAGCTAAGAAAACCCCAAATGGGGTTACAAAGAGTTAGACATGACTGAAATGACTGAACAATTCTGTGAAAAGCTTGTGAAAAAAGTGTGAAAGGGGAAATTCCAGTTGGTAGGTATGATCGGATGCTTAGAAAAATGGGAGATACCAGGTTCATCGTTAGTAGTGAGAAGGAAACTTCTTTTTTTTCCATAGATTAAAAAAAATCAATATATTTTGCTTACATTGCTTGAGCTACATCCTAGTACCTTTCCCCTTTCCCACTCCTAGATATCTATATGTTATAACAAAAAAGATGTTTTAAAAGAAGAAAAAAAGAGGAAGAGAAAAATATAAGCAAAACTTATCAACATAAGGAAGAACAAAAACATTTATTAAGTGCCTATTATGTGCCAGCCACTGTGTTGAGCTATTTACAAATATTAATCAAAATGATAAAAATAATTTTATTTTAAACAAACATCAGAGATAAGTGTTATTACTATATTAGCTCCATTTTATAGTTGAAGAAACTGAGGCAAACAGAGGTTAAATGATTTTCTCAAGAACACACAGCTAGTAACTATCTGAGGTAAGATTTGTACTCAAGGCTTCCTGACTCCACATCTAGTATATCACAGGGCTGTCCTTTTTAATGTGTTGAAAAAATCTGACAATAGGCTATGCTCCTCACCCATGGAAGTTCTGCTTCTAAAAAGAGTGGGTTAGAAGTATATTTTCATAACTTCCTTTAAAGGTCAACCTAATTCTTTATGCCTTCTAATTATACATTTTTGATTATTATTTGCATAGAGGTAGTTATTATTTGTTTTGTTTTCCAACTCTATTTACTTCACTTTGTGTCACACAAGTCTTTCTAGGTTTCTCTATATCATGTTTGTTATTTCTTATTATACAGTAATTATGTGCTAAGTGTGACAGTTTGTTTTACCGTTCTTCAGTCAGTGCACTTCCACCTTATTTCCAGTTCTTTGCTGCCACGAAGAGTGAAGCTATAAATATTTTATTGTATATGGATATGGATATCCTTATACATATATATACATACATACATATACATATATGTATATGTATATCCTTTTTGACAGTGTTCTCCTTTGGGTACATAATTAACAGTGGAGTCTCTGAGTCAAAGGGTATACATATTTTAGCAACTTTATATGCAAAATTCCAAATTGCTTCCTAGAAAGATTGTACTAATTCACAGATTCACGAACAATGCATTAGTGTGCCTGTCTTTTCACAACCCAAAGAAGTAAACTTGTGAAAATGGCTATAGAGCTGAGACTTGGATTGCCTTCTATGCCAGGAGTTTCCATCATTTCTTGCCTTTACTTCTCATAATCCCTCTTCAAGGCTCAGCTCGGATATTTCCTCCCTGAAGCTATTGAATTCAAACTTTTACTAACTATGTGACTCTGGATAAGTAGCATACCTCTGTGTGCCTCAATTTCCCTATCAAAATGAAGGGGCTGGATTTGATGGATCTCTCAGGTCCCTCTTACCTCTAAATCTAATGTTCTTCCTTTAATCAGTCCAGTTATTGGTGCTTTCTCCTTCCTGAATTGACCTCTTTTCTGCTTACCTGCCATAGATTCAAAGTCCAAGTGCTAGAAGGAAGTCATTTAATCTAACCCCTTCATTTTACAGGTAATGAAATTGAGTCCCATGGAATATTTGTCATTGTTTAGTTGTGTTGGGGGTTAAAAATATTGGTGGGAGTTTGATGAAAGTTGCAGAGATCAGTTTGGTAAACCAACACTTATTTATTCATAGGAGGGGTTAGGATAGGAAATAGGTGGTAGGAAATAAAGAGATTTTCTTTTAACTATGCTTAAATTCAAACCCTATTCTAAGTCTCTAAAAAACCCTAATCTAGCTGCGTTTTTTGGCAGGATCTTCTTGACTGACAAAGCAGGCCTAACTAAAACTACTCTATCTAAAATTATATTCTCTATTTACTTAATCTAAATTAATGAAGTCTTTATCTTCTCCAACCTCCTTAACTCAGTATCTGGAAACAAACTGTCAGATCCTCTTGACAGAGAGACCCTGACACAGCCCCTGCTCTCTCTGAAGCCAGAGAGAATGGAGTCCTTTGGCTTAACTGATTTCTTTCTTTTATAGTTGTTCTCTTAAAGAGACAGAGGGTGAGATCTGTCTGTTACTGCCTCTTAAAGAGGCAGAGTGAGATTAATAAGACCCCCTATAACATAAAAATTCTGCTCTTAAAGAGGCAGAGTGAGATTAATAAAACTCCTTCTAATAGTTGTATCTGACTTTTCACATCATGGACCATTGCACACCAGGCCCTTCTGTCTTCCACTGTCTTCTGAAGTATGTCCAAGCTCATGTTTGTTGTTTCCATGACACTATCTATCCATCTCTTCCTCTGGAAGAAGACATACTCTTCTCCTTATGTCTTCAGTCTTTCCCAACATTAGGGTCTTTTTCAATGAGTCTTGCCTTCTCATTATAAGGCCAAAGGATTTAAGTTTAGCTTCAGTGTTTGATCTTTCAGTAAGTAGTCAGAATTAATTTCTTTAGATAGTAACTGATTTGATCTCCTTATGCCCACGACACTCTCAAAAGTCTTCTCTAGCACCACAATCCAGAAAACGTTGATTCTGTGGTGCTCAGTTTTCCTTATAATCCAACTCTCACAGTCATACCATAGCTTTGATTCTATGGACTTTTTTTTTTTTAGCAAGGTGCTGTCTTTGCTTTTCTAGTATGCTGTCCACATTTGCCATAGCTTTCTTTCTAAGGAGCAAACATCTTTATTTTTAACCCTTAACTTTCATCTTAGAGTGAATACTGAGTATTTATTCCAAGGCAGAAGAGCAGTAAGGGCTAGGCAACGGGGGTTAAGTGACTTTTCCAGGGCCCCACAGCTAGGCAGTATCTGAGGCCAAGACTTCCATCCTTAGGTCTGGCACTCTATCTACTGAGCTTCCTAGTGGTCCCTAGAGCAAGTGTCTTTTAATTTGCTATCTTTGCCCAAGAATATAAAATCTGACACTATTTCCGTTTCTTCTCCCTCCATTTGCCAAGAAGTGATGGGACCAGCTGCCATGATCTTAGTTTTTTTGATGTTGAGGTTCAAGTCAGCTTTTACACACTTCTCTTTCACTCTCATAGAGACTTCTTAATTCTTTCCTTTCTGCCACCAGAGTGGTATCATCTGCATAACTGAGGCTCTTCATGTCTCTCCCACTGACCTTAATTCCGACTCTTGATTTGCCCAATTGGCATTTCACAGATGAATTCTACAGATATATAGGGATCACCAAAGGTGGAATTCAAATTCCAAATCTTTTATTCTTGAAATAGTGCTTTCTGCTCCCCATATATATTGAATTCTCCTAGTAGAATATAAATTCCTTGTGGGCAAGGGCCATTTGTATCTCTGGAGCCAGCACAGAGCTTTCCTCCATTAGGTTGTGAGCTCCTCCAGGGCAGGAATTCTCTTTCACCTCTTTCTATATCCCTAGCTTAGCACAGTGCCCAACATATAACAGGTGCTTAATAAGTGTTTAATAATTGACTGGCCAACTGTAAGCACCTACTACAGGTTGGTTGCAATGAAATGGACAACTAGGGAGTAGCAGAGCCAGGATTCAAACCCAGATCTTTGTACTCTGATTTCTGCCTTGCCACATCTCACCTTTGTCTCCAACTTTTCTCCTTTCCCAACCAGTAGCTTCTATTCTTCTGTGATCCAAACAGGGTCTGGGATCTCATATGGACAAGTGGGGGAAACTCAAGGAAGGTGTGTGAGGGTACCCACTGCTATCCAGCTCCATCTTCAAGAATGGAATGACTTAGAATCTGTAGAGAACGAGATGAACTGAAGGAATGGGAGAAGAAGTGGGTAAAGTGGGTGTGGGGGGAGAAGAAAAGGAGGAGAAGGGAGAGAAGCAGAGAAGAAAATACTTGGTAAATCTTAACCCTCTCCAGAAATGGGCATTATTATTATTACTAGTACAGAGAAAGAGAAGAGAGAATTCCCTTTCAGAGACTCTCTGAGGTGCTAGTGTGGTTATAAACCATGTTACTGTTTCTCACTAGAGCAGGACCAAAACCTTCTAAAGGTAAATAAATGTTTGGAGACAAATGTGTCCCCTGGAGTAGCTTTTCCCAGGGACCTGCCCTGTGAGTGCCTCTAGGATGGTGGCCGTAGGGAGCACATCCCAAATGGTTGAGTCATTTTAAGTACTCCAAGTGGGTGGCCTTCCCAGCAGGGAAGGGGCCAGTGAAGGAGAGAGGTGAGCATTTTCTACCCCCAGGTATCTGAAAGCCCCCACTGGGGTCACTACTCCAGGCTGGGACAGCCACTGTCCTATGCTCAGATCCTACAAGCTTGTAGTCAGAGGGTCTGGGTTTGAATTCTGGCTTTGCTATTTAACTCTCTTTAACCACAATTTCCTCTTCTGTAAAAGGGAGCCATTAGAGACTGGAGGGCCTCTAAGATCTTCCAGATCTAAAATCCATCATCCTAGGTGACTGCCCTGGCCCTGCTTGTCCTACAATTAGCTCAAATTGTCACCGTGTGTCTTGTCCTGGAGTTGACATAATCATCACAGTGTGCGTCGTACCACGGACACGGTCATTACTGACTTGTGAGGCCGAATGCTGGCAAAGTTGGCTTCTCCCTAACCTCCTGCAGCCAGCAGAGTCATCCCCACCTTGGGTGTCCTCGGTCTGGCCAGTCGTCACCACTCTGTGTGTCCTCCGAGGCAGGCGGTCCCAGGAGACGGTCTCTGGAGACGTCACCGACTTCACAGGTTCCAAAGCCGGGGATTCTGGCAGCAGATGAACTAGATCCGTTACTGGCCCAGGCCCCTTCCCAGACTGCGGACCGAGTTGGGCTCCAGACTCGGTCCTGCTCGGCTAACTTTGTTCCGCTGCTTCTCCCCCAAGTCTGGCCAGGACCCGGGCTGGGGAGTAGGGAGGAAGTCCTGGTGAAAGACAGATGGAAGTGTGTGCAGCATTCCTGCCCTGAGCAGGGACACAGAGCCATCGCTGGGGAACTGGGACTTCTTCAGCACGACTGGACAAACGACAAGGAGGGGTGCACATTCTAGGGTGGGGAGTGGGGAGAAGCGGTCAGTGGGCCTGGGATAAAACTCCAAAGCAATGACCTACTTTTGTGGCCAAAGCTCCTCATTATTGTTCAGCTCAGCAGCCTTAGTGGCTTCTTCTGTACCATTATTTTAAAAATACTTGGACTAATAATTACGGGCAAAAATATACTGTATTCTCCCACCCCAAATGCTGGGATGTGGCAATATGTACTCCAAAGGCTTCCTCTGGCCACATGCTAGTTGTAATCATCCTCTAGACACTGGAATCCATTTGTCAATGGCCTCCATCACCACAAAAAAAGTCAGATGTCCTCATAATCAAAGATCACTGCAGTCCAACATCATCATCATCAAATACCTCTGGAATCAAAAAACACTGAGACCAAAGATATCTGGGATCGTATTTATAGGGAGCAAATGCTGCCATGATGGAGAGCTGGCGACTGGTGGCATTAGGATGGAGGAAGGAAGAGCGGTCCATTAACTGACTGGAACTGGAAGGCCTGCAGCTTTCGTGAAAGGAAGGAGATGAGGGGGAGGGATGTATATTTAGAAATAAAGAGTTTCACAAATTTAGTCAAGAGAAGGAAAAAAAAATTCTTGCAGTAACCTGTTCACAGGCACTGCCTAATTTAGCATAAAATCACACACGCTCTCTCTGGCACTAGCTGGGTGGAAGGTATTTCCTCCCCAGCCTGTGTCAAGTTTCATTCATAGGTACTGTCTAAAATTAGATCCACCACTTTCATTCAGATCCAAATTCTCTGCCTGGCGTAATATTTGGTAGAAACAGAAACGCTGTTAAAAATGCTCCATCATCCCAGGTGCCTGCTGAGTGTAGTTAGCGGCCCCGGCCTGGGCCCTGGCCCCCAGCTGGCAGCAGTGGCTCATAAACCTGGGTCTAAATTCAAAGCATCCGCTTTGGCGGGTGACCTCTAGCTCCTGGGGCCAGAGCCCGCTCCTTAGTCTCTGATTCTGGAGCTCCAATCAAAGGCCCTGCCCTCAAAACCAGCTTCCTGCCCCACTCATAAAAGGGCTTTGGCCCTTCCTCTTTCTCTGGTCCAAGTTGCCTGATGACTATAATGGTCTGGATGGAGCTTCGTTTCCCTCTCCTCCCTTTCCCTTCCTTTTCTTTCCCTTCCCACCTAAGACACTTACTGGCTGTGTGACCCCTGCGCAAGTCACTAAACCCTGTCTGCCTCAGTTTCCTCATCTATAAAATGGGCTGGAGACGGAAATGGAAAACTATTTTAGTATCTCTGCCAAGAAAACCCCAAATGGGTTCACAAAGAGTTGGACAGGACTGAAAAACAATGAACAACATCATACTATTGATTCATCTTGATCTGAAAGTCCAATAAAATTCCCAGATCTTTTTCAAAGTCTACTACATGATCTGATGTAGAGTGAAATAAGTAGAACCAGATCATTATACACAGAAACTAACAATGTGGGACAATCAAAGGTCTTTGCTACTAGCAGCAATGCTGCAGTAGATCCAGGACAATTCAGTGGGACTTGTGAGAAAGAATGCTATCCACATCTAGAGAAAGAACTGTGGGAGTGGAAACACAGAAGAAAAACATGATTTTTCACTTGTTTATATGGGTATGTGACTTAGGGTTTTGGTTTTAAAGGATTACTCTTTTACAAAAATGAATAATCTGGAAATGAGTTCTAGCCATAATATATATGTGCATCACCCAGTGGAATTGCTTGTCAACTCTGGGAGGGGGCGGGGATGAAGGGAGGGAGAAAACATGAATCATGGAATCATGAAAAAAATTAAAAAAATTAAAAATTTAATAGGAAAAAATGACTCCTGTATAACTATGCTTTGTCATCTTACAATTGTGAAGCTGGTTTTTTTCTGTACCCAAGAGCAAGACTTTCCATTGTTTTCAGTTGAATTTTGTCTTATTCAACCCAGTCCAGTGTTCAAACTTGGTAAGTTCCTTTCAAGTTGCAACTCCATCACCTCCTATTTTAGTGATAGAGGATGATTGAGGTGGGAGTAGAGGCCTCTTGATGGGTAGACCTCTTGGGCAGTGGAAGACACTAGCAAAAAGCTCTTACATTGTCTGGACTGTTTATCCTTATTATTGTGATTGTCCAAGGCAGCCTAACAAACCAGAAGAGGCAGCTGAGGATGGAAATTCTCCCTCCTTCATTCCCAAGGTAGACTTAGCACATTTTTTTTAACCCTTACCCTTCCATCTTAAAATCCATGAACTGATTCCAAGGCAGAAGTGTGGTAAGGGCTAGGCAATGGGGGTTAAGTGACTTACCCAGGGTCACATAGCTAGGAAGTATCTGAGGACAGATTTGAACCCTGTCTCTAGGTCTGGCTCTCAATCCACTGAGTCAACTAGCTCCCAGGACATTCTTTTGATGCCAGTCTAGTGGGTTGGAGTTAACAGCCCTGGTTTTCTAGGCTCCAAGACATTTCATTATTTCTAAGCTGATTAATTTCTTTCCTTACCCGGATCCTACTTCTACCCTCTCTATTACATTTGGGATGCCTGCAGTCTTTCCCTCTACTCTACTCCCCCACATTCAGATCTGAGGTGAGAGAGGCCACCTTAACTAAATGGAATGCTAGGGTAGTGCTGTCTTTCTTCTTGGCTAAGATAACTTAATACTCTAGGGGGCTTGGCCAAGTGCCTCCTAAAAAGCACAACTAACAATAATAACCAGATGGCACAATGGATAGAGCACTGGACCTGGATTCAGGAAGACCCGAGTTCAAATCCATCCCATATACTTACTCATTGTGTGATCGTGGGCAAGTCACTTAATCTCCATTGCCTAGCCCTTACCACTCTTCTGCTTTTGCCTCTGTTTGCCTCAGTTTCCTCATCTGTAAAAGGAGAGTAAGTAGAAACATTGGCTCCCTAGGACCAAATGAGATAATAATTATAAGATTCTTAGCACAGTGCCTGGCACATACTATGTGTTATATAAATGTTAGCTACTATTAGCATTATGGTTATGCTGCACCTTAAAGTATGCAAAGCTTTTTCTATATATCATCTTAATTGATCCTCACAGGAGCCGAATGAAGAAGGACTTACAGGTGTTATGTTCGTATTTTGCAGATGAGGAAACTGAGGAAAAAAGGCTAAGTGACTGGCCCCCAGTCATATAATTAGTAAGGAACACAGGTAGAATTTACATTCAGATCCTCAAGTCTCCAAATCTATTCGATCTCCCTTCGTACCTACTAGAGATGGAATGATTTTTTTGTTGAATAGATGAATGAAACCTAGATTTCCTGGTTTTCAGACCAGTGTTACAAAATGTAGAGCTTGCATTCAATGTTGTAGGTAATAAGGAGCTATGATTGTAAGTCACTAAGAAAGAGATGAAAGAAGAATCTTAAGAAAATTAATTTGGCAGAAAGCAAAGTAATTTGGAGTGGGGGAGAGAGTGGAATAAAAAAGACCATTTGAAGGGTTTTTGAATCTATTTCAGGATGGTGGAAGGAGGATTGGAAAAGAAGAAGATATAAAATATACATGAAAATTCCCCACAATAGAACTTGAGTAAAACATGACACTAATAGGGGACTGGACCCACATGGGTATGTGCAGGTACCTTCTCAGGTTAGATTGAAAGTTCAGGTTGGAGACAGCTGGGGAACTCAGTGGATTGGGAGCTAGGTTTAGAGATGGGAAGTCCTGGGTTCATATCTGGCCTCAGACACTTCCTAGCTGTGTGATCCTGGGTGAGTCACTTGACCCCCATTGCCTAGCCCTTACCACTCTTCTGCCTTGGAACCAATACCCAGTATTGATTCTAAGGCAGAAGGTGAGGGTTTTAAAAAAATAAGAAAAAGTTCAGGTTAAGGGGACTTGTTCTGGGCATCTCCTTCACCTATTGATTTCTCTTTCCTTTAAAAGAGACAACTTTACCCAGGGGCAGGTCATTATTTGCTTTAGATATGTCTCAATTCAATGTTAGAGAAAACCTTTTCTCATTTCCTCCCCTGTAATTGCTGCGATTTTGCTCTCTTCTTATCCACCAAATCAAAACACTTATTAAAAGTCATTTGTCCATAATGGACCATTTCCCCAGCTGCCACCTTCAGCCAGCAGGGACTGAGAAAAATAGGGACTAAGTGAACTTGATAGGTTAAACTACCTTTCCCCAGGGGAAAGAGGCATATATATATATATATATATATATATATATATATATATATATATATATATATATATATATATATATATATGCCAGTGATGGCAAACCTTTTAGAGACGGAGTGCCAGGCCCTGCCCCTCCCCCAGACTGAATGTCTTGCCCCTCCCCCCAGTGACCAAGTGACATGACCCTCCCCCTTGCCCTGCCCCCCTCCTTGCCCTACACAGGTGAGGGAAGAAGTGCTCCCGTTGGGTTGCTGGGCAAAGGGGTAGAAGAAGTGAAGAATGTCTTTAGGGAGTAGTGTAGAGAGGGAGAGGGGAGTGGACTGAGTGCTCCATTCCCCTCCAGCTCTGCCTCCTGTGAGCTGCCTACCTTCCCCACTGTGTGTTCCCAATGACTGCTGGGCAGATGGGTGGGGAGGCATGATGGAGAGAGGGAGGGGAGCAGCTCCACCCGTGTCCCTTTGTCTTTCTAGTAACAAACTCTGCAGGGGTTGGAGGTTGGCCCTTTGTCCACAGAAAGTACTCTGCCTGCCATCTTTGGCACCTGTGCCATAGGTTTGCCATCACAGGTATAGGCTATAGGGCAGCTAGATGGCTCAGTGGATAGAGCTCTGCACCCTGGAGTCAGGCAGACCTGAATTAAAATCTGACCTCATACACTACTTGTGCAACCCTGAGGAAATCACTTTACCTTGTTTACCTCAGTTTCCTCATCTGTAAAATGAGTTGGAGAAGGAAATAGCAAATTACTCCAGTATCTCTGCCAAGAAAACCCCAAATGGGGTCGCAGAGAATCAGACACGACTGAAAAATGACTGAAGGGCAAATAAGCTTTCTTTTTATCTTATAGCATGCCCATTTTCTCTGCACCCACAGACAACTGTGGAAAAACATCCGTGTGCCAAGTGAACTTTACCTTAGCCAAATCTAAAATTATGTCAACCAGATGGAATTTATGAGGTCTCATTGTTGACAAGCTGTAACGGGCCACTCAAAACCATTGCATAGAGCAGCACATTGAGGTCTGCCTTGTATTGTTCCCCTCATTTGTGTCTTCAGATGTAAAAGAGGCTCATTACTAACTTCCAGAACCTGACCCAACAGATTCCTCCAGCTGACTCCCCACAAATGTTTATGTAAACTGCTGCATGATGAAATGGATCTAGGCAATTATTTCTTTATTTTAGCTTATTTTATATGATGATTCTGCCAGGGTAGGGAGGGGGAAGGTCAATAGAATGCACTCTTCAGATTCTATGATCTCCCTCCTCCTCTCTACCTCTTGGGATCCCTCGTTTCCTTCAAACCTGACCAGAAGCACTATATTCTGCACAAGACCTTTTCTGATTTCCCTCATCTTCTAGCGTGTGCTCTCTCCCAAAACTGCCTTGTGTTTGTTTTGTATATAATTTCATATATGAGAGTATATGTTGTTTCCTTAGTTATAATGTAAGTTCCCCCAAGGAAGGAATTTTATTTTTATATTTGTAACCCCACAGTACAATGCCTGACACCTAGTGAGAGCTTAATAAATGCTCATTAATTGATAGCATTTATCACCTCCAAACTTAGATCTTTCCAGATTCTTTAAATGACATTTTTGGCAGTTGGGGCAAGCACACTGTGAGAGATATCCTCAAAACAGTTGAGCAGGGGATAGTGCAATTGAGACCTCAGTGAGAGATCTTGGACCTTGGCTATAACCCCCATGGTGGGAGAAACTCTGGAGTATAGAGAAACTCTTGCTGGAAAGGGAGGAAGATAGAGGCAGAACAGGGAGACATTGGCCTGGGTGCAATTGTCAGGAGGAGAACTGTCTGGTAGTTTCATACTTTAACGAGTTGGTATTGGTAACTAGATGCTAAGTTCAGGCATTTCTATCCTGCTAAAAGTGCTGTCAGCATCTTCTGAATTTGAAATCCTAGAAAAAAGCTCTGATTGTCCCACTGTAGTTGAAGTTCTAGTTTCACTACTTATAGACTAAGAGTTGGTTGGATTCATCTTTTAATGACACCTTTTCTGTTGTTTTGGTTTTTGTGGCTCAGATTTTTTTCATACAAATTTCTACTAAGGTGTCTAGTGGAATGAGTAGAGGAATAAATGACCAAGAGTGGAAACTAGACCTCCTGAAGTGATCGAGTCTCTGGAGAGGGTTTGGCCAGTCTTCGTGCATCCTATGGGTCGTCAGTTATCATTGATCAATAGGTACTCCCAGCAGTAGCAGACAGTAGAGTATAGGTGTGGTTCTTACCTTTGTAGAGACAAGCTGTGGTCTGAAATATTTAGATAATTGGATGATGATGCCTCTGTGTTTTAGACTTAGAAGGAACTTTGGGGTATTCACTGGAAGACTGAGAGATTAAATAACCTGTCTAAGGTTATGCAGAGGTAGTGGAGGTGAGATTTGAACACAGAACTTTCCTGATTATGAAAGAGGTTCTATATCTTCATCACCAGCTTCATTCCTCTGGACTTCTCATCAGATACTTTCTCCCTCTCCTTCTTGTCCCCCTTACTCCTTCCTTTTATATAGTGTTTTTCACCATTAGAATACAAACTCCTTGAGGGCAGGAACTATTTTGATTTTTGGTTGTATAGACATTTCTTCCACATTGGGATTTTCCCCATTGTGGTTTCAATATATTACAGGTTGGCATAAGAAATTAAATGCGAGTTTTGGGGGAGTTTTTCAGAAGCTACAGATGACCTGCAAAGGCCAGCAGATGAGACAGAAGTTATAAAATAAGATATACATAAAATATATGTAGGGTTTTGTGTAATATCAACATATTTTTATCTTTTAATACCATAAATATACACAATTTCTTTTTTTGTAAGCACTCCATAAAAGAAAAAGAAAAAAATTCAGACTCCTTCTCTGATATGAAGGGAAGGCCAAAACCTTTGTGTGGATTTTCCAGATCGAGGAGATACAGCCCACCTAACCCCCTTGATGTGGAAAGGATGCCTGTATTTTACCACAATGCCTGACATGTGGTTAAGTGCTTCATAAATACTTGGTGTCTTACTTTGCCTATCCCATGTAACCTACCATGGATTAAATATAAGGAATAGGTTTAACATTATTTCATTTTTTTAAACTCAAAGATATTTTATTTTCCCTGTTATATGTAATAATGATTTTCAATATACATTTTCCAAAATTCTAAAATCCAAACTGTCTCCCTTCTTCCCTTCCCTTTCCCCATTCTTTGATGGTAAACAATTGGATCTGGGCCATACATATATTATCATGCATATTAGTCAATGTTGTAAGAGCACACTTATGCAAAAACACCCCCCCAAATAAAACCATAAATACACTGATATGAAAGATAGTTCATATAAGATAAAGATAGTTCATTGATAGATCAACTTTGATCTGCATGCATCTAATTCCAACAGTTCTTTTCCTGGAGGTGCATAGCATTCCCTAGCATAAGTCTTTCGGGATTGTCCCAAATCATTGCAATGCTGAGAGTCTCCATTTGTTATTGTGTACAATGTTCTACCAGTTCTGCTTATTTTGCTCTGCATCAGTTCCTAAAGATCTTTTCAGCTTTTTCTGATCATCTTGCTTTTCATCTGTTATAGCACAATAGTATTCCCTCTCTAACATACATCACAATTTGTCTATCCATTCTCCAATTGATGGACTTCCTCTCAATTTCTAGTTCTTTGCCACCACAAAAAGAGCTGCATTAATATTATTTAACTTTTTAGTGTCTCATTTTTTCATAGGATTGATGCTTAAAACTAGAAGGAACCTCGTATCCTGGTTAATCCAACCCTCTAGTTTTACAGATAAGGAACTGAGGATCGATGGGTGGGATTTGAACTTGTCTTCCTAACTAAATCTCACAGACTAGTCATTTTGCCAACAGTGATCACTCAGAGAAGTTTCCCGAGTAGGTGACTTGACAATGCAATTAGGCATTGCCAAGGCAGGGTCACAAAACCAATGGAAAAGATGTTTAGCTCTGTGTGATTGTCTCCAAAGAAGACGTATCTTCTCTTCCCCAATTAAGTCTATGGCTTGCTTAAATTGTAATGAAGCAGGACATCTGGAGCAACAAGACCCCAGATTATCTGGTAAATGGAAGCTGATGCTTTCAGTGGTTTGGGAAGGAAAGGAAGGATGAAGAAGTCCAACCATCTTCATCCTTAGGTACTTTTTCCAGCTTCTGTCTTTTTTCTGTTATTCCCATGCCCTTTGCTGTGAGACCCTATTTTGAGAAGGGATGACACAATGAAAAGAAATAGCAAAGAATTTGGCTTTCTCTCTTCTTACCTTTATCAGGGAATGCATAACAGGGTATCCAAAAGATCGGTTACCATGGAGACCATCTACAAGGTCCTTCACTTGCTACTGGGAGAGGAAGCAGAGGACACACTTGGAAGTGTAGGAAAGATCACTCCTCCAGGATGAGAGGAAGCTCACTCCCAATATTAAGTGATACTGAAAGCAGGTGCAAAAATCAGAGGAAAAAGAGAATCACAGACAAAACAGATGATACCCACAGACTGACGCGCACATTTTCACAAATTTGCTCCCTTCATAGGACCATAGATTTGAAGTTATAAGGAACCTTAGAGATCACTGAATCCCCTTAATTTTATAGATGAGGAAGCTGAGATTGAAAGTAGTTAAGTGACTTGCTCCGGGATCTATAATTAGTCTGAGGAGAGATTTGAACTCAGGTCTTTCTGTCTACAAGTATAGTGTACTGTCTGTTATACCATATTGCCTCACAAAATAACATTGCTCTTATAAGGAATTTATATCCTCTCTTCCAGGGGAGATCATGACTCAAACTCAGTGCTTTGGACTGTTTGACCAGCCTAATCATTTTGCTAGGCCTAATATCATCTCTCAGAAACATCTTTCTCTACCCATTCCAGCTCTACTGTGTAGCTATCTCTCCAGAGTCTTCTCTTCCCACCTCCAGCCTTTATTTGTTTGTCCAGTTGAACCCTCACCACATCTGGCTTGATTGATGTTTGTGTTGCCCCCCCACAGGACAGGCATCTGTCTTAGCAAATCATAACTGTGAAAACTGAAATAGGCAGATACTCCTCTCTGCTGGGAGACAATGGCCTGGTCATCGAGGAACTGGGAAAATGGGGCTCTAGGTTCCATTCAGGAAGAGAACCAGACTGTTGCCTCAAGAATGGGCAGAAGAGTGCCTACTTCTCCTTCAGAATCATGACAAATAATTGAATTACTCATTTTTTCTTCAGTTAAACTATTCCATTTCTTATTCAGTTGGGAAAAGATAACTATTTTGTTTTGAGGAAAATGTTCAGTTTAAAAGGAAAAAAATATTTCTTCCATTCTTAGAGCACTGCAAAATTATAAGAGACTTCAAAAGTTATCTATTCTAACTGTCATACAAAAGAATTAGTCTTGTCCACAAAAGCCTTGACAAATGGGCATCTAACCAGTTATGCGACTCTGGGTAATTCATATTGCCCTTTTGACTCAGTTTCCTTGTGTGTGAAAATGAACTGGAGAAGGAAATGGTAAACCACTCTATTATCTTGCCAAGAAAATCCCATATGGGGTCATGAAGAGTAGAAAACAATTCAACAACAATTGTTAGCAAGTATTTCTTTTCTTTGGAACCAAAATCTTACTTCTGGTTAATTTTGCCTTTTTTTTCTGCCCTCCAACTAGAACAAATTTAATCCCTCTTTCAAAATGACAGTTCTTTAAATATTTGAACAGTGACCACTTCCAATTCCTCTACCCTAAAGTTTTTCTTCTCCTGGTAAGATATCCCCTAACCTTTCAAGGAACCAGGCAACATGGTACTATAGAAACAGGGCTGGATTTAAAGTCAGAAGTTTTGAGTTCAAATTCTGACTCTGCTTTGTGACGTTGTGCAAGTTACTTAAGTTCTCTGGGTTTCATTTTCCTTATCTGTAAAATCCTCACCTGTAAAATGTAAAAGGAGAGTATTGCTGCTGCTGAAAGCTAAGGTTCTCTCCTATCTTCCACTCCAGCTCTAAATCTAGGATGATAGTAACGTAGGCTCATGAGACAGTTTAGAGTTCTCTCCCTTTCCCAGTTATTAGCTTCATCATAAAAAGAAAACGCCAAACAAAAATCCCCACAAAAACCCAAAAGTGAATGTCATAAAATTATGAACAACAAGGAGAGATATGGGAAAACACCTTCATCCCACTCCTTTGTAGGGGTATGTGGTACAGCACACATATTTTCAGCTTTTTGTGATGTTGTGATCAGTTTTGTTGTTTTTTCTTTCTTTTGTCTTTGTCTTAAAATTTTAAATCTTTTATGTGGTGTTTATCCATATTCCACTTAGCTATGAAAGTGATCTTCCTCAAGTATAGGGATGGCTACGACTCTGGGCATTTCCCCATGTTTGGAATGTTTTCCTATTTCATTTCTGCCTCCTGGCTTCCTTCAAATCTCAGCTAAAATCCCACCTTCCATGGTAAGCTTTTCTCTCCTAACTCTGGTGCCTTCCCTCTCTTAATTTTTTTAAAGTCTTAACCTTTTGTCTCAGAATCTATACTTAATATTGGTTCCAAGGCAGAGGAATGGTAAGGGCTAGACAATTGGGTTAAAATTGGGTTAAGTGACTTGCCCAGGGTCACACAGCTAGGACGTGTCTGAGGTCAGATTTGTACCCAGGACCTCCCTGTTAATTATTTCTTATGTATCTTGTGTCTGTCTTGGTTGTACATATTTGAATGCTGTCTTTTTCAGTGGATTATATGAGCTCCTTGAAGGCAGGGACTCTCTTTGTCTTCTCAGTGGTCAGCACAAGGCATGGCACACAGTAGGTGCCTAATAAATGTTTATTGATTGATAGGCTCTCTGGGAGGGAAAGAGGGAAGTATTTAAGGAAAGTTTTGGTGATTAAAAAAACCCATGAAACCCAAAACAAAACATTAAATTTTTTTAATTAAAAAGAAAGGAAAGCTTTAAAAAGAAATATTCTGAGACTATTAGCACCAATTCCCCAAGTGGGTCAGGTCTCCTGAGTTACTAATACGTTATTTTTTTAAAGTTCCTGATCTTAAAGACAAAGTTACTAATTTGCCAGCATTCAGCTCCCAACCTAACACAGGACCTCGTCCGTTTGGGGCACTCTGTTTTTATCATTTTTAGGTCATTTTCTGCAGTCTCTGGGTTGGAGGTCAGACTGTTGTAAACCCTAAGGGGAGACTCAAATTGAAGTGTTTGTTATTTTAAATATTTAAGTTACATTCACGTGTGCCCTAGTTATATTCCTTATTAATGTAATAACTTCTTTTATGTTTCCTGCATTGTACCTGATGTACATTCCACGGTGCATGGATGGGGTGAGGAAAAGGAATTTCATATCAACTTCGTTAAGGTCAGATTGAGGGAGAGAGAGAGAAAAATTTGGCTTGTTTTTCCAACAAGCGACATGAGTTTTAGTTAGTAAGCTTAATGGAGCACTTTAGAATCGTATTAACTCTACTGGCCTGGTGACAAACCTGGGAGAGAAATCTTATGCAGAGGTCTTGAAATTAGCTGAGCAAACTTCCGCGAAGGTCACCGAGGGGTCAGGGGGAGTCGGGAAAAGAACCCCGGCATCCCATGTGGTGATGGCTGCCTACTGACCAGCCTCACGAGCTTGGCTCCTTCCTCTCATCACCCTTTTTCTCCTCCTCACTTAGGTTGGCCCCTTCCCCCTAACCCCATCTTACTGCTTTTAGCTCTTAGCATCTTGACTTGGATGCATTTTGGACAGCCCAAGGATTTGGGGGTGGAAGATGGCTTTCAGCTGCATGCCCTGGAGTGTGGGGACCTTCGCAGATATGCTTGTGGCTCCATTTGTCTCTGATTTGACCACGCTGGTGGAAGAACATGGGACCTTTGGTTTGTTCAAATCTTTTGTCTCCACTACCTGACCCTTCCATGATTGTATCAACTAGGCTTAAGGGGAGGGAAATCAATTGGTCAGGCGCGTCTTGGACTCCCTCTCTCTCCCCAACTATAGCAATCTTAGAAAACAATCTGAGCTATACCTGAATGGGGAATTTCCTAGATCCCTACAGTTAATACAAAGGAGAAAGTGTCTAAGTGGACCAAAGTCGCGTAGAGTACTAGACAGTAACAGCAAGCAAGTAACCACAGCAGGACTAGATAGGAGCGGTCCATAACAGGTACCCTTTTCCTACTGAAGAATGAGGCTGGACACAAGGCTTTTGGAGGCATCATCCAAAGGCTTCTGGGAAATAGTGTGGGGTAATACATAGGGTCAGGAAGAACTGAGTTAAAATTCCAGGACCAATACGAACTGTACGACCATGAAGAAGTTGCTTCATTTCTCTGAGTCTCAGTTTCTTCATCAGCAAAGGCAGATAATAGTGCCTATAGTTGTTTTGGCACAGGCTTATTGCAAAGGTCAGATGTATGTTAAGTGCTATATAACTATCAGTTATTATTATTCTAATTCCTTCTCAGACATTCTGCTTCTGAAATATGGATTATGAAAACCTCTATCTCCAGATCATCTGAGAGTATTAGATGGGAAAGCTAAAGGACATGGATTATTCCATTCTGTCATCTCTTGGTTTAGTTACAGCCCTGCTAGGAGACAGTGGAACGGACCTCATGACCTTTGAAGGTTTTTTATTCTGTTACAGATAGTCTTATCTTGGTCATGAAAGCAAGGGACTTTCAGGGGAGACCACATGAAGATTATTTGGGTACTAACTGATATAAAATGAAGAATACTTTATTTTTTCAGAATAAATTTTATTAATATATTTGTTTTCTCTGACCTCCATTTACCAAAATATAATTCCTCCCCTCTTTTTAGACAGCTACCCCCTATAACAAAGTCTAAAAACAATGAGGAAAAAGTTCCATAAAACTAATCAAAACATCAAAAGTCTGACACTTAAAGCAGTGTTCTACATTTTTATCTTTCATCCTAAAAAAACGGGAATGTACATTCTCATATCTCTTCTTTGGGGATAAGCTGGGTCATTATATGTTTACAGCATTCAGTTTAAATTGTTTTATTTTTTATGGCTGCTCTTTCCACTTACATTACTGTAGCCATTGTGTTTATTATTTTCAGTTCTATGTTATATCAGTTGATTGATGTCTCCCTCCACTTCTCTTTTCATTATGTATTAGAGCAATATTCCATTCATACATGTACCAAAACTTGAATAGCCATTCCCCAATTGATGGGCTTATAGTTTATTTCCAATGCTTGCTACTAGAAAAAAGAGTGTGTGTGCTCACAAAGATATAGGCACATATATAAATAAACATGCACATATATAAATATATATACACCCATGTGCGCTTGTATCGAACCTTTCTTTTTATTACTGATCTGCTTGGTGCATAAACCTAGTGCTTTCTGGGTAAAAGGAATGGACATTTTAGTCACTTTCTTAGAAGAGTTCCAAATTGTTTTCTAGAACAGTTGGACAGGACTCCTTTTCAGATGTCCTATTTGCAAATCCTAGCTATGAAAAATGGTTATAGAACTGTGTAGGGAACTGGTGGATGGGGATCTTGAATGAAGCAAAGTGATTTGTTAATCTCAGATTCGGCTTTAAGCCAGAGCTGGAGAGTCCAAGAAAGCCTGGGAAGTGTTAGGGAGTATGGCACGTAGCCCTATTACTTTCCTCTTTTCCTCAGGGAAATTCTTTTAGATATCTGGGTTTGGGAAAGCCAAGGCTTATGGGGCAGGGGTGGGAGTGAGGGGAGGAGGCAGAAGGAGGGAAGCTTAAAGGGCACCATTAATCCATCCCAGCATCTTATGGTTTATGTCAGATTGACCTCAGTTTCCTCATCTGTAAAATGATGGTTCATGTACATGTATATGGGGTATGTGTATGCTAGATAATTTCTAAGGTTCTTTCCAATTTTAAATCTTTGCTTCTTACTACTATCTTGGTAGATGTCAGAGGAATGGATATTTTAACCTTTGAACATTGTTAATCTCAGTTTGCTGTAGCTCTTAAAACCAGGGCTTCTGATTTGGAAGCTTGAGGGAACTGCATGAAATTAATTAGGTCAGAACTCCTTAAATATTGCCCTTGTAGCTCCTAGCTATGAAGACTGTTTGAGGAGTCAGTTTGGTGGCTCAGTGGATTGAGAGCTAGTCCTACAGATGGGAGGTCTTGGGTTCAAATATGACCTCAGATACTTCCTCGCTATGTGACTCTGGGAAAGTCAATTAATTCCCATTGCCTAGCCCTTACCACTCTTCTGCCTTAGAACCAATGCAGAGAACTAATTCCAAGATGGGAGATAAGGTTTTTTGTCTTTTTTAAAAGACTAGTTAAGAAACTTTGAGGGATGGGGATGAAAGGTACAGCATGGAATGATGTACCCTGGCAAGTCTCCATAATCTAGGGACCTTTGATTGTAGGAGGAAGAAGTTCATTATGCTAATTTTTCTCCTCCTGGTACCTCTAACAGTTTGGAAATCATTAAGACTTCTAGACCAATTCTAGGGGACCCTAGGAGGAAAGGCAAAAAGCTCAGGCATCAAAGAGGCTGCATCTAGGCTCCAAGGACTCCTTTCAATGGGGTCCTGCAGCCTGGCTTCAAAGGCCAATGTTCATAAAGCCAGTGAGTTATCAATCAGCTAATCAACAAACCTTTATTAAGTATCTTAATGTTTTAGATGTTGAGCCAGATACCAGGGGATCCAAAGACAAAATGAAACAGTTCCTAACCTCAACAATCTTACACTGTATTTATGGAGACAATAGATAGTTTTCCTGATGTCATGTCTAAATTGGTCTTTTTGAAAATTCTTTGTTTGCAATTGCTCCTCCATTTCTCCTCTGAGGGCCAAATAGAATAAATCTAAGACTTTCTCATGACAGTCCTTCAAATAATTGAAGACAGTTCTCCTGAGCCCTCTTGGCCTTCTTTTCTCCAAGCTAAACATCCACAGTTTCTTTGACCAGAGGTTTAAGCCCAAGCACGTAAGACTGTCCTCATTGATGAAATTTGCTTGTTCCACCTTCTATTACTGTTTTAAAGGCAGAGTTGATGAGAGCTTGGGAGAAAAGAGATTCTGGGTCTTCTGGCTTCTTGCCTCAAGTGAGAAGATGCCAGGTTCCAGGTTCTCTCCACCAGTTCTTATCTTTATAAGAAATGAACTGAAGGCCTTTCCCCTTTCTGATTCCCATTCTCTGGACCCTCTCCTTTTTAGCAGCATCCTCCTTAAACCGTCATGGCCAGAATTGAATCTAATACTCCAAATCAAGTCTTGGGAGGTCAGAGTGCAGAGGAATTCTTACCTCCATTCTCCTGGAAACTGGATCTCTCTTAAGGCATATTAAGATTTAAATTTTTTTTTCCTAACACAACACATTGATGATTCCTATTCAGTTTGATGTCAACTAAACTCTCAGATCTCTTTTAGACCAAAACATACTATATTTCATCCTTCCTTCCTTCCTTCCTTCCTTCCTTCCTTCCTTCCTTCCTTCCTTCCTTCCTTCCTTCCTTCCTTCCTTCCTTCCTTCCTTCCTTCCTTCCTTCCTTCCTTCCTTCCTTCCTTCCTTCCTTCCTTCCCTCCTTCCTTCCTTCCCTCCTTCCTTTCTTTCTTTCTTTCTTTCTTTCTTTCTTTCTTTCTTTCTTTCTTTCTTTCTTTCTTTCTTTCTTTCTTTCTTTCTTTCTTTCTTTCTTTCTTTCTTTCTTTCTTTCTTTCTTTCTTTCTTTCTTTCTTTCTTTCTTTCTTTCTTTCTTTCTTTCTTTCTTTCTTTCTTTCTTTCTTTCTTTCTTTCTTTCTTTCTTTCTTTCTTTCTTTCTTCTTCTTCTTCTTCTTCTTCTTCTTCTTCTTCTTCTTCTTCTTCTTCTTCTTCTTCTTCTTCTTCTTCTTCTTCTTCTTCTTCTTCTTCTTCTTCTTCTTCTTCTTCTTCTTCTTCTTCTTCTTCTTCTTCTTCTTCTTCTTCTTCTTCTTCCTTCTTCTCCTCCATTTGAAATCTTCCATAGAATGATTCATATGGAAAAATCTTTTATATGATTGTACATGTAAAATCTATATCAGATGGCTTATTGTATCAAGGAAGGGCCAGGGACAGGAGAAATGGAGAGGATTTGGATGCTAAAATTTTTTAAAATTAACGTTAAATATTGTTTTTACATGTAATTGGGTAAAACCAAAAAATTACTTAGAAAAGAAAAAAAAAACCCAACTATTGTCTAAACATTTCTTCCTCATATTATACTTAAACATTCCCCCCCTCCCCCCATAATCCTTACCTTCCATCTTAGTGTATTGGTTTCAGGGCAGAAGAGTGGTAAGGGCTAGGCAATGGGGGTTCAGTGACTTGCCTGGAGTCACACAATTAGGAAGTGCCTGAGGCCATATTTGAACCCAACACCTTCTGTCTCTAGGTCTGGCTCTCAATCTACGGAGCCACCTAGCTACCCCTATTTCATATTATACTTTTGGTGGTGATGATGTTTTTTAAATTTTGTATTCATATGCAAGACTTACATTTATTTCAACTGAATTTCATCTTGGAGGTATGTCTACCTCCTCATCTAGTAAGCATAGTAGTAGGCATTTAATAAATGGTTTTTGAGTTGAAAGAACTAATTCATCCCAATTCTGGAGCTTGCCAATATCCTTTTGGATGCTAACTCTCTCTCATCTAGTATGTTAATAATTCTCTCTCAGTTTTCTGAAGGTTTGATGAGCCTACCATCTATATTTTCTAGCAACTCATTGGCAAAACTGTTAAATAGCACAGACCAAACACAGATTCCTTAGGCACTCCACTAGAGACCTTCTATCTCTATCATATTGGCACTGAATCATTAACAGCTCCATTCTTTAAATCTGGCCAGGGCAGCTAGGGGCTCAGTGGAGAGAGATCCAGGCCTGAGGACAAGAGATCCTGGGCTCAAATTTAGCCTCAGATTTCCAGCTGTGTGACTCTGGGCAAGTCACTTAATTAATGCCTGTTGCCTAGACAGAAGGTAAAAGGTTTAAAAACATTTAGTCATCCAATGAATTCTGAATCATCTTTTCCCCCCTAATCAATCTCTCCATCTTCTTGGCAAGAGGAACATGAGATTCTTTCTGTTAAAATATTTGCTAGCTTTCTAAATCTCAACCAGTCTTTCTCAATCTCTCTGTCTCTATCTCTCTCCCCTTATTTTTTAATTTATTAAAAAATTTTAAAATTTTATTTAATTAGGTGATTTAGAATAATTTCTCATGGTTACAAGACTCATGTTCCTTCCTTCCCCATCCCACCCCAGCCCCCTTCCGATTATGACACACAATTCTGCTGGGCTTAACATGTGCCATTGATCAAGACCCATTTCCTTATTATTAGTATTTGCACTAGGGTGATCTTTTAGAGTCCACTTTCCTAGTTATAGCCCCACTGACCCATGTGATCAAGTCTCTTTCCCCTTATATTAAAAAACAAAACAAAACAACATCTCTTGTATTGTTTCCAAGGCAGAAGAATGGTAAGGCCTAGTCAATGGGAGTTAAGTAATTTTCCCAGGATCACACAGCTAGAAAGTGTCTGATGCTAGATTTGAACCCATCTCCAAGCATATCCACTGAGATACCTAGCTGTCCCCTAGACCTGTCCCTCAATCTCTATTAAGGGACTTAGTCTCTATTAGTCTCTACTGCCTCTGATTACTCCATAAAATTTATCTACTGAAGTTTGTCTTGACAAAATCATAAGTTGTTAAGATATTCCAGAATTTTGTTGGCTCTAACAGAACTAAGCTTCTTAGGAAGGAGTATATCGCTTATCTTTGTATATCCTTATCCTTATCCGAATCCTTATCCATATCCTTATTTTACTAAGTGTTTTACTTATCTTTGCATACCCATTCCCTTCCCATCTGTAAGTGTAATAGTTGGCATTTAAGAAATGCTTGCTGAATTGAAAGCACTGAGCAATAAATCCTCACTGAGGTTTCCACAAAGACTCTCAGGACTAGAATAATTTTTGGTTGGTTCTATCACCACTATGGACCAGATCAGTAGATTGTGGATGAGGTGTCAGGCACAAGAGGAGACACTGAGTTTTGAAGGAGAGAGTAAAGAGCGGCCATTGGGATTGTTTTAAAAGTCTGAACTACCTCTTCTGTAGATTCCATTGAATAATAATGGCTAATGTTTATATAGTTCTCAAAGTCAATATGTCCTACAGGAAACTGGCCTTATTTCCTCCTAAACCTTTCATACATAAAGTCTTTCCAGGTTTTTCTGAACTCATTCTGTGTATCACTTCTTATTGTGCAAGAGTATTCCATTACCACACATATCACAATCTGTGTATGGACACCCCCTCAAATTCCAATTCCTTGTCACTACAAAAAGAGCTGCTCAAAATATTTTTGTAGAGCCAGGACCTTTACTCCTATTTCTAAACTCCTTGGGAGATGGATTCAGCAATGGGTTAAAAGGCATACATAGTTTTATGGCCCTCTGGTCATGGTCCTATGTTATTCTCCAAAATGGTTGTATCAGTTCACAGTTCAACCAACAATGTATTAGAATCCCAGTTTTCCCAGGTTCCTTCCAACATTTATCATTTCCCTTTTTGATCATATTAGCCAATCTGACAGGTGTGAAGTGGTATCTGAGCTGTTTTCATCTGCATTTCTCTACTTAGTGATTTTGGATCATTTTCTCATATAACTAAAGATAATTTTAATTTCTTCCTTTGAGAACTGCCTGCTCATACTCTTTAATCATTTATGAACTGGGAATGTTTTGTATTCTTATAAATTTGAGTCAGTTCTTTATATCTTTGAGAAATTAGACCTTTGTCAGAGATATTTGGTATAAAAATTTCCCTCCAATGTTTCCCTTCTAATCTTGGTTGCACTGGGGTATTTTTGTACAGAAACTTTTAAATTTAGTGTAATTAAAATTGTCCATTTAATTTTTTATGAATGTTCTCTTTGCCTTGTTTGGTCAAAAATCCTTCCTTTATCCATAAATCTTTTCCATGTTCCTCTAATTTGTTTATGGTATCACTTATTTGTGAATCAAGTATCCATTTTGACTTTATCTTGGTGTATGGTATGAGATGTTGATCTATGCCTACTTTCTGCTGTTTTCCAGTTTTCCTGGCAGTTTTTGTAAAATACTGAGTTCTTTTCTGAAAAGCTTGGTCTTTGGATTTATTGAACACTATATTAGTATGGCCATTAACTACCATATGTTGATTGCCTAACTTATTCCATTCATTCAGTACTTTATTTCTTAGTAAGTACCAGATACTTAAAATTTTTTTTTCAGTTACACATAGAAATACTTTTTGACAATTGTTTTATGACATTTTAGGATTTTGATTTTCTTCTTTTCCTCTCCCCCTCTAAGCTGGTAGATAGTCTGATATAGGTTATAGCATTTTTCATCATGGCTCCCTTGTGGATATCTTGAGAACTCACTTTGCTGATAATAGTTTAGTCCTTCTATCCATTTTCACTTTATCTTGGTGTATGGTGTGAGATGTTTATTTATGCCTGTTTCTGCCATACTGTTTTCCATTTTTCTAAGCAATTTTTGTCAAACAATTAGTTCTTTCCCTCAAAACTTTGCTCTTTGTGTTTGTCATATAATACATTGCTATGGACATTAATTATCATATGTTGATTACCTAACCTATTCCATTCATTCATTACTCTATTTCTTGGCTAGTACCAGATTGTTTTAATGATAACCACTTTAAACTATAGTTTGAAATATGGTATATGATCCTTCCTTCAGATTTTTTTTATTGATTTCCTTCACATTCTTGGCCTTTTGTTTTTCTTGATGAATTTTGTTATTTTTCCCTAGCTCTTTAACTTTTGGGTAGTTTGATTTGTATTGTACTGACTAGGTAAATTAATTTGGGTAGGATTGTAATTTTTATTATATTGACTCAACCTATCCATGAACAATTAATGTTTTTTCAGTTGTTTAGGTCTGACTTAGTTTGTGTGAAGAATGTTTTGGAATTATGTTCATGTAGTTTCTGGGCTTGTTTTGGTAGGTATGCCCCAAGGTATTTTATGTTTCCTACAGTAATTTTGAGTGGATTTCCTTTTCTACTTTCTGCTGTTAGGCTTTGTTGGTGGCAAATAGAAATGGTGATAATTTATGTGGATTTATTTTGTATCCTACAGCTTTGCTAAAGTTGTTAATTATTTCTATTAGTTTTTTGGTTGATTCTGGTGGGTTCTCTCTCTCTATATATATATATATCACATTTTCAAGGTGCAATAGCTATTTCTTCATTGCCTATTTTAATTTTTTTGATTTCTATTTCTATTTTTGTTGCTATAACTAGCATTTTTAGTGTAATATTAAATAATAGTGGCAATAATGGGTATCTTTGCTTCACCCCTGATCTTACTGGGATGGGTTCTAGTTTATTTCCATTACAGATAATACTTTTGATGGCTTTAGGTATATGCCATTTATCAATTTAAGGAAAGTCCATTTATATCAATGTTTTTATAAGGTATGGGTGTTGTATTTTGTCAAAAACTTTTTCTGCATCAATTGAGATAATCATATGCTTTCTGTTGTTTTTGTTATTGATATGGCCAATTATGGCGATAGTTTCTCTAATATTGAACCATCTCTGCATTCCCAGTATTAAACCAACTGGTATGATCCTTGTGATATAATGTTATAATCTTCTTGCTAGTGTTTTATTTAAAGTTTTTGCATTAATATTCATTAGGGATATTAGTCTATAGTTTTATTTCTCTATTTTAGCTCCTCTTGATTTAGGTATCGGTATCATATTTGTGTCATAAAAGGAATGAATAGGATTGCTTCTTTTATTTTTCCAAATAGTTTATGTAGTATTGGAGTTAATTGTTCTTTGAATGTTTGGTAGGATTCATTTATGTATCCTTCTGTCCTTGGATCCTTCTTAGGGAGTTTTTTGATGGCTTATTCAATTTATTTTTTATTTGAGAGGATTGTTTAAATATTCCAATACTGTTTTTGTTAATCTGGGTATTTATATATTTTAAAAAATATTCATCTATTTTGCTCAGATTGTCAGATTTTTGGCAAATAGTTGGGCAAAATAATTTCCAAAATTGTTTTAATTTTTTCTTCATTGGTTGTAATTTTATCTTTTTAAGTTTTGATACTGGTAATTTGGTTTTCTTTTTTAAAATCAAGTTAACCACTGTTTCTTTTATTCATTTTTTATAAAACCAGCTTTTTCTCTTTTTTATAAGTTCAATAGTGTTTTTTCTTTCAATTTTATTAATCTGTCCTTTGATTGTCAGGATTTCCAATTTGGTATTTAATTGGGAGTTTATTTTTTTCTAGTTTTTTAGTTGCACACCCATTTCATTGATACACTTTTTCTTTCTTTCTTTTTTTTAAACATTATTTTATTTGGTCATTTTCATACATTGTTCATTGGAAACAGATCATTTTCTTTTCCTCCCCCGCAACCCCCCCTACCCCTTCCCTAGCAGACACGCGATTCATCTAGGTATCACATGTGTCCTTGCTCTGAACCCATTTCCTTGTTGTTGGTATTTGCATTAGGGTGCTCATTTAGCGTCTCTCCTCAATCATGTCCCCTCAACCTCTGTAGTCAAGGAGTTGCTTTTCCTCAGTGTTTTTACTCCCTCAGTTTGTCCTCTGCTTGAGGATAGTTTTTTTTTTCTCGTAGATCGATGCAGATTGTTCAGGGAGATTGTAAAGCCATTACTGGAGAAGTCCATTACGTTCTCTTGTACCACAATGTGTCAGTCTCTGTGTACAATGTTTTCCTGGTTCTGCTCCTCTCACTCTGCACCACATCCTGGAGGTTGTTCCAGTCTCCATGGAATTCCTCTACTTTATTATTCCTTTTAGCACAATAGTATTCCATCACCAACATATACCACAATTTGTTCAGTCATTCCCCAATTGAAGGGCATCCCCTCATTTTCCAATTTTTGGCCACCACAAAGAGAGCAGCTATGAATATTCTTGCACAAGTCTTTTTCCTTATTATCTCTTTGGGGTACAAACCCAGCAGTGCTATGGCTGGATCAAAGGAAAGACAGTCTTTTATGGCCCTTTGGGCATAGTTCCAAATTGCCCTCCAGAATGGTTGGATCAATTCACAACTCCACCAGCAATGCATTAATGTCCCTACTTTGCCACATCCCCTCCAGAATTCATTACTTTCCTTTGCTGTCATATTGAACAATCTGCTAGGTGTGAGGTGATATCTCAGAGTTGTTTTGATTTGCATCTCTCTGATTATAAGAGATCTAGAACATTTTTTCATGTGCTTATTAATAGTCTTGATTTTTATTTCTTTTTTTTTTAAATTAAAAACCCTTACCTTCCGTCTGGAAGTCAATACTGTGTATTGGCTCCAAGGCAGAAGAGTGGTAAGGGCTAGGCAATGGGGGTCAAGTGACTTGCCCAGGGTCACACAGCTGGGAAGTGTCTGAGGCCAGATTTGAACCTAGGACGTCCCGTCTCTGGGGCTGGTTCTAGTCTTGATTTCTTTAGCTGAAAATTGCCTATTTATGTCCCTTGCCCATTTTTCAGTTGGAGAATGGCTTGATTTTTTGTACAACTGGTTTAGCTCTTTATAGATTTGAGTAATTAGACCTTTGTCAGAGGTTTTTGTTATGAAGATTGTTTCCCAATTTGTTGCTTTCCTTCTAATTTTAGTTACATTGGTTTTGTTTGTACAAAAACTTTTTAATTTGATGTAGTCAAAATTATTTATTTTGCATTTTGTGACTCTTTCTAAGTCTTGCTTGGTTTTAAAATCTTTCCCTTCCCAAAGTTCTGACATGTATACTATTCTGTGTTCACCTAATTTACTTATAGTTTCCTTCTTTATATTCAAGTCATTCGTCCATTTTGAGTTTATCTTGGTGTAGGGTGTGAGGTGTTGATCCAAACCTAATCTCTCCCCCACTGTCTTCCAATTTTCCCAGCAGTTTTTATCAAATACTGGATTTTTGTCCCAAAAGCTGGGGTCTTTGGGTTTGTCAAAGACTGTCTTACTGAGGTCATTTACCCCAAGTCTATTCCACTGATCCTCCTTTCTGTCTCTTAGCCAGTACCAAATTGTTTTGATGACTGCTGCTTTGTAATATAGTTTGAGATCTGGGACTGCAAGGCCACCTTCCTTTGTATTTTTTTTTTCATTATTTCCCTGGATATCCTTGATCCTTTATTCTTCCAAATGAACTTTGTTATGGTTTTCTCTAATTCAGTAAAATAGTTTTTTGGTAGTTCAATGGGTATGGCATCAAATAAGTAAATTAGTTTGGGAAGGAATTGTCATTTTTATTATGTTAGCTCATCCCACCCATGAGCAATCAATGTTTTTCCAATTGTTTAGATCTAGTTTTAATTGTGTGGAGAGTGTTTTGTAGTTCTGTTCATATAGTTCCTGTGTTTGTCTCGGCAGATAGATTCCTAAGTATTTTATATTGTCTCGGGTGACTTTAAATGGAATTTCTCTTTCTAATTCTTGCTGCTGAACTGGGTTGGAGATATATAGAAATGCTGATGACTTATGTGGGTTTATTTTGTATCCTGCAACTTTGCTGAAGTTGTTGATTATTTCGATTAGCTTTTTGGTTGATTCCCTGGGATTCTTTAAGTAAATCATCATATCATCTGCAAAGAGTGACAGCTTGGTCTCCTCATTGCCAATTTTAATACCTTCAACTACTTTTTCTTCTTTAATTGCTACTGCTAGTGTTTCTAGTACAATATTAAATAATAAAGGTGATAATGGGCATCCTTGTTTGACTCCTGATCTTATTGGGAAGGCTTTGAGTTTTTCCCCATTGCAGATGATGTTTGCTGATGGTTTTAGGTATGTACTGTTTATTATTTTTAGGAAAGGCCCTTCTATTCCTATACTTTCTAGTGTTTTCAATAGGTATGGGTGTTGTATTTTGTCAAAGGCTTTTCCTGCATCTATTGAAATAATCATGTGATTTTTGTCAGTTTGCTTGTTTATATGGTCAATTATGTGGATGGTTTTCCTAATATTGAACCATCCTTGCATTCCTGGAATGAATCCTACCTGATCGTAGTGGATTACCCTTGTGATGACTTGCTGCAGTCTTTTTGCTAGCATCCTATTTAAGATTTTTGCATCTATATTCATTAGGGAGATTGGCCTATAGTTTTCTTTCTCTGTTTTTAACCTGCCTGGCTTTGGGATCAGTACCATGTTTGTGTCGTAAAAAGAATTTGGTAGAACCCCTTCTTGGCTTATTCTGTCAAATAGTTTTTTATAGCATTGGGGTTAGCTGTTCTTTGAATGTTTGATAGAATTCATTTGTGAATCCGTCTGGACCTGGGGATTTTTCCTTAGGGAGTTCTTTGATGGCTTGTTCAGTTTCTTTTTCTGATATGGGGTTGTTTAGGTAATTTATTTCTTCTTCTTTTAGTCTAGGCAATTTATATTTTTGTAAGTATTCATCCATATCACTTAGATTGCCATATTTTTGCCATATAATTGGGCATAGTAGTTTTTAATGATTGTCTTGATTTCCTTTTCATTAGAGGTGAGGTCTCCCTTTTCATCTTGTATACTGTCAATTTGGTTTTTTCTTTCCTTTTTTAAATTAGACTGACTAGTACTTTCTCAACTTTATTTGTTTTTTCAAAGTACCAGCTTCTAGTCTTATTTAATAATCAGTAGTTCTTTGACTTTCAATTTTATTAATTTCTCCTTTGATTTTTAGGATCTCTAATTTAGTTTTCATCTGAGGATTTTTAATTTGATCACTTTCTAGTTTTTTAATCTGCATGCCCAATTCATTGACCTCTGCCCTTCTTAATTTGTTTATATATGAACTCAAGGATATAAATTTTCCCCTGAGTACTTCTTTGGCTGCATCCCATAGGTTTTGAAAAGATGTCTCACCATTGTCATTTTCTTCAATGAAGTTATTTATTGTTTCTATGATGTGTTCTTTGACTAACCAGTTTTGGAGAATTGTATTGTTTAATTTCCAATTAATTTTTGACTTATCTATCTATGTACCCTTACTAATTATTATTTTTATTGCACTGTGGTCTGAGAAGGTTGCATTTATTATTTCTGCCCTTTTGTACTTGTTTGCAATGATTTTGTGCCCTAGTACATGGTCAATTTTTGTGAATGTACCATGTACTGCTGAAAAGAAAGTGTATTCCTTTCTGTCCCTATTTATTTTTCTCCATATGTCTACTAACTCTAATTTTTCTAAGATTGCATTTGCTTCTCTCACCTCTTTCTTATTTTTTTTTATTTGATTTATCTAGTTCAGATAGGGGAAGGTTCAGATCTCCCACTAGTATAGTTTTTCTATCTATTTCATCCTTGAGCTCCTATAGTTTCTCCTTTAAAAATTTGGATGCTCTGCCATTTGGTGCATACATATTGAGTACAGATATTTCCTCGTTGTCTATACTGCCTTTTATCAGGATGTAATTACCTTACCTATCTCTTTTAACTAGATTTATTTTTACTTTGGCTTTGTCCGATATCATGATTGCTACTCCTGCCTTCTTTTTATCATTTGATGCCCAATAGGTTTGGCTCCAACCTCTTACTTTCACCCTATGCATATCTACCTTCCTCATGTGTGTTTCTTGCAGACAGCATATGGTAGGGTTTTGGATTCTAATCCACTCTGCTATTTGCTTGCGTTTTATGGGTGAGTTCATTCCATTCACATTCAGAGTTATGATTACTAGTTGTGTATTTCCCAGCATTTTGATTTCGGCTCCTTTTCCTGCCTTTTCTTCTTTCACTATTTCCTTCTATACCAATATTTGTTTATAGTCAGCACCCCCCCATCATTCCCTCCCTTATATTACTTCCCTTTCTATCCCCTCCCTTCTTATTCCCTCCCTGTAGTCTTTTTAAAATCCCCCCCTCTCCCTCCCTTGTACTGCTTCCCTCCCCACCAGTCTGATTTTTACCCTTCTACTCCCCTATTGGGTGCAAATCTATTCTCTTCCCCAATGGATTGTATTGTTCTTCCCTCTTTGGGTCCGTTTCAAAGTACATAAGAGTTGAGTATTTCCTATCTCCAACCTCTTTACCCTGCCAGTGTATCGATGTTCGCCCCTCTCCCGCCATGAGCTTCTTTGTGACATATAAATTTGCCCCCATTTGTTTCTTTTCCCATTTCTTTTAGTCATAACCTCTTTTCTTTTTTAGCTCTAGTCATGTATATATATGTATATACATATGCATGTATATGTATTTATGCATGCATATATCTATATACCTATTTATGTCTTGTCCTTTCATCCTATACAGTTTGTCACTGTTCCCTCTGAGTGTAACTCTTCTAGCTGCTCAGGTGATAGCAACAGTTTTTAAGAGTTACCAATGACCTCTTTTCTTATAGGGATACATATCATTTTAACTTATTGAGTCTCTTATAAAAATTTTGTTGTTGTTTTGTTTGTTTTTTCCCCCTCTTTTTTAATTACCTTTTGAGGATTCTCTTGAGTTCTGTGGTTGGACATCAAATTTTCTGTTCAGGTCTGGTCTTTTATTTATGAACGCTTGGAACTCTTCTGTTGTGTTGAATGACCATACTTTCCCCTGTAAGAATATAGTCAGTTTTGATGGGTATTTTATTCTTGGCTGTAGACCTGGTTCCCTTGCTTTCCAGAATATCATATTCCATGCCTTTCGGTCCTTCAGTGTGGATGCAGTCAGATCCTGTGTTAACCTCACCATGTTTCCATGGTATCTGAATGGCTTCTTCGTGGCAGCTTGTAATATCTTTTCTTTCATCTGATTGTTTTTGAATTTGGCTATAACATTTCTTGGTGTTTTCAGTTGGGGATTAAATACAAGGGGTGATCTGTGGATTCTTTCAATCTCCACTTTCCCCTCTTGTTCTAGGATCTCGGGACAGTTTTCCTGGATAATTTCCTCTAGTATTATGTCCAGGCTTTTTCTTTTGTCATGGTCTTCTGGTAGTCCAATTATTCTTAAATTGTCTCTTCTTGAACGATTTTCTAAATAGTCTGGTTTGTGAATGAGATGCTTCACATTTTCCTCAATTTTTTATTCTTTTTGTTTTGTTTTATAGTGTCTTGCTGCTTTATGAGGTCACTTGATTCTAGTAGTTGTATTCTGGTTCTTAAAGATTGGATTTCATCCCTGGCTTTTTGGTCATCTTTTTCCTTCTGGTCTGATTTTCTTTGAAGATCGTCTTTCATCCTCTTTACCTCATCTTTCATCTCCTTTGCCTCATCTTTCATCTCCTTTGCCTCATTTTCCAGCTGGTTGATTTTGGCTTTCAAGACACTATTTTCTTGTTTTAGTTCAAGTGCCTCTGTTTCCAGATGACTTATCTTAATTTTTAAGTTCTTTTCCCAATTGTCTTCAGCCTCTCTTAGTTGTGTTTTGAGTTCTTCCACAGCCTGTATCCAATTAGCTGGAATTTCTGGTTTCATGATTGCTGTCTGTGATTTTTTTTCTTACTATAGCTGAGGCACAGTAGATTCGACTCCATACCCTTACTTTTACTTTGAGTGTGTTTCCTTGCTTTAAATGTTTTTTTTTTAATAGATAGCATATTGTAGGATTCTGGTTTTTAATCCACTCTGCTATGCTTTTATATTTTATGGTTAAGTTCATCCCATTCACATTCCCAGTTATAATTGTGGGTTTCCCTCAATCTTATTTCCTCCATGTTTACTCTTCTCTCTCCCTCTTTTCAACCTCACCCTGTTCATAGGTGTTTTTCTTCCAACCATTTCTTCCCCCAGTTCACCCTCCTTTTTGTTTTCCCCACTCCCTCTTATTCCCAATATTCTCTCAGTTAAGGTAGGTTTCTCTAGCTGCCTGAGAATGGGTGTATATTCCTACTTTTAGCTAATTCTGATGGTAGTAAAGTTTAAGCATTACCTGCTGAGCATCCACCCCAACATCTTTCCTTCCACTGTATTGACTCTCATGAGCCTCTTCGTAAGAGAGGAAGTTTGCCTCCCTTCTATCTCTTCTTTTCTTGTCTTGCCATTGATGTGGTGTGTGTGTGTGTGTGTGTGTGTGTGTGTGTGTGTGTGTGTGTGTGTGTGTGTGTGTTTGTGTGTGTGAGTATTAGTCCATCCTATTCAGGTAACTCCTTTTTGTCTTTCTATGTATACTCCTCATTGCCCCAGTAGTGAAAAAATTCTTAAGTATCTTATCACTTTAAGTACCTTAAGCATATCACATATTATAGATATCTTGGATTTCTCAATTTTCAACATCCCAGGTATGAAAGCCAATTCAATCTTATTGAAAGCCTTAAGTTTTCACTTTCCTATGCCCCTCTTTAGTATTAACTTTGCTCATTGCATTTCCTTTTTAGCTCTGATTTTTTTTTGGTTAAGAAAGTCTGAAAGTCCTCTATTTTATTATATATCAGTTTTCTCCCCCACAGGATTATGCCCAGTCTTGCTTAGTATGTATTTCTTGGTTGTAGTCCTAGAACCTTTGTGTTTCAAAAATATCATATTCTATGCCTCCTGGTCCTTTAATATAGAAGTTGCTAGGTCCTGTGTAATCTCAACTATGGTTCCATGATATTTCATTTTTTTCCCTTCTGGCTGCTTGTAGTACTTTTCCATGGCCTGAAAGTTCTGGAATTTAGCTAGAATTGTCCTGGGCCATTTTATTTTGGGGTTTCTTTCAGGGGGTAATCAGTGGATTCTTTCAATTCTATTTTCCCCTCTTGTTCAAAGATATCAGGGTAGTTTCCCCCAATGATTTCTTGTAATATGATGTCCAGACTCTTGTTCTTGGCTTTCAAATATTCTGATGATTCTTAGAATCATCTTTCCTGTGTTTGTTTTCTAGGTCAGTTGTTTTTGCATTGAGTTATGTCAGATTTTCTTCTATTTCTTTCATTCTTTTGATTTTATCTTATTGTTTCCTGATGTCTTATGGATTAATTAGTTTCTATTCAATCAGATCTAATGTTTGGAGATTTATTTTTTCCTTGACTTTTTGTTTCCTTTTCTATTTGGCTAATCCCACTCTTTAGAGAATTGTTTTCTTCAGAGCATTTTTGTGCTTGCATTTCTTTTTGGCATATTCTAGTTTTTAGAGAGTTTATTTCTTCAGTGATTTCCATCCACCCATCCCACCAAGCCACTGTTGAGTCTTTCCAACAATCTTTTCAAGTTCTTCTAGAGATTCTTTTGGGACTGACATCCTTCCACACTTTGTTTTGAGGCTTGATATATTTCCTTTTTGGTATTGTTTTCTTCTTCTGAATTCAAATTTTTATCTTTCCTGTCACTGAAGTAAATTTCTAAGGCCAGGTTTTTTCTTTAACTTTTACTCATTTTTCTGGTCACTCTCCCCTATTTATGTTGAGGTTCTTCTCTGCTACTAAGGTAGAAGGAGCATTGTTCCACAGTTGCCTAGTGCTCTTCTCTGATACTTAGGGTAGGTCCAGCTGTTTCTTGCAGTGTATCTGTTGAGGAGATGACTCTGCTGGCTTGCTGTGTGTAGACTTGCAGCCATTTTGTCCAGCTATATTCCACTCCCTATGCTGCTAGTTACTTTATTGTCTCATGGCTGGTCTGGTTCCCACTCAGCTGCTTTGTTGCCTCAGATACTCTGTTGCTTCACTGCTTCAGGCCACATGGGAGTTGGTTAGTTTTGTGCCCTCTCTGCCTTCACTCCCCATGTGGAGTGGCTCAGGCTGGGATCCTTCCTATTCTGCCACTTCTTTGCCTTTGGCCATATAGCAGTATGTGGGGCTGGTCTGCATTCAGTCAGTTGCCACAGATGCTATGCTCCTTGGGTTACTCTTTCTTTTTACGACAGTGACACATGTTCCTCTGGCTTCATTTTGAGGCCATTTGTTTTCTTTTTTTGTGGTTGTGTGAAGGGTTCAGGTGAGCAGAGCATCTTTTATTCTGCCATCTTAAATCCCAGGTTGCAATTCCCTCATCGATCTTTTAAATGCTAAGTATATCAGCCTTTCCCCAATGCTCTTGATCTTTCTGCAGCATTTGATACTGTTGATCACTTCTCTCTTGATTTTTGTGAGACTAATCTTCCCTGGTTCTAGGAAATTCCTTCAAATCTCCTTTCCTGGCTATTTATCCATATCATGCCTACTAACCATGGGTGTCTGTGAATAAATTTTAGAGGATTCATGATCTTAAATGGGTGGAAAACAATATCTTTACCTTCATTTAACTTTAATTGAAATTTAGCATTTTTAAAAATTAAGAATTAATTTAAAAATTAAAATTAGAAATTAAAAATTTCATTATAATAAGGGGTCCATTGACCTACCTGCTCTGCCCACAGGATCTGTAACCCCAAAATATTAAGAATCTCTAATCTAGAGAGGGGAACCCAAACTTAGTGGGAATATTTGACTCTGGCACTTGGGTCTCACTGGCCCTGTACTTTATGACTAAAGAACTTGAATCCTTGTGGCCCCAGAAGTGAGAGTAGACCCCACGTTGGGCGTCATTCTGTTGAGATTTGCTTAACAAACCAGGATGAGAAAAATGATTCTGAGATTAAAAGAGGGCCAAACTGGCAGACACACAGACAGACAGACACGCAGAAATCCTCTTGCTGAACAGTGACAAAGTTTAATGATTCGGGTATATACTTTATAAGGAAAATGATGTAGGCTAAGGGATTAGGAAAGCCTTTTATAGGGACAATAATTAGTAATACTTTACAAAATAGAGACAATGTGGATGTAGATTACCTCAGTGGTTCTAAATGGAGTTTTCTATAGGTGATAATTCAATATGTCAATGTGTAACTACCTAGCTAAGTTTCTCATAGAATTCTTGCACCAGTGATTTCTTGGTAGAACATATAATATTTATAAAGGGGAAATGTTTGTTTTTCTCATGCTTAGGAGTAGGCTGTGTGTTTCGCAACTCCTAAGCTATGGCTTTGATTTTACTGTGGCCTATTCTCACTACTAAGAGCTATATGTCCTGATGTGTCCAAATTTTGCACTATTTGGTGGGGGATGTCAGAGTCCCTTGATCCTCTATTTTCCTTATGCCCGCCTTCCTCACCTTCCACACCATTGAATTACTACCATACTGACTTTCACTAACCCTCTGCCTTTACTCTCCCAAAGTATTGAGGTTACCAACCCACTTTCCTTTTCCAAGAAAAACCTTTAGTCATTGGATCAAGGGCTCTGGTCCCTGTGAAGTGTAGCTTAGTAAACCCTGGGAATTTATTTCACAAAAGTTTTCTCATAGCCATTCACTGAGCCTTGGAGCTGAGATTTACTGCTTGTGGTTATTGAATCTAGTTAAAGTGGCATCAGTTAAGATGGGAACAATCAGGGGGCAGCTGGGTAGCTCAGTGGATTGAGAGCCAGGCCTAAAGATGAGAGGTCCTGGGTTCAAATCTGGCCTCAGCCACTTCCTAGCTGTGTGACCCTGGGCAAGTCACTTGACCCCCATTGCCTAGCCTTTACCACTCTTCTGCCTTGGAGCCAATACACAATATTGACTCCAAGACGGAAGGTAAGGGTTTTAAAAAAAAAGATGGGAACAATGTATAGAGGGGTCATTCTTCCTGTTTTATGGATTGCCAATATTAAAAAATAATTGCCCTTGATTAATACTTAATCTCTTTCAGGCAGTATGTTCCATTCGATTGATCTTCATTTGAATGCTTTTCTTGGATGAGTACAAGAAAGGGGTATTCCTCTGCCCTCCTTGGTCTCTCTTTTCTATCTCATACTATCTCTATCTCCCACCATCATAGTCTAGTTCTCTCTCTAAATAACCCCAAATGTGGAAGTCAGTCACCACACATTTATTAAATGTTTACTATGTGACCATACTGAGGATGCAAAGAAAGGCAAAGACAGGATCTCGTCCCTCGTGGAACTTATATTCTAATGTGGGAGACTACATGCAAAAAATTGTACATAGAAGATACAAGTTAAATGTGAATGAAAGATAATCTCAGAGGGAAGGAAAGAAGATTTATATTGGGTTTTTCCCCTAGGTCTCTTCACCCTCAACCCACACACCATCTTATTGATAGACACTCAAATCAAGGGCAAATTCCTATGAAAATCTTCTTGAAGAAAAAGGATAGTTTCTCTTCACTCTTTTTTTGTAGTCCATGGGATTTTTTTGGAGCTCTTTAGGTCATTGTTCCTGAGATCATTATCTTCCTCCTGTAGTCTTCTCCTTAAATTTAAGTTCTGATTTTAGAGTTAAAGAGGGAATGGATATTGGGATAGGACAGGGGTCCCTCTTCATATCCATCTTTCCCTGAAAGTTTTTTTTAAACTCTAAAGTGCTATGTACATAATATTTTATTATTACCTTCACTATTATTTATATTTTAATAATATATTACTTATAGAAAGAGTATGTAAATATATTTAGAAATGATAAATATCACTTATGTATTATCTGTATAGGTGCATATTATTTATTATTATTGTTAATCTTGCCTTGGCACAAAGGATTGAGGTTTCCACCTGCCAAACCATTCAAAACCTGATGAGACTGAAGAGACTCAAAGAAAAAACTAAAGAACCTAAAGAAATTGAGTATTTTTTAAGAGACTGATGGGGGCAGCTAAGGATTTAGAGCCAGGCCCAGAGACAGAAGGTCCTATGTTCAAATCTGGCCTCAGACACTTCCTCGCTGTGTGACCCTGGGCAAGTCACTTAACCCCTATTGCCTTAATCACTTTTCCTCCTTGGAACCAATACACAATATTAATTCTAAGACAGAAGGTAAGGTTTTAAATTAAGAAAGAAGAGAGAGAGAGAGAGAGAGAGAGAGAGAGAGAGAGAGAGAGAGAGAGAGAGAGAGAGAGAGAGAGACTGCTGAGACTAGAAATACTGGTGCTGAGACTAGTGATCTCTCTTCTCTCTTTCTTGCCAATTCCTGACCAACCCTCATGCCAGTCCAGGGCATTGATCTCTACCAATGAGGAGGACAGAGTCCCATACAAATGGGATTTTGGCTTCAGATTACACCCCATTCCCAGAAAAAGAAAAAAACTCCCAGTTTGAGAGCTTGACATTTTTAACTTAAAAACTTCCCACTAGCTTTACTGAAATGTCTCAGGTAACAATGTCTTTTGTGGCCACGAAGCCCTTGGATTCCTGTCCCCTTTCAAATCCTGAACAAATGCTCCCTTTTCACATGGCTGCACTTTCCTCCCCAAGGTCTTGCTCCTGACAAGTCTCTGAGAAGAGATGCTGCTCTTGGGAGGGGGACTGGGAAGGGGTAGGGAGGAAGAGGTAATGAGAAACAGGACAATAGTTTGTCTGATTTAGCCCTATTGAGAAAACTAGAACATTCAGTTCACACAGGTTGATCTTACAAACATCTGCTAGGGAGGCCTTGGAGACTGGAAGTTCACAACCTGGAGACCTCTTATTTGGGACTAGCTTTGGAATGGTACCAGTTCGAATAACAAAAATAGAACTTCCCCCCTCTCTACCCCACCGTTTTGCCCCCTTAGGGCAGGGGGTAAAATATTACACTGATGTGAGAGAATATTTGCATATATGGTACTTGATTCAGGTAGGGGTGGGAGGCATCATTTAAACTGTTTTAAGTGAGCAAAGATTATTCTAGCATTTGGGGTTTGGGTAGTAGCTTTATTTTTATTCACTTTTTTTTTAAAACTATATGAACTTGATTGTAATTAGATATTGTGACTATATTAATTTGATTTGTATTGACCTTAGAACTTTCTGGTTCAGAAGTTAATTTGAATCTACTCTGGATGGAGTGGGAGCACACACATAGATGTTTCTTCCCTTTCATCATATTACATCCTTGACAGGTGCTGCCGGGGACAGAGATTACTTCTGCTTCCTGGTCAAGGAAAGCACATTGCTGGACTCTCCTGGACTGGAAAAAGGGGAGAATAGTAGAAAACAACAAATGATAAATTACCCAGGTTGTTCCATTGTTTCAGTATTTCAAATGGCATATTTTCTCTTTTTTCTACTACTTACTGTCTGAGTGACTTTAGGTGAATTAATTTTTCTTCTCTGAGCCTATTTTTTTATTTGTGAAATTAGGGATCAAAAATGTTTTTGATACACACACATAGACACAGACATATACATACACACATACAAGTTCCTCCTTTTTCTGGGAGGGTAAGCCACTTAAGAGCATAGATAAGTATTTTATTGTTTTGTATAACCCCAGAACCTACTACAGTGACTGACACAGAGTAGACACTTAATGTTTGATTAGAGAACCTCTAAATTTCCTCCCTGTCAATCTAATTGCCCAAATGCAGATCATAGGTTGATTTGGGGAACTTTTTTCAATGTAAATTATAGAAGAAGGAAAAAGAAAGCTTCAACCACATCTTATTCCAAATCCCATGTCTCCCAACCCCCAAGCCCAAAGGACATTTATAGTTTTAAGACTGTGTAACTCAAAGGAAAAAAGACCTATTTGTACAAAATTATTTATTGCAGCTCTTTTTTGTGGTAGCAAAGAATTGGAAATTGAGGGCATGTCTGTCAATTCAGGAATAGCTAACCCAGTTGTGGTATATGATTATGATTGGGATACTATTGTGCTATAAGAAATGACGAACAGGATGATTTCAGAAAAATCTGGAAACACTTACATGAACTAGTGCAAAGTGAAGTGAGTAGAACCAGAATAACTTTGTACACAGTGACAGCAATTTTTTTATGAACAAGTATGAATGACCTATTCAATTCTCAGCAATGTAGCAATCTAAGACAATCCCAAACTCACGATGAAAGATCTTCCCTATAAGAAAGAACTAATGAAGTCTGAATGCCAACCAAAACATACTATATTTCCCTTCCTCCTTTCTTGTTTCTTTGTTTTCTTCCTCACTTCCTTGCTTCCTTCCTTCCTTCTTTCCTTTCTTCCTTCCTTCTCCTCCTCCTCCTTCTTCCTCTTCCACAAAATGACTAATATGGAAAAATGTTTTTCATGATTGCACATGTAAAATCTATATCATATTGCTTACTATTCTCAGAAAGGGAGGATGGGTGGAAGGGAGGGAAGGTAGGAAGGAAGGAAGGAAGGAGGGAGAGGATTTGGAACTTAAAATTTAAAAAATTAATGCTAAAATTGCTTTAATATGTAATTGGAGAAAATATTATTAAAAGAAAAAAACTGTGCATCTCTCCCTACCCCATTAGGTTAATTTTATCCATTCAGTAAATGTTGGAGGAGGCCAGATTAGTCTATCTCCACCCTGTTCCATCCTAGTCCAATTAAATCATAACAGTACTTTCTGATCCTTGACTCAGAAGAAGTACTTTGAGTTTCCTTGAAAAGAACTAGCCCGGGCATTAAGTCCTTTAGTGGCTCTGATTGCTTCAGATACCAAATCTTGCATCTTCATACCTTGGGGTCTGTGAATAACTACTTGGTTCAGTGGAGGTCATGGAGTAGCACTTTCTTTTGTTGAGCATGACAAATGGACAGAATTGTTTCAAAATGAGAGTGATATATATTCTTGCCAGTTGATTTGTCTAGATTGGTGCCAGATCTCTCTAAAGAAGCTATCTGTATTTGCTAGTGGGTTGTGTTTGTTGTTCAGTTCTTTCCAGATGCCCGACTCTTCATGACCCCACTTGGGGTTTCCTTGGCAAAAATTCTGGAATGTTTTGCCATTTCCTTCTCCAGCTCATTTCACAGATGAGGAAAGTGAGGCAAACAAAGTCAAGGTACTTGCCCAGGGTCACATAGCTAATAAGTGTCTAAGACCAGATTTGAACTCATGAAAAGGAGTCTTCCTGACCCCAGGCCTGCCACTCATCTACTCTTCCAACCAGCTACCCCATTTGCTGGTATTCATATCCTTTATTCCCTGAAGTCCTTAGGGAACAACTCACTGCTGAAGAAGTTCCCTCCCTAGCAGGGAATACTTTCTCCCCCACTATCTCTCATGAGATAAAAGGCTTACAGATAGTGTTTCTATAGACTATCCAGTTCACCCACTTTCCATCCCCAAGATGATGACAAACTTATAGGACTGGCTTTTTTTTTGAGAAGGGAGAGACAGCTCTAGTGATGCAACCCATGGTTTTCTCTCAGAAGTCAGTCACTTCCTTCACATGGTTATTCTCCTGGGCTCAGACCTTTAATTCCCAAAGGCAGAGAGGAGAAGGTGGGGACAGGGTACCTTGCTGCTGTCAACTTCCACATCAATATAGAAAAGAAATTCCCTTAAAAAAATCAAAACCCCATGTTCATAATTTAGGACTGAAATCAAATCCTTTTCAACAGAATACTTACTGAAATGAACTAAATAATTTTGCCCTCCTTTGTTATTGTTGGTCTCAACCACCCTTCCTGGCTTTCTTCCCATCCTCTTCCCTCCCACCTCACTCACTACCTCATGGGTCTGCTGTTCCACCATGAATCTGAAATTTCTTCATCTCCTTCTTGGTCTTGCACCAGATTGAAGATTTTGGTTTCCATGGGACTTGCTTGGTTTAGCTGGCTCAGGCGACACAGGAAATGCCCTTCTCACAAGACTACTCTATTGAATCTCTGAGATCTGGAGAAGATGGTAGCCATTAAAAGTAGCGAAATGAATCATCAATGAAAATCATAAAATAGAATATAAATCCTTTTTTTTGAGACAAAGATGAAATTCTAAAATTCACACATTGTTTTTAGAATTATAACATTTAAAATTTTATTAATACATGCCTTTAAAATATTATAGTTATTCCCTAATATAATAACCTTTCCACCCTTCCTTATAGCACATGTAACCAGAAAATGTAAATCAGTCAAGAAAAGCTGAGTTGTCAGTTATCCCCTGAACCAGATGACTTGTCTGAGCATTCTCAGACTTTTTTCCTTCCTTTCTTTTCATGTGGGAAGAGCTTTCCTAACAACTCACTTCCCTTCAGGGTGTGGCTTTCACTTTCCAAACAATTCATTCCATTGCTTTCATGGAGATATGACTATCCTTCTATACTTAAGCATGCAAAAATAAAATAAAAATAAGATAAAATTGTAGCTTGTAGGGATTTGGGAATGTAAAAATGCTTGTACTTTGCTACCTTATAGACTGGAGGACTTATCAGTTCGTGATTGTATTTCTTCAGATTTCTGTGTTTTCAGGATTTTTGCCAGATTTATAGAGTATAATACCAGTCTCTTTCATTCTTAAACTTTGCCATAACAGCCCTGAACTCCTGTATCTTGCTTGAGATGCTATCTGTGGCAACTTCTGGCCAACTGAACAGAGGCAGGCTATCTATCTACCCCACAACTACTCCAGCAAAAAACTGAAATTTGTACCAGACTGAATACTGATCAAGAAATCCTTATGAGAAATGACAGCAAATTATTTTTTCCACACCAGAAATGTACAAAAAGCCAACCAGCAGCCCATGAAGGGATTGCCAACAAAGCTAGCATCAAAGCAGGCAAACAAGCCCAACCATTGCCTCATAGAAGGACCAGAAAAGGACCAGAGATAGCACGTGCAGCCTACAGTTTTCTGTCTAGAGATAGCCAAAGGGTGAATATAAATGTAATTTAGGGGCTTTTGGAGACCTCTGGTCCATTTCAGTAGCATTTAGGTTGGAACAGCTCAGGTTCTTGGGCTTCAGAGGTTCCTAGAATTCTATCCTAAGATGCCATTAAGGGGATAAGAACCATCTCTCCAAACTTCAATGATTTAGCAGGCAGGACCTGGAGGTCAGGGCAAGAACCCAAGACCCAAGACCAAACCAGGCAGGGAAGACTATTCCAATAAAAAAGTACAGAAGGATGTGGGAGCCCTGACACAAAGCTTGAGTTCAAGAATTAAAGCTGGAGAAATAAATAAAACAACAAATACTTGAACCAGCATAAGAAAATATTGTAAGTCTAGAGATCCCCCAAAAGAAGAAGAAACACCCCATAACAACTTTAAAAAGAAATTCAAAGGAAAACCTGGATTTTTCACATACCCTATATATGAATATTTAGAAGAAATGAAGTAAGAGATAGAAAAAAATAAAATGAAATGTCTGGAATAAAGAATTAGAATGAGAATAAATAGCTCAGAAAAGAAAATTGTAAATCTTGCTAAAGAGGTAGAATCCTTAGAAACTAGAATAAACAAAATAAAAATCAGAGACTTTATGAAATAACAAGAAACAGAAGAAAATCAAAATAAAAAAGTTGAAAAAGGAGAAGAAAATGTAAGATACCCAACATAAAAAATAACTGACCTGTAAAACAAGTAAAAGAGAGCTAATTTAAGAATAAAGGACCTCTATTTATTCCACTAATGGACTCCAGTAACTATGATTAAAGAGAAAAGGCTGGATATTATACTTCAAGAAATCAAATTGAAAATTGCCTATATTAAAAAAAAAGAAAATTGCCTATATCCATTCTAATCATAGGGCAGAGTAAAAACAAAGAGTCCACTGACTGCCCACAGAGAGAACCCCATAAAGAAAAATTCTATGAATGTCACAGTTAAAATCCAGAGCTTTCATATCAGCAAACATCCAGAGAAAAGCAGTACAAATATCAAGTATCTTATAGTCAGGATCACACAAACTCTGGTAACATCTATTATAAGCCAATCAATCAGTCAAGCAATATTTAACATTTGATTTGTAATCAACTGCCATGTCCCAGGGACTGTGCTAAGTGCTGAGGATATAAAGACAAACCAAAAAGAATTCTTACTTTCAAGGAAATCTTGGAATACAATATCCTAGAACACAAAAAAAAATAGGCTTAAAATCAAGAAAAATTTGCCTTTCAAAATTGAATAAACTTTATAGTTCAATAAAATCAATAAGCATTTTTCATGCCTACTATATAGCAAGTACTCTGTTAAGCACAGAGAATGTAAACAGAGGCAAAAAATGGTCCCAGTCCCCAAGGAGCTCACAGACTAATGGAAAACAATATGGAAACATCTATGAATACACAAAATACATTCAGCATAAATTATAAATAATCCGGAGGGAAGACACTAATGTTAAAGAGGATCAAGAAAGTTTATTTGCAGAAGGTGGAACCTTAGCTAAAACTTGAAAGAAGCCAGAGAATCTAGAAGGTAGAAATGAAAAGGGAGTGAGTTCTAGGCACCGGAAAGACAGCCAGGGAAAATGCCCAGAGTTGAAAGATGCAGCACCTTGTTCAAAGAACAACAAGAAAGTCATAATCACTGGAATATAGAATATGCGGTGAGGAGTAAGGTATAAAAAGTCTAGAAAGTTTTGAAGGGGAAAGATTATGAAGGGCTTTAAAAACTGAACAGAGAATTTTATATTTGATCTTAGAGGTAATAGGGAGCCAATGGAGTTTGTTGATTATGATGACAAAGGTCAGATTTGTGCTTTCAGAAAATCAATTAGACAGTTGAGTGAAGGATGGCCCGGTATAGAGAGGAGTGACCTCTACTGTTGTAGTAGTCCAAGAGTGAGGAAATAAGAGCCTGTGTAACTGTGTCAGAGGAGAGGAGGCAAAAACAAAAGATGTTATAAGGGTGGAAATGTTAGGGGTTGACACCGCTGATTGGGCATAAGATGTGAGAGAGTAAGGAATTGAGGATGATACTTAAGTCATTAATGGGAGGATGATGATGCCCTCAACAATCACAAGAAAGTTAGGAAAACGGGAGGATTGTAGTGGAGAAGATAATGAATTTGGTTTTGGATATATTAACTTTAAGATGATTATGGGACATCCAGTTTGAGATATCCAAGAGGCAGTTGGATATACAAGCTTGAAAGTCAGGAGAAAGGTTTATATTGAATTAGATGGATTTGAGAATCACCAATTTATAGATGATAATTGAATCCATAGGAGATGATGAGATCATTAAGTGAAATAAGATTGAAAAGGAGAGCATACAGTACAGAGCTTTGGGGGACTCGCTGTTAGCAGGTGTGATTTAGAGAGATTCAACAAAGGAAACTGAGAAGGAGCAATCAGATAAGAGAATAACTAGTAAGAGAGTCTTATCATGCAAATCTTGAGAGAAGAGAATATAAAGAGGATGAGGGGAGGACAATTTGGAACTATGGCCAAACGGTTATAAAATAGTGCATACCTTTTTATTCATCAATACCACTACCAGGTCTGTACCCCAAAGAGATAAAAAAGGTTTGTATGGGGGAAAGAATCTACCTGTACAAAAGTATTTATAGCAGCCCTTTTTTTTGGTGGTAAAGAATTAGAAATTAAGGATATGTTTGTTGATTGGGAAATGGCTGAACAAATTGTGGTATATGATGTGCCATAAGAAATGATGAACAAGATAATTTCAAAAAGAGTTGGAAAGCTTTACATGAACTGATACAGAGTGAAATAAGCAGAACCAGGAGAACATTGTATACAGTAACAGCAATATTATGAACTGTGTAGCTACTCTCAGTAATACCATAATCCAGGACAATTCTGAGGGATTTATGACAAAGAATGCTATCCACCTCCAGAGAAAGAACAATGGATTTGGAACACAGATCAAAGCATAACTTTTTTCACTTCAGTTTATTTGGGTTTTTGGTTTTATATGATTATTCTCCTATAAAAATGAACAATATGGAAATATGTCTTACATGATAATACATCTATGACCCAGATCAAATTGCTTATCATCTCTGGGAAGGGGGAAAGAAGGTAGGGAGGAAGATAATTTGGATTATATAACTTTAGAAAACTTAAGTGGCAAATTGTTATTATATGCAATTGGTAATATAATATATCTTTACAAAAAAAAAGATTACGGTGATCAAAAGTGTGAGGGGCTGCAGATTGGCTAAGAAATATGACCGATAAAAGATTAGGCCTTATAATTAAGAGATCATTGACACCTTTAGAGAGAGCAGTTTCAGTTGAATGAAGAAACTGGAAACCAAAGTGCAGAGTTAAAAAACACTCGAGAAGAAAGCAAGTAGACTCGATAATTGTAGATGACTTCTCACTGAGTTTAGCCATGAAAGGGAGATGGGATATAGGATGCTGGCTAGTGGAGATGGACTGATCAAGTGAGAGTTTTTTGAAGATGGGGGAAACATAAGCATATTTTAGGCAGTAGGAAAGAAACCAGTAGATAGGAAGAGACTGAAGATTTGCTGGAGAAGATGGTATGGAATGATATCCCTTGTGCATATAGAAGGGTTCTCCTTGTCAGAGAAGTGCTTCCTGGAGAAACTATAGGAAGGCATTCGAGTATTTTGAGATGAATACAAAGGGCAAGGAGGGAATTCACAGAAAGCAGCCTCAATTTTTTCAGTGAAGTATGAAGCAAGATTATCAGCCAAAAAAAAGTGGAGGGAGTGGGAGAAATGGAAGTTTTGAAGAGAAATGAAGTTTGGGGAAAGCTGCTGTGGTGAGTGGGAGAGTGAATTGAACCAATAAGGGCTCAGTTGAGATTATATAACATGAATTTGTAGTGGGCTTATCAATAATGGTCTCATATTTTTCTTTGGCTTCGTAGAAACAAAACTAGAGGACAGTGAGGGTAATCTAAGAGTGAGACTTGATAGAACAAAATCTTTCCTAGAATAAGGGGATAAGGAACTTGAGAGAAGAGTACAATATAGAGTTGAATTTATTCAAAAGGGTCAAAATGGGGAAAGGAGGCGCGTGCACCCAGTGCAAGGGTGATAGATTGGGAAAGAACTGAGGGGTGTAAGGATTAGAGTTCATGTTGAGGAGAAAGAACAGGATTAAGTAGAGGGAGAGGTGGAATGGCACAGATTATGATGAGATAAAGGGATTTCAGAGTTTGTGAATGTGCATAATGGTAAGATTAATGGTATGAACATGTATCTCTGTGTGTAGCTGAGGCGGGATGGAAGAGTAGATCATGGGAAATGAATACATTAAAGAATTAGGAGGTTAAGGTGTTTAAAGGAGGGTCAATATAGGGGAAAGTTGACCTTTATTGGAATAGAGAACTTTCAAGCTCTCTGATTAAAATACTACAGCTGAGTAGGAAATCTGAAATGCAAACACAAACATCAAGAGAAACCTTAAAACGTCAATTTATTTGAGTAATTAGGAGGGACATTTTGATAACTAACTGGAAAAAAAAAACAACAAGAATCTCTTCAGAACCTTAGTATCTTAAAAAGGGGATAAACAAAAAAGAAAAACAGAGGACCAGAGGAGTGGATTGGTTCTGTTCTGAGATTTTTAAGAGGGGACAGATAGAGGAGAGCAAATGGAATATTTTAGTGCAGAAAGGAGAAAGAATAGAGCAGAACTTGGTATTTCCTATTATTGGGATGTGTGCCAGAAGGGATGGGGAGTGAGAATCAGATGAACGTCATTCTTATCTGAAATGTACAAAGTGGGGTTGGATATCAAGTGGCATCAAAATTTCCAGTTTCATGTACAATCTTCTCTTTCTGTTCTCCTATGTATATAGAAATGCTCTTATTTGTGTGATTAAGTTAAAAATAACATTAAAAAGATGACATTCACTTGATTCTTTCTCCTCCTTCTCTCATATAGACCTTTTATCAAAGATAGGCATGGGGAGGTGGGTTTGAACTTGGGGTTCTAAGACAGTCTACTTTAGCCAATTGTAGTTGTTATTTCCACTCAAGTGTCTTAAATTGTGGTTATAGTCAAAAGTCTGGTTAAACAAAGAAAAGCAGGTAAGTAAAACCTATTAATATAATAATTGGTACCTAGGATTCCCCCTACTGCTTTTTGTCCCCCCATAGTAGGGAAGTGTACCCATCATCTATCATCCAAAATCAGTATTGGCCATTATATTTAATAGTTGTTTGCCTTTTAGGTTTTTCAGAAAAATATATTCTCATAATAATTATGCAAATATCCTCTTTATTCCACATAGTAAGCACTTACAAATGCTTTTTCATTCATTCTTTCAAAAAGGCAATTTAACAAAACTAATCCATATCCCAATCAAGTCCAGTAGAATGTGCTATGTTTCACCTGGGTTCCCCCCATCTCTACAAAAAAAAATTCATTTTTCCATTTTTTTCTATGAGATCAACCTAGGATGTATGATATAATTATTATTGCATAGTTATACAATGTTCAGTTTCAATCTTTGTGTTGTAGTCACTGGGCATGGATACTACATTCTTGGTTCTGTTTGCTTCATATGTCATCATTTCATATGCATTTTCCAGTCCTCACTGTATTTTTCATAGTCACCATTTCTTATGGCCCAGTATTCTATAACAGGCAGCTAGGAAGCACAGGGGATAATAGGTAGAAATTGGAGTCAGGAAGAGCTGGGTTCAAATTCTACCTCAAAAATCTGTGTGATTAGGGCAGAACACTCAATCAACCAATCAATATAAATGTATTAAGCTCTTCGTATGTGCCAGGTATGGTGCTTAGCTTTGGGGATGCAAAAAAGGCAAATGGCAAGCTTTCCCCCTGAGGAGCTTACTATATAATGGGAAAGACAGCATATAAATTAACATATACAAACATGCGATATATAGGCTAAATAGGAAATAATTAAAATGGGGGAAAGCAATGGAATTAAGAGAGGAATTGAGGCAAAAGAATTAAGAATTAAAATAAGGAAAGGCTTCCAGGAAAAGATGTAAAAGTCAATTAACTTCCTCATGTCTCAGTTTCCTCTTGTATTAAAAAGAAAGATAATAATAGAACCTACTTCACAGGGTTATCATGAGGGTCAAATGAGATCATATTTGTAAAGTGCTTTGCAAACTTTACAGTGTTCTATAAAGGTTAATTATAATTAAAATTCCATTATGTTCATGTATCACAATTTGTTTAGCCATTCCCTGGTAGATGAGTATCTACTTTGGTTCCAATTCTTTACTACTACAAAATGTGCTACTACCAATATTTTTCTTTCTTTTTTCTTTCCCTGAGGTGCATTCCTGGCAGTGAGATCTTTGGGTGTGCTATGGATATTTAACAAATGTTTGCTGAATATGATGAAGCCAGGGATATACAATTCTGACTCTTTCCAGGACAGATTCCATTCTTATATTGTCCAGAAACCCCAATATTTGGGTCTCTTGGCTTTTACTACAGATCTTATTTTTTTGGATGAACGTGACTCTCTTTACTTTCAAAGGCAAGTTAGTGAGGAACCTTTCCCATGCTCACCTTAAGTGTTAATGAAATTAATTTCATTCATAGAGCATAATCAGATCTTGAAATGATCTCAGAAACCTTCATTCTTACAAATGAGGAAACAGAAGCTAAGGGAAGTTATGTGACTTATCCTAGGTCACACAGCTAATATCAGAGAGGGGATTTGAACCCAGGTTCTCTGAAACCAGAGCTAGTGTTCTACTGTACTAAATTGCCTCATTTTCCATCCCATCCAAATCCTCTTAGAAATGTAGGAAATGAAATAAAATTCTCTTGAGTTAACAATTTTAATTTTGCTCTTATTTCAGCCACATATTTAATGTATATTATTTTCTAATGTGTCCCTCATCTTACTGAACTACCTCCCACACAATTCTAGCTTCTGTTTCAAGTCCCTACTCTCAGGAGAGCCTCTTTAGCCATATTTCCCTTAGCTACAACATTTTTTCTCCTAGGAGTATATCTGATATATCCATTTTGTCAAATAATGGGATTGATCAGTTGTTCATCTTTCATTTTTTAAAATTTATTTATCTAATTAGTTAATTTAGAATATTTTCCATGGTTACCTGATTCATGTTCTTTCCTTCCCCCTCCTACCACTCTCTCCCATAGCCAACAAGCAGTTCGACTGGGTTTTAAACATATCATTGATTAAGGCCTATTTTCATATTATTAATATTTGAAATAGAGTGATCATTCAGAGTCTACATCCCTAACCATATCCCCATCGAACCATGTGATCAAGCAGTTGTTTTTCTTCTGTGTTTCTACTCCCACAGTTCTTTCTCTGGGTGTGAATAGTGTTCTTTCTCCTAAGTCCCTCAAAATTGTCCTGGATCATTGCATTGCTGCTACTAGAGAAGTCCATTACACTTGATTGTACCACAGTGTATCACTCTCTGTGTACAATCTTCTCCTGGTTCTGCTCCTTTCACTCTGCTTCAATTCCTGGAGGACTTTCCAGTTCACATGGAATTCCTCCAGTTCATTATTCTTTTTAGCACAATAGTGTTTACATTGCCATCAGATACCACAACTTATTCAGCCATTCCCCAATAGAAGGGCATCATCATCTTTCATTTTTGAAGAGGACCAACAACATCAAGAGGGTGATGTCTTGACTTGTGAGTGAGTTGGATTTAAATGAGGCAGAGTTGTCCAGAATTGCTAGCCTCACTCTTTCTTCCAGAGTTATCCAAGTCCAGCGGCAGGACAAAAGTCAAGATGACTGGTGATGGTCTGGGAAACAGTGGATGACCTTGAATCGTCCATGTCTGACTGAGCTCTAAGGCCTCTACAGTGCCTGCTTCAGCTGCCTTCATGGTCATTGGAACAGATTGTTTTCTTCTGCCCATTCTTCCAGGGGAAGTCTTCATATGTTTGTGGTAGACATCTCCCTAACTCACTGACAAGTTACCTTTAACTTAGCTAATCCTTTTGCTGAGACAGTTTTTAAAGCTGTTTGGAACCACATTTGAGATCTGGGTGAAAAGTGGACACCAAAGATGGATGAATAACCCTGAAAAGGGCTCAGCAAGCTCCCACATCAGAGATGCTAGTCCTCTAAATACCCCATATAACACGGATTGACCAATGTTGACTCCCCTCCACTCCAACTTCAGCCTTCAAATCTTATGGAGACAAATCCCAAGTCTATGAAAGCCATAAAATCATAGATTTGGAGTTGGAAGCAACCTTAAAGGTCAACTGAGTTCAATACCCTTTTCCTATAGATGAGGAAACAGGTCTTCAGAGGCTAAAGTGATCCACTGCCTAGGTCACAAGTCTTATAAAGATTTGAGGTCGGAGACCCAAGTCTTCTTAACTCCAAATCCTACACTCCACCTCCTATGCCATGAGGAATTGGTTCCTGATGGCCTGAGCCTGAAGTGACCCAGTTCACATTCCAAGGACTTGGAAGGGAAAATAAAGGAATTAGAATGGAATCAAGGGAAAATTTCCCCCTAAATCTATCTTTCTCTGATAGACTGTGTCAAGCACATAGGTGCTTTGACCTGTCCATTATGCTAAAAGGGAAGTGGAGCCCTTTCTCAAGTTGGGAAATATTCTCTTTGCTTGTGTTCAGATGGAATAAACTTGGAATTCAGTTGTAATATGAGTGTGTGTTTAGGGAGGGGGTGGGGCTGAACTCAGGCTGGTTTCCATTGTATGGAGAAAGAAACTGGCTCTAATTTAATGTAGTACCTTTATGTTATTTGAGAAATCAGTACTACATATGAGAGACACTTAAATCTGTTCTAGTGGCTGCTCTAAAAGGCACACAGGTTTTATTTCCTAGTACTATAGAATGTCAGAGGTAATATATTTACATTACTTTGAAAAATCTCAATATTGTCAGGTCAGTTAGAATTATCAGTCTAAAAGATCCTTGGCGATCATAGCAGTTTAGGATTTAGAGCTGGAAGGGACCTTCAAGTTTATCTAGTTCAAACCCTTCCTTTTGTATACTAGTGCCCTTCTACTCTCCAAGTCTCTATTTTTCAGCTAAACTAACCAGCTGGATGATTCATCATCATCATCAAAAGACTATTTCACAACTTTGTACCTTTGCTTGAGCTGTCCCCCATGTCTGGAGTGCTTTCTTGTCTCATTCCTTCTTTCTAGACCCTCAAGCATTCTTCAGAGTTCAGGGCAGTGCTACTCCACACAAGAAACCTTTAGCCTCATTCTCCCAGATATTAGCTCTCCCTCTTCCATTCTCACAAATTATTCCATAATTTCTGCTGTATTTTTTTCTGTATTTACTTGTCTGTGAAAGTGTTGTCCCTAACTCCAATTCCTCCTAGTAGAATGTTAGCTCCTTGAGGATAGGAACTGTTTAGTTTTTGTCTTTGCATACTCAGAACTTAACATAGGTGGTGGAAGATAGTTAGTATTAATAAATGCTTGTGAAGGAATTTTCCAGATGAGTAAACTGAGTCTTAGAAAAGGGAAGTAACTTGGTTGAGGTCACAGAATTGGTCTATAGATCCAAAGATTTTCTTGGGGTAGGGATAGTAGTTGTTAAGTGGGAAAATCCCCAGATAATTTTATTTATAACCTATTAGGAAGAGTGGTTTTACCTATAGGGTATAATTTAATTTCTATACCACATATGGGAGCACTAGGTGACTTTGGCACTACTTCCATGGGGCCTATTTAAGGTTTAAAACCAGGCATTCCACTCAATACAAGCCACTTGAGGGGAAAATGTTTTTACTTCATTTTTGGTAAGAAAAGAGAAAGCAGAAAACTAAACCCTGGAAGGAGAGTAATTTTTTTTTCATGAAAAATATTTACTTTCTTAAAATTAAAGAAAAGGGAGTCTTAGAATTTTACCTTGAATTTAGTTAGAAATTTACCCACCTTGATACTTTCTTACTCCATTAGTTTTTCCTCACCATGCCTTTTAGTCTGGATATCAGTTAGAGACTGTCTTGGAAGAGCAAAAGTGTAGGAAAGTCAGAGCTCTGAGTCCCTAGAAAGAGTAGAAATGGAAAAGAGAGGCCTGAGGGAAGAAACCAGGCAGGAAAAAGATAGAGAAAAAAAAGGAACTGGCAGCTTCTGCTCCAAGGCCATGTTACTGGACAAATGTTCAAAGCTGGGACATGGCAAGATTGGAAATACTTTATTAGGGCATTCATTGACTTTCTCAGGTTCTCTGAGAGAAGAAGCTTAGGATCATAGATTTAGAGTTGGAAGAGACCTCAGAGATAGTCTTGTCCAACCTTCTCTTGTATCTGCTACTAATGCAGAGGCATAGTTGAGTCCAGGTTGGGTTCCTGACACCTGAGAGTGAAAGTGTTATCCTTCCTATTCCCCATTCCTCTCAGATTTCAGAACCAGCACACCTGTCAACTCCAAGTAAAAACTGGCATGCTCACCACCTACCAACCACAGACCTTGGTCTCAGGGGGCAGGGGAGGGCCATAGTGTTCTAGTCTAGTCTACTGACTAGGCAGCACTTGGCTTCCATTGTTTCAAGTCTATGAACAGCCTCATTGCCCCGACCAACCCCCAAAATGGGAATTAATTCAGACTGGGGGGTGAAAAAACCCACAAATTTAAAGCAGAGTCCCGAGCCTTTGTCCCAAAGTTCTTTGTCAACTTGAAAGTTGTCTTAGTTCTATTTCAATCATCTCTACTCCTAAGAGAGAAGATGAGCCCTCTTTTTTAGTGAGTGATGAGAAAATGAAAATCTTCTCCTACTTAAGCCCCAGGGATCCCCAATATTCTTACTTGCCAACTTTTCCTAGAATGTTTTGCAGGATTCTAGAATTTTAGAGATGGAAGTTGGTTTTTAGAAATGGCAGTCATTTCTGTCAGTCCCCCAGCAGTAAGCAGCCAATAATCAAATCTTAATTTTCTTACTTAAGAGTCACTGTAGTAAAATGGAAGCAATGCTGGAATTGGAGACAAGGAACCTGGAGTTTTCCTAAGGATTATGTCCACACTTTGCTATTTATTATCTATTGACATCGTATTATCATTATTTATTATAAGTATGTGTTTAGAGAGTAGGGTGGGGCTAGTCTTTGTATGAAGGAAGTGAGTGATAAGAAAACTAAAATTTTCTATATAAGCCCCAAGCACTTTTGAGTTTTTTAATATCTTTGAGTCTCAGTTTCCATATCTGTAAAATGGGGAGGTTGGACTAGATGGCTTCTTAGGTTCTTTCCAAATAAAAATCTATGATCTTATTCTAAACCTAGTTCTGCCTATTTTTATAAGACAGACATCCTGACTAAATTGGGAACTATAATCTCATATTTATTGATGAGAATGAGTCAATTGGTCAATCCAGTATTGGTGGAGGGCCAAGTGCCCAATATTGTTATGAGCCCTATTATTTGGACAAAGAAAATATCTCTTGCTTCCAGCAACTTAAATATCCTGCTGAAAAGATAAGATGGGTAAATTTGAATACCCTGTTCATCTTCAATCTTTTGCTACCACCTGTCTTCTCTATTATGACTCCTGTACTACTAAACCTACCTGAGAGACATCATGCAATGTTTTGTTATTAATTTTATTTCTACATTATATTAATTTCTAAATTCACCCCTCCTACTCAGTATCTTCCTTTATAATTTAAAAAGAAAAAAAATTTAAAAGAAAAAAGAATTATGGGAAGAGGGAATGGTTCTAAACTCTTTTTATGACACAAATATGGCATTGATACCTAAACTAGTATGAGCTAAAACAGAGAAAGAAAACTAATTGATGAACATTGATGCAAAAATTTAAAATAAAACACTAGCAAGGAGATTACAACATTATATCACAAGAATCAAATACCATGATCAAGTCAGTTTTATACCAGGAATACAGAGGTGGTTCAGTATTAGGAAAAACATCAGCATAATTGATCATATTGCTAACAAAAACATCAGAAACCACATAATTATTGTAATAGATGCAGAAAAAGCAGTTGACAAAATGTAACACTCATTCCTTATAAAAAACAGAATATATTGACGAAATGGAACCTTCCTCAAAGTGATAAATGGCATTAATCTTAAACCATCAGCAAGCATTATCTGAAATAAAGCAAGGATGCTCAATATTGCCACTATTATTTAACATTGTACTATAGATATACACTATAGCAATAGGAGCAGAGAAAAATATAGAAAGAATTAGAATAGTTGGTGAAGAAATGAAGTTATCACTCTTTACAGATATGATGGTATACCTAGAGAATCCTAGAAAATCAATAAAAAACTGATAGAAATAATTAACAACTGCAGCAAAGTCACAGGGTACAAAATAAACCCACACAAATCATCAGTATTTCTATTTGCCAGCAACAAAATCCACCAGTATGAGACAGAAAATAAAATCCCCTTCAAAGTAATTCTAGACAATATAAAATATCTTGGAGTATATTTACAAAACAAACTTAGCAACTGTATGAACACAATTATATAACATTCTTCACACAAATAAAGTCAGACCTAAACAACTGGAAAAACATTAATTGCTCATAGATAGACCAAGTCAATATAATAAAAATGATAATCCTACCTAAATTAATTTACCTATTCAGGGTCATGCCAATCAAACTACTCAAAAATTATTTCATAGAACTAGAAAAAATAGCAACAAAGTTCATCTGGAAGAAATAAGCCAAGACTAAATTAATGAAAACAAGTATAAAGGAAGGAGATCTGGCCATATCAGATCTTGAACTATAAAGTGGTAATCATCAAAACAATCTGATATTGGCTAAGAAGTGAAATGGTGAATCAATGGAATAGACTAGGTAATCAACATATGACAGTTAACGTCCATAGAAACTTAGTGTTTGATAAACCAAAGGTTCAAGCTTTTGGGGAAAGAACTCACTTTTGACAAAAACTTCTGGGAAAACTGAAAAGCAGTATGACAGAGACTAGGTATGGACTAACAGCTCACACTATACACCAGAGATAAAGTCAAAATATATACTTCATCTAGAAAAAAAAAATGGGTGACACCATTAACAAGTTAGAAGAAAATGGAACAATTTACCTATAACTATTATGGATAAGGGAAGAATTTATAATGAAAAAAGACAGAGATCATTACAAAAATGAAATAGGTAATTTTGATTACATTAGATTAAAAACATTTTTTATAAATAAAACCAATGCGAACAAGATTGGAAGGAAATTGACAAATTTGGAAAACTTTTTTGGTAAGTATCTCTGACAAAAGCTTCTTTTCTCAAATATATAGAGACCTGAGTCAAATTGATTAGAATACAAAGCATTGCCCAAATGAAAAATGGTCAAAGGATATAAACAGGCAGTTCTCAAAGGAAAAATTAAAACTATTCAAAGTTATATGAAAAAAATGTTCCAAATCACTATTGATTAGAGAAACGTAAATTAAAACAACTCTGGCATACCACCTCATGCTTATCAGGTTGACTTACATGACCCAAAAGGAAAATGATAAATGTTGGAGGGGATCTGGGAAAATTGAAATGCCAATACACTGTTGGTTGGAACTATGAATTGATAAAAACCATTCTGGAGAGCAATATCAAACCACACTCAAAGGGCAATAAAACTATACATTTGCTTTGACCCAGCAATACCACTTCTAGGTCTATACCCCAGAGAACATAGATAAGGAGAACAATCCTATCTCTACAAAAATATTTTAGTAGTTATTTTTGAAGTGGCAAAGAATTGGAAATTGAGGGGTGTCCATCACTTGGAGAATGGATGAACCAGATGTGATATGAAGTTGTAATGGAATACTATTGCATCATAAGGAATGATGATCAGGATGAGTACAGAAAAACCTGGAAAGACTTATATGAACAGAAGCATAATGAAGTGAACAGAAGCAGGTGAACTATGTATATAGTGACAAATATATGATAATCAACTCTGAAGGACAAAACCATTATTGGTAAATCATCTGATTTTTATTTTCCTCCAGTTTTTAAAATGGAGGGAATTATTTTTTTAGTTAAATGTACAATTGAAACTTGTGACATATAGTGCAACAGGTTAGTCTAAACTCATTTCTTGCTAAGTTGTTTTAAAGTTTTTTCAGACATTCTTTGTCAAACTGTGTCCTTCCTCCAAGTATTCTAATTTCTTGGGTTTATTGAACATAGGGTTGTATTTCATTGATTATGATTCCTGCTTATCTATTCTTTTCAGCTGATCTACTTTTTTCTTTTTAAAAATAGCCCCAAATGGTTTTGATGATTACTACTTTACATAATTTTTATAATATAATATATATTTTTTGTCTGAACATACTATTTCTCCTTTTTCCCTCCCTCTTTTTCTCCTTCCCTCTCTCACTTCCTTCCTACTTTTCTTCCATCTATCTTTTCTTCCTTCCTTCTTTCCTTCCATCCTTCTAGCCTTTCTTCTTTTTTTATTTCCTTTGAGATTCTAGACACTTCCACCTCTGTAAATGAATTTTGTTATTTCGTATAGTTCTAATACAATGACCCTTTGATAGTTTGGTTGGTATAGAACAGAATCTGTAAGCTAATTTAGAAAATATTATGAACAATAAATAACCCAATTGCTTAAGTCCTTCTTTGTTTCTTTAAAGGATGTTTTATAATTTTATTTATAAGTTTTGAGGGTATCTTAGCAGACTGACTCCAGGAAGTTTTATTTATTGTGTGGTTATTTTGTTAGGAGTTTCTACTTCTATTTTTCCTTATAATTTTTATTACCGTAATATATAAAGTCTGACAATTTTTATGGATTCATTTTATATCCTGTAATGATACTGAACCTATTGTCTTAGCTTCTTTGTTGATTCTCTGGGGTTTTCTAAGTAAATCATCATGTCTAAACATATAGATAAATTTATCTCTGCCAGTGTTTCTGCCTTCAGTTTCTTTCTCATCTCATTATTGTGACAGTATTGTTAGAATTATGCCATTAATAGTGCTTTATTCTTGTACATATTGGGAAAGCTCCTAGTTTTTTCCCATTGCAAATAATATTAATTTTTACTTTAGATATATACTTTTATCATATTAAACTGTCCATTCCATACCTAACTTTTAAGGTATTTTAGCATAAAAATGCTTCATTTTTGGCAAATACTTTTTTCTATATTTATTCATACATGTGGTTTTTATTATTTTTTTTTAAACCCTTACCTTCCATCTTGGAGTCAATACTGTGTATTGGCTCCAAGGCAGAAGAGTGGTAAGGGCTAGGCAATGGGGGTCAAGTGACTTGCCCAGGGTCACACAGCTGGGAAGTGTCTGAAGACAGATTTGAACCTAGGACCTCACGTCTCTAGGGCTAGCTCTCAGTCCACTGAGCTACCCAGCTGCCCCCTTTATTATTTGTTTTTAATATGATTATTTTAATTGTTTCACTAATGTTGAACTACCTTTGTATCCATGGTATAAGTCCAATTTGATCACAGTAAATGGATTTTGAGTTTACAATACTGCAATGTTTTTTCTAGACTTTAATTTAAAAATTTGCATCAATATTCTTTAGTGATATTGGTTTATAGTTCCATATCTTTGTTTTATCCCTTCCTTGTTATTAGGATCATATTTGTCTTCCAAAAGTTGAGTAGAATATTTCCTTTCTGATTTTTTGAAAATGATTTACAGAGCCCAAGTATTAATTATTTTTAACTGTTTGATAGAATTAACCTATTAAATTATATGTAAAGAGTTTTTTCTCCTCTTGTAATAATTTATGACTAATTAAATTTTACTTTCTGATATTGGAATTTGGTTATTTATATTTTTGTTAGTTATTCATTTCATTTAAAATCTTTTTTTGGTAGCATATAATTATATAATAGTTTTTGATTATCATTTTAATTTATTCTTGAAATTTCACTGTTTATTCCTCATTTTGGTACTTCCATTTTCTTTTCTTGATTTTTTAAAAATCAGCTTAGCTCAAGAGTAATTAATTTTGTTATTTTTTTCCTCTCAAGAAATTAGCTTTTAATTTTATCATTTCTATATTCTTCCCCTGCCCCCTTTCAATCTATTCTCTAATTTTCAACATTTTTTTTTGGATTTGTTAATTTGTTGATTTTTGAATCTTTTAAATTCCTCATTAAGTTAATTAATCCTCTCTTTTTTCCAGATTGCTAAGATATGATTTTGGGCATCGAGGGAGCGAGCACTGGGTCTGGAGTCAGGAAGATATGAGTATAAATGTGTAAAATGAGGACACATTTGAGAAGGAAATAGCAAACCACTTTGGCCACTTTTGCCAAAAATATCCCATGGACAATGTTCATGGGGTCACATAAAGCTAGACACAACTGAACAACAACAACAACAATATCTGATCTTAGATGATGCTTTATTTGCAACCCCCAAATTTTTTTTGTCTTTTTATTATTTTCTTTCAAATAGTTTTAAATTATTCCTACAATTGTTTCTTTTATACCTACATTATATAACTAGTAATTTAGTTAATAGATAGTTAGATGGAGTGCAAAACCTAGAGTCAATAAGTCCTTAGACCAGTTCCTGACTCAGATATTTCATAGGTATGTTACCTTGGACAAGTCACTTAACCTTCTTCAGGTCTGAATTAATTATCTATAAAATGGAGATAATAATAGCATCTATTTCACAGGTTTTCTATAAGGATCAAATGAGATAATATCTTTATTGACCTTAAAGTTCTGTATAAATGCTATTTTACCAACATTTAATCTTTTCCTCCTGATTTCCTGCCCCTTGTGACAGAGGCTGGCACTAAAGAAAAAGTGCCAAGCTGAAGAATGTGTGAAACTGATCACCTCAATGGGGGAGGGACTGGAAGGGTTTGTAATCTTGAGGAGGAGAAGTCTCTGGCTGGTTGAGGAGTTGGGCTCTCAGTCTTGAGAAGCTGAAGGGAGAGGGTGAAAAAAAGACTTTCTCCTGAGGGTTACCCACTTTTCCTGCTGGTGACTGGAAATCTTTCCCCCCAACACTCCCCAATTGAAGGGACTTTCTGAAAAGAAACCTGAACAAACTTTACCTCAGTTCCTGTTGCTCAGGGGTGAGTCAGCCTGACTCAGGGGCTCAGGCTGCCAAAGCCCGAGTTCCCCCCAAACTCAAAGAGGGAGGAAAAGGGTTTTTGATAGAGACAGGGACCCCTTTTCTCCACTTCCCTTTCCCATTCTTTACTGCCAGTTATTCATTTGTATTATCCTGATTTAAGTGGACATTAAAAAAGTTGTCTGTTTCCCAAGCTGAGTGTGAGTGAACAGATTAAGGGGAGACCCTTTGGTCTTGAGTAGTTGAGGGGGGACAAGAGGGACAAGAGCAAATTGGGGAGAGCAGCTTTAGCTAAGGAGGGAAGGCAGAAGGGGGGAAATCTTCAAACCCCCTCTCCTCTCTCTGAGCCAACCCTAAATATCAGCTGCCTCCCCTGAACTCCGATTTGAGAAGGGGGGTTCTCCTCTCTTTCCTCCTCTCCATACCCAAATTCTGAACCCCTCTGTTACAAATTAACCTACCCTTATAATACACCTTCCAATTAAAAACAGCAACAAAATGCTTAATAACAAATATGATAACCCAGACCTTCCCCTGCCCTGCCAAAATACTATTTTGACCACATCCATAAACATGTCTCATTCTACATTGATTACTTCTCTGGCAGGAGGTGAGTAATGTATTTCATCTTCAGTCCCCTGGACTTCTGGTTTATCATTGCATCAATTCAAATTCTAAAGTTTTTCAAAGTTACTTTTTCTCTACAAAGTTGTTATGTTTTTATAAATTATTTTTCCAGTTCTAATTGGTTCATTATGAATTAGCTTTTAAAGGCTTTTCTAGTTTCCTTTACTTATTAGCATTGTGCCTGGCACATAGTAGGTGCTTAATAAATGTTGATTGATTGATTTCCTTTGACACTATTTTGTAATTTCTCATGGTAGTAATAATTCTTTACATTCATATATGTGATGCCTTTTCTAAGAAATATTAATTTATTTTCTTTTCTTTCTTGTTTCTATCCTTTCTTGGTAGATTCTGAAATCTAGTCTTCTATTCATGGGTTGATTTGTTTATTCCTTATTCTCTCTTTTTCTTTCATGAAATGTAGAGCTTCGTGGGTACCAAATTTTAATGTTTTAATTTATTATTTAATTTAATTTAAATTTAAAATCTATCTTATTATTAGGTCATTTTACTTTTAAATCTCAGACTGTTTTTGTGTCCTCATGTATTTTTTTTTAATTTTTAGTTTTTGTATTAGTGAAAGAGCAGACTAAGCCCAGCCCAGCTTCCTCTGCAACATTCCTTGGAGACTGAACTTCTTTCCTCATCCATCATCCTCTATTATCCCGGTGGTTTTTCTTATGCTTCCCTATGCCCCTGAAATTATTAGTCACTGGTCATTTAAGAGAAAACTATTCCTAGCTCCCTTCCCACTTTTTCTTACCTCATTCCCCTCAACTCTACCCTATCCATGTCTCACTTGTACACTCCCCACCACTTCCATTGTGCCCTATGACACTTCTGTTCCATGATGAACAAACTCCCCTTCATCTTGGACCTCTTTCTCATTCCTTCCATCTAATAGCTGTCACTGAGACCTGGCACCCCTCTGAATCCCCAAAATTTTTCAGCACTGGACACACTTTCATTTCCTCCCCACAAAACATTGGTTTTTGAAGGGGAGTAGGAATACTCTTTGCTCCCTACCACCATTTCTGGATTTTCCCTTTACTTTCTTCCCTCAGGGACTTTTCCTCTTTTGATGTCCACTTAATCAAAAATTCCCATCTAATTTTAATTATGGTTGCTAAAGAACACTGATCCTGATGCCATACTTAATCCTTTCTCAAGAAATTCATTACCAGGTTCATATCTCCCTCAAATACTCTGATACTTCCTCAAATTCCTTGACTTCCCAAGTCCCCTGGCTCCTTAAGTCCCTTGACCTCCTCTTTCATTCTACCTTAGTCACAAATAGGGATGGTCATGCACTAGATCTTACCCTTATCTATAAAATGTTCCACTTTCCTCAGCAAAAACTCTTACATTCTCCCATCTGATCTTAATATCCAATTTTACATCTCTATACTTCACCTCTCCTAAACCTGTTTTTGCCCTTATTGAGATCTCTAGTTCTTCTACCCCTTAGTACTTTTCCACATCATTATCTTTACTCTAACTTCATTTCTTCACTCCATTCTTAATCCAATCTCAACCTTCATTCTTCTTGATCTATTTGCTTCATTTGACACAATTTATCACGTTCTCCTCTTGCATACTCTCTCCTCTCTGATTTTTGTGATATTGCTTTCTCCTGGTTCTCCCTCTACCTGATCTTTTTTTTTTTTATCTCCTTTGTGGATTCTTCATCTATGTCATAGTGCAAACTGGGCATTGCCCAACATTCTTCCTTAAGCCCTCTTCTCTTCTCCCTATATTCTCTTACCTCATTTGCTCTCATAGGTTTATCTCACTCCCTATATAAGCTATTCCAAACTTCCTTTTCCCTCTTCAAGCCTCCCACAATTTTTCTCTCTTCCTATCTTAAAGTTTTGCCTTTTTAATTTACCAATAAAACTGATCTCACATGAATCTCCCTAAATTTAATCATCTCTATGCAGATCACTCTCGGGTCTCTATTTCTAGCCCCAATCTCTTCCCTGAGCTTCAGTCCCACATTACCAATTCTCAATTGTACAATTCAAACTGGATGTCCTGGAGGCATCTAAAACTCAACATGTTTAAAATGGGACTCATCTTTCCTCCTAAACCTTCTATGTTCCAAGATCCCCATTTTTGTTGAAGGTACCTCCATCCTCCTACTCTCCCAGGTTCAAAACTTTAGCATTACTCTTTCCTCTGACCTCTTCCTCATTTCACATATCCAATCAGTTGTCAAATATTGCTTTTCCTATTTTTGCAAAGTTACATGCAGCCAATCCTTACCCTCTATTCACACAACTATCACTTTGTTCCAAATCTCTCATCATTCTAACCCATCTGACACACTATGACCAAAGTAATTTTCCTTAAATGCAGATCTGACCATGTGACTCCTTTACTCAGTCAACTCCAGGGACTTCCTATTGCCTCTAAAATAGAATGTAAACTTCTCTTTTTAGCTTAAAAAATAAAAACTCTTACCTTCTTTCTTAGAATCAATACTAAGTATCAGTTCCAAGGCAGAAGAGCACTAAGAGATTGGCAATTGGGGGCTGTGACTTGCCTAGGATCACACAGCAAGGAATACCTGAGGTCATATTTGAACCCAAGACCTCTTTATTCCAGGCCTGTCTCTCTATCCACTGAGCCACGTAGTTGCCCCTCTGTTTATTTTTAAAGCTTTATAGAACATAACAGATCTATCTACCACCTGGACAAATTGGCCTCTTCTTTGTTCCTCACACAAAATATTCCATCTTCCATTTCCATGCCTTTGCATCAGCTGTCTTCCATGCCTGGACTGCACTTCCTCCTTACTTTTGTCTCATATTGTCCTTCTTTTTCTTTAAGATACAGTTCAAGCATTATCTTTGGCAAGAAGACTTTCTTTATTGCTTCAACTTCTACTGCCTTCTCTCCCAAACTACCTTATATTTACTGGGTTGTCTACTTGTACCTATGCATTTTATCTTTAGAATTTATATGTATATGCATATACGTATATATAAACATACATAACATATATAATATATGTATATATACATGTATTGATATAGATTTCTCTAAAGTCATTACAATGTAAGCTCTTTATGAGAAAGAATTACTTAATTCATTGTCCTTATAGACATCACTTTGTATTAGCACAGGTATGCTCATTGATTGATTGGCTGACTGAATCTTGCTCTAAATAAAGATATCAGCTTATAAAAGAAGCCAAATTGTATAGCTGGAGTCATTCTATCTCTAAGTTATGCTACTTGATTCTACCATCTGTCCTTCCCATTATTTCTTACCTCTTCTAAGACCAAATTGTTCTATTTCTGATTCTTTGTTACCTGCCTCCCCCTCCCCCAGGTACTAGTGTGATCAGGTGCCTCCAGAGAAATCTATACTTTTCTTTTCCCAGGGTGAGAGGTAGACTGGAGAAGCATAATCTTGGTTGAAAGAAGATCATTCATTTCTTACTGTACTCATTTCCTCAAGAAGAAATCCCTTATAAAGATCCTGTCTCTCACCACCAGCATAGATTTCCCTCTCCATCATGGGAGCACCATTATTTAGGGAACTTTTATTTTTCCTTCTAGGATGTGACTTATCTTCTAATGCCCCCTCACCAGTCCCTTTCTCCATTACTTATATTCTTGCATAATTGCTTTTAATAAAGGAATAAGAAAACTACTTCCCCTTCTCTAATCACCACAAGGTTTGCTAAGGACATATTTCCAGTCTGACTCTCACCTTCTTTTTCAAAGCTCAATCAAATATCCACTAAGTTATTTCTCCCACACAAGATATTGATTCACATATAGGATAGTCTGGAATTTAGTCCATGGAGTATTCATTTAGTTTTTCCTTCTTCCCTTTCCCTGAACTTACTAGGTTTTTATATTTATTGTGCTGTGATTTCTCATGAGACCTATAATATTGAGGTTAGCTCTGTATAGACTATTTTTAATGTCAGTTACTTTGCCTCATTTAGGATTCATGGGTTCTTTTAACGTTATGCTTTTTGTTTCTTCTAATTTTTTTCTACTTCTGTACTTTTGAGTTCCAAATCTTTTTTTTTCAGGATCCTTACTTTTATAGTAAGATTCTTTTATCATGTTTTAAAATTTCTATTATGAGTGGGAGAAGTTAATATTAATCTGAGCCCTTTTGTGCCCCCCAAACAACCTTTTGATTTTAAAGCAAAAAGTCTTAGAGCTGAGTCCCTGAACTATCTTTCTGAGGTCATGCATGGGTGGAGTCCTCCTTTCTTTTGACTACCATGCTAGGAAATGCTATATATGTGCTGCGTGGTCATTCTAAAAGCCAAGTGGTTACTCCTGACATCCAGAACACCTGCCTCTTGTTCTGACTGAAGTCTCAGTCTGCCAATTAGAGAGGCTTAGGAAAAGGACATTAGAAAAAGCACTAATTAACGGAAAGGAGAGGAAGTTGCTCTCTTTTCTTGTAATCACAGACTTAGGAGGGCTGTCTTAGAGCTGAAATAGCTAGCTAGCCACGTGTAGCTTGGGCTACTCTCCTTCTCTGAACTGCTTTTTGTTATTTAATAAATAATAATTATAAAATTAAGAAATGGTCTTCAGAGAATTTTAATCATAACATTTGCCTTTAATTCTTTATCCCCAGCTCTGATTTTCAATTTAATTTATACCCTCATATCTTCTTATAGTAGTTTAAATTTAAACAATTTAATTTCTCTTTTGAGCCATTTGGAAATTTATTGCTATTGTTCCATGATCTCTGAGAATTTTGCAAAATTCTTCTTTTATCCAGGATTTTTGATGTATTCCCTTTCAGAGCATTTATACTTCAATGAATTATAGTCTGTGTTTGAAATTTTTACTAATTTCCTCTTTATGAGTCTCTTTTATTTATCTGATTGGGAGTTAGGCTTACGCTCTACCTTTCTCTTTTGGATTTTTTCTTTGCTTTTCAGTCATTTTCTTGTATTATAGAAGCATACTTATTTGAACTCCTTTTTCTTAGCAGCTTCTCCTTACACTGATCCTCAGACTTCTCAATGTCAAACAAGTTGCAATGGTTTTGGTTGGCCCTCTCTCTGTGGAAAGAGGATGGACTCTCACTGGGTTTCACCTTTTCCCTTAGCTATGGAAGTCCTTAAGATTTCCATACTAGTTGACTTTGCACTGCCATTTTCAATATCCCAATTTAATTGTACTCCTTTTGTTTTTCATGATTAGTTTGTGTATCTTCCACTTTTTGCGAAGTAAGGAGTAATTCCCACTCTGTTGCTACTATAAGTACATCCCTCATTATCTTTTACTGGCTTCCATTTGTGCAGAGGTGTTACCACTTGTTTCCAATTACTCCCTTGGCATTCCCCCTTGGGCTTGACTTCCTTTCCAATTATTCCCTTGGTTCTTCTCCTCTGAAGAAGTTTTCTTTTTTCTTTTTTTTCTTTTCTAGCTGAGGGAAAACAATAGGAAGAGAAGAAGCTAAAGCACTACTTAAACAGTGCTAAGCAGTTTGTCATAGCCTACTCTTGTAAAAAACTATTGACTTATTTGCTTAGAAAGACCATGGTCCAAGTTTCTCTCCATGTCCTGGGATGTTGTAAAAATATGAATCAATAATTTTCTTTCTGCAGCTCTAGCTGCCAGTCATAGAATTTCTATGGCAAAATATATGTCACCATTGTAATACCTATTTCTCTCCAAGGTGCTTGCCCCTCATGTTCTTCCTCAGATGCATTTTCACAAATATTACTACAAATCAGCAATGCAAAGATTAACTATATTCATTTTACTTAACAGACAAACATAAACAGAAAAAATAAATGAATTCTTAGAGAAAAGAAACACTGGAAATAGATACATTCTTTCTTGGCAAGAGCTTTGTCGCGGAGTCCTCTTGTTACATTGCTACAGTATTTCAGTATTACAGTACATGTAAGCCTGGCAAGCTTACATAGATTGTCTTCATTCCTACACAAATGGCTTTGAAATCTATATATCCAGCCCTAATCTCTCTCCTGAGCTCCAGGCTTATATCTCCAACTGTCTATTAAACATCTTTACCCAAATGTCCCATCAGCAATTCGAATTCCTATGTCTGAAATTGCACTTCTTTCATCCTTTTCCAGCTTCTCACACTACCCTTCCACCCTTCTCTATTTCTATGGACCCTTCAAATAGCCAGTTTATGAAAGAATGAAAAACATTTGAGTGTTAACTGTATACCAAGGGCTATGCTAAGTGCTAGCAATACTAATACAAAAGCACGAGAGTCTTATCTAATCTGTTGCTCAAGTCTTGTCCATTTGGCATCTGTAATATCTCCTCTATCCTCACCTTCCTCTATATCCATATGGCTACTACTCTAGTCAGGTCCTCATCACCTCTTGCCTCACCAGTTATTATTATAGCTTCCCAGTTGGTCTCAATCTTTCTCCCTCTCCAATATATTTCCTACATAGCTGCCAAAACATATTTTATTTTTTAAACCCTTACCTTCTGTCTTTTAATCAATATTGTGTGTCAGTTCCAAGGCGTGAGTGGTAAGGGCTAGGCAGTGGACATTAAGTTATTTGCCAGGGTCACACAACTAGGAAGTATCTGAGGTCACATTTGAACCCAGGACTCCCTGTCTCTAGGTCTGGCTCTCAATCTACTGAGCCATCCAGCTGCCCCCCCCCAAACAATATTTTTAATGCAATGTGACCATGTAACTCATCTACTCAAAATTAGTCAGTGACTCCCCAGTGTTTTGAAGGTAAAATACAAATTCCTCAGCCTGGCATATAGAGCCCTTCACAGTTTCATTTCAACCTATAGTTCCAGCCGTATTTTCTATTATCTCCTTTTTCTTCATTCTACTACATTTTAGCTAAACTGAACTCCTGCCCCCAAACTTTGTACATGAACAAAATCCATCCCTTATGCTAAAAATGTACTCCCTTCTTGTCTCTATGTCTCTCTCCCTTTTTCCTTCTGAATCGTTAGCTTCTTTCAAGGCTCAATTCAAGGATCCTCCATGAAGCTTTCACTGATTCCTTAGTTGTCAATTTTCTAACATAACTATATGTTTACTTGTTTTGTATACTATTTTATCCAGTAGAATATAAGCTCCTTGAAGGCAGACATGATTTCATTTTATATTTATAATCCTATAGTATTTTCACTGTATTTGGTACTTTGCACAAAGTTTATTGAATTGAATGAACTTGAATGACACAATTTGTTGAGTGCTGTCCAACTGAAATAATTCAGCAGCAACAACAGGTTGTTGGGTATGGTGCAAGAAAAAGTGCTAGTTTGAGAGGGCAATAACCTGGGTTCAAATCTCCCCCCTGATATTTTTCAGCTCTGTGCCTTTGGGGAAGTTGTTTCACCTCACTGGGGTTAATTTCCACATCTAAAATGAAAAGGTTTGATTAGATGATCTCTGAGCTTTAAATCTTTAGCTTTAAATCTTAAAAATAATTTTAAGCCTAACTTTAAATCAATGATCCTACCATGTGTTCAAATGTGAGATAGAGACTTGAAACACTGTAGGAATTCAGAGAAGGGAGAGGTGATGCAGGTTAGCCTTTTTTGACTCAATGAAAGTATAGGAAACATCCATTCAAGTAGCTTGAGTAGGGAATAGGACTCAGGAAGGGCAGAGCTATGGTTCTTGGGACCCACTAGCTTCCATATTCCTATGAAGTGAGGGGGTCAAGACCCCCCTCTCCACCAAATCCTGGTTCACTGGCATTTCAGGGTAGGAGTTATTGCTGAAGACAGGAACTCTGAATCCTAATGGGATGCCAAACCCCACTGACAACTTGGGGTGGGAAATGGGCACTGCTAAATGTCAGGGTTTAGGACTCCAGCCAGCCCAGCTGCTATGGGTTTAGCTCTATCTATCACTAGGCCTTGGGAGGAAGAGAAGGAAGAAGATGGGATTTCAAATAGTTCCCCTGTGCCAGGGTGTGGTAAGGGGAAGGTGTAGGGTCCTCATGGTATAGTATAGAAGAATGGTTTCACCACATGGTCAATTGGACACCTCTCACCATCTCCTGTTTCCTTTGGAATTAAACTGGAAGGAAAGAAAGAAGGAAAAAGGGAAGAAAGGAGGAAGAAAAGAAAAGAGAAAGAAGAGAAAGAAAAGAAAGAGAAGGAGAATGTCTGCAAGGGTTTGCTTACTCTCAGAGGAAATTAGTGCTATAAGTTTGGAGAAATCAGCATTCCCATTCTTGAAAAAAATGAGTAATCTGGGTGGGAGGGAGAAGGACCGGTAGGTTCAAGTCCCAACTCTGCAGTTGATTGAGGATCTGGAACCAGAAGGGATAGTCTATCTTGGCCTAGTTTTTTAAGCGATGAAACTAAAGTCCAAAGAGGTCATAGAGCCAGCAGTTATCTGAGATGGGATCTGAATCAAGTTTTCCCTGACTTTAAGTCCTACACTCTATTGGTCACACCACACTGCCTTGACAGGAGACAACTGATGCAGAATGTTGCATCACTTATGCTTCATTACTGGGTTGGTTTCATTTAGAAGCAGCCAGTTGGTACAGTGGATAGAATACAGAATCTCAAGTTGAGAAGACCTAAATTTGAATATGACCTCAGACTTTGACTCTCTGTGTAACCCTGAGCAAGTCATTAAAAAACAAAAGCAAAAACAAAAAACTCAATCTGCCTCAGTTTCCCCAATTATAAATTTGATATAATAACAATATTTACCTCACCATGTTGTGATGAGTATCAAATGAGATAGTTTTTGTATATCACTTAGCACAGTGCCTGGCACACAGTGTTGTTCAGGCATGTCTGACTCTTCATGACCCAATTGGAATCTTTTTGGTATAAAGACACTAGAGTGGTTTGCCATTTTCTTCCCTTTAGCTCACTTTATAGATGAGGAAACAGGTAAACAGGATTGATTAAATGACTTGCCCAGGGTAACACAATAAGTATCTGGGTATACAGTAGGTTTTATATAAGGGCTTATTCCCTTCTCAACTGTTTTTTTTTTCTCTCAGTTAAAAGGGAGGGTTTTAGAGAATTGGGGCAGATGTGTGGTATAGAAACACAGTGTTGATCTTTTTTTTTTTTAAGAGAGAGAAAAGGGATAGCTAAGTGTCTCAATGGATAGAGAGCCAAATCTAAAGATCTTGAATTAATATATGGCCTCAAACACTTCCTAACTGTGTGATCCTGGTCAAGTCACTTAATCTCCATTACCAACCCCTTACTACTCTTCTGATTTAGTATTGATTCTAAGGCAGAAGGTAAGGATTTAAAAAATAAAAAAGAGGGAAAAAGAATCTTCCTGTAGTGATGAGAACTACCATTATGAAAAAAGACTAATAGTGAGGATGGATAGATATAGAAGTAACTCTTGGAAGATAAACACTGGACTCAGCAAGTGATATCCTAGTGCAGGGGTCCCCAAACTTTTTGCACAAGGAACCAGTTTACTGTCCTGCAGACAATTGGAGGGCAGGACTATAAAAAAAAAACTATGAACAAATCCCTATGCACACTGCACATATCTTATTTTAAAGTAAAAAAAAAAAATGGGAACAAATACAATATTTAAAATAAAGAACAAATAAATTTAAGTCAACAAACTGACAACATAATGGCCCCTATAATAGGGGCTTTGCAGCCCTCTCACTGACTGCTGTCAATGTGGAATCTAGAAGTCCCCAGTTTATTTAGCTTGGAGGTAGAAACCCCAGGTTTTGACCTTATCATAGGAGAGCCGAAGTGACTCTTCATCTCCAGAAGCCTTTTCCCAGTATATCACACCCTCCTTCTGAGGATCAAACTTGGGACCTTCAGCTTATGAGACTGATGCACTACCTACTGTGCAAAAGAGTGACTCAACTTTGGATTGGGTTTAGCTTCCACCTGGAGTGGATTGTCTATTAGCCTGAGACCAGTGAAGTAGGACCTTCCCTCAGGGAGAAAACTCTCCTGTGACAAGGTCAAATCTTGGAGATTTTATCCCCAAACTAAATAAATTGAGGACTTCTGGATTCCCCGTTGACACCGCCAATGAAAGAGGTTCCCTTTTGGGAAGTGCGCTGGGGGCCAGATAAATGGCCTCAGGGGGCCACATGAGGCCTGCAGACCATAGTTTGGGGACCCCTGTCCTAGTGGAAGCAGCCTAGACCCTTGCTATCAGCACAGCTAAATTAGAGTTAATCCTACGGAGGTTGTAAGGGATTCTGTGGTATTTGAAGAAGAGTCTCTAAATTCTGGTCACTGATGGCATCTGATGGCATTTCTGTTTGTTGATATTTCCAATTTCTTTTGCTATCTTATGGCTAGAAAACTGACAAGAGGGAAAGCATGGACGTGCTCAGTATGACGATTTATTTCCCTAGTTCTCTGACTCAGGAGTAGAATCAAGAGATTAATTCTAGCCCCTCTCACTTTCATGCTTTTTTACAGGTTTTTTTTTTTTTTACAGGTTTACCAAGTGCTCACTTGACAAGCCAGTAAGCATGGTAGTTCAAGAAGCCCTTTTTAACAGAAGGGGAACCTGATTCCCAGAGGGGATGAAGTGACTTGTCTAAAGTCACACAGTTAGTAAATATGGGAATTGGAAGGTATAACAATTCTTTTCTTAATCACCCCTCCCCACAAAACCCCTAACAACTAAAAAGGCTTTGATTGAAGTCTTTAGTGCCTCTGACAGAAGGGTTACTCATTGCTGAATGATTATGATTATCAGTGAGAATGCCCAAGTTGTTGGTTGAAAATTGGAGAACTTGTGTCTCATGTGTCCTTTTTCTACTTCTCCAAATCATCACTCGGCTCAAGGGTCCCAGACTGGCCAAGCTGGGCATTCTGTATAACTTTGCTGTAGCAGCAGCAGAAGGGAAGAATTCAAGACTCATGACCAGTGGCCTCACTGATGAGGAAATATTTCCATCTAAGATACAAGCTGGTGGAAGATGATTGCTCCTTACAGGGAATTTACTTAACACTTCTTTGTAATCAGAGATAAACTAGATCCAAAAGAAAAAGTAGATCTAGCCCTCAGGGGGATTACCTTTGAGTTAAAAAGATACAGTTTAGATGGCACCAGATAATCCCATGAGGTAGAAACTATGTGTTAAAAGACAGTTAAGTAGCACAATGGATAGAGAGCCAGCTCTGGAGTTGGGGAGGTCCTGGGTTCTAGCTGTGTGACCCTGGGCAAGTTACTTAATCCAAATTACCTACCCCTAACAGCTCTTCTGCCTTAGAACCAATATTTAGCATCAATTCTAAGACAGATAGTAAAGATTTTTCTTATTTTCCATTAGCAATAAAGAGTGTGCTACAGCTAGCTGTACAAAGAAGGAAGAAAATGTGGGGATGAAAATAGTTGAGGAAGACTAAAGAGAAATACAGACTTTGCTCTCAGGGTACACATACACACACACACACACACACACACACACACACACACACACACACAGACAGGGCCTCCTTATATCAAATGACTGGATTTCAAAAGCTAGTTCTTTCCTCAGGGCTTGAATTTAAACCTTTCTCTAGAGTCTTCTCTAGAGTCTAATGGTTGCATTCAGCTATATGAATGGGAGCCAGAGTTGTTCCTAGGGTGGGGCAATTGGAGTTTTGTCCCAGGGTGCTAATTTTTGTTGTTATTTAAATATTGTTATATTTGGGCTTCTCTTGGCAAAGATACTGGAGTGGTTTGCCATTTCCTTCTCCAACTCATTTTATTTTATCAATTTTTTAAAAAACACTTTACCTTCCATCTTAGAATCAATACTTTGTATTGGTTCAAAGGAAGAAGAGTGGTAAGAGCTAGGCAATGGGGGTTAAATGATTTGCCCAGGGTAACACAGCTAGGAAATGTCTCAGGTCAGATTTGAACCTAGGACCTCCCATCTTTAGGCCAGAATTTGAATCCAATGAGCCACCAAGCTGCCCCCTCCAACTCATCTTACATGGCACCAGATTTGGAGGGTGCCAAAAGCATTTACTGTACCTCAGGAAAATATAGAACCAACTCTCACACCTTGCTGGGTAGCAAGAATAATTAGTTGGGGTAGGAAGCTACCACTGGTATTCTGAGGTTAGCTTCTCTGGAACATTCTGTAGCATCTGCATTGCCTTCTTCCCTCCTCTGCAATGTCCCTTTTGTACCTTTTGCCCTCGTGCAGAAATGTCTAGTTGTGATTCCGTTTGTAGCTCTCTGTCTCCTCCACCTCCTTTAAACGTCTCCATCTTCTCTGTCTATGGGCAGGGCGACCTCCTGAGACCTGGAGGGAAACGGAGGGGGAGGTGAGGGCGTTGAGCTTCACTGCCTAGCCAAGGCTTTGCTGACTGCAGCCAAATCTCTTTGGCCAGGAGCTGACTAGGAAATTTCTGGGCTCTTCATGCTATTGCTGGCATTTCTCAAACTGATCATGAGTAGTGTCTCCTGTGGTGCTCTCAAAAATTTCTGCTTCTGGATGGAATAGGGTAGTCAAGCAGTGATCAGCCAAGGCTGCCTTCACAGGCAAAGGGCGGGAGAGGTCAGCAGGGGCCCCAGCCTCAGCTCCCCACCTCCCCACTGGCAGGTTCCAAGCCCACCTCAGGGGCCCTCCATGGGCCTTATCCACCAGGCTGGGGCTCCTCGGGCAATGGCTTCATGCAAGCCATTATGGTGTCACACCGAATAGAAATCCTTTCATTCATGTGTAATCTACAGAAGGCTTTTAAATAATGCTCCAGCCCTGGAACTCCATCTCTGTGAAATGCTGTAATGTGTCTGCATTTGAAAGGCATTTTTCTTCATCCAATGCTCAAAAAAAAAAAAAATTGGCCAGACCCAAGACCAGTTTGTTGAGTCAAATTTCCTGACCCACTCATCCCTAATTATTCTGATGGCCCCGCAGTGGAGGACGCAGTGGGGTTTTTCTCACAAATGTGCTTAGCAGACGGTTTTCTACCTCCTCTCCCTGCAGCTGCAGGACTTCTGATTCCAGTGTTACAGCTCAACAGGTCTGTAGTCTTGGATGGGGATTCCAGATAAAGCCATTCTGTCAGCAAGGGACCTCTGGCCCTTAGGTGGGATCCTTGACCGAGGTTTTGCACAGATTTCACCCTACAGAGAGGGCGCTTGTCCATTTAGAGCATCAGACATCTTCTTGCACTAGAGTCTAAAGATCTAATTTGTTTATCCAATCTTTTCTCTTCTTAAAGCATTTCCATTTTAATGGAACCACAGTTCTCCCTCTTTCAGTATGGCACAGTAGATATAGATCCTGAGGAGCTGGTTTCAAATCCAGACTCCTCCATTTACTACCTGTCGGACCTCCGGCAAATTGTTCCATCTCTCTGGGTCTCAGATACCACTATTAAGAGATTAGAGCTGATAGCTAAGAGCATCTGACATTGCTGGAGAAAAAAAATGCACTTTCCAGATCTTCTCTCATTTGATCCTTATAAAAATCCTGGGAAGTAGGCGCTATTGTTTTCCTCATTTTAGGGAGGAGGAAATAGTTAGCTAGCAGTTAAGTGACTAGTTCAGGCTCACACAGTTAGAAAATGTCTGAGGTTGGATTTGAACTTGATTCTTTCTGATTCCAAGTCTGGCCCTCAAGGGCATCTCCAGTTCTAAATCTATGATACTATGATCCTCAGGGGTTCTAGACAACCAAGTATAATCAAATCAGCAAAGTTGTTTAAATGGCTACTGTGTGTCCAGCACTAGACTCGGTACTAGGTAGAATTCAGAAGAAACAAAAGACACCACTATATATATATATATATCTCACACATATCTACATACCTTTTTATTGGGTGATACCTCCTATAGTGTGGGCAGAGGAGGGACGAGATGAGATAGCCAGGAATACATTCTATCAAATACATTTTTTAAAATACAGAAATGAAAATATCATAAAAAAAAGAAATAAAAGACATACACTCTCTCAGAGCTTATAGACTCATAGAAGAGACAGGTTGGCATGAAGCAACTGGAGAACAGTGGAGGATAGCCTGTTGCTTGTCTGTTGTGTGCAGACCATAAATAATTCAAAAGTTCAGAGCAGAAAGAAATCAACCCATATGGACTGGTAAAGAGACAGAATCTGAGCCATAATTATATCTTAAAAAAAAACAAAACAAAACCTCTTACTGTCACTCGTGGAATCAATACTGTGTATTGGCTCCAAGGCAGAAGAGTGGTAAGGGCTAGGCAATGGGGGGTTAAGTGACTTGCCCAGGGTCACATAGCTGGGAAGTATCTGAGACCAGATTTGAACCCAGAACCTCCTGTCTCTGGGTTTAGGTCTCAATCTACTGAGCTATCTTGCTGCCCCCTAAAACTATATCTAATGTAAGCTTTTTGAGATGAACTAAGGATTTCTTCTCTTGGAACGGACTCTAACTGGAAAGATGGCAGGTAGAAACCATGAGCATACTCAACTTCATGCTGATACCCTCACTTGATTTTTTTGTATAAATACAATTTTAAATATTATTTTACCAGCTAGTCCTCTCCCATTCAAGGAAATATTAAAAAAATGTTGGTAGCAGCTTGCTGTAGGAAAAAGAATTCTGGATTGAAAGTCAGGAGACATGGGTTCAAATGTCAGCTATCCTACTAACTAACCAAGGTGACCTTAGTCAGGTACTTTCCCTCTCTGGGCTTTGTTTTTCTCTTCTTTAAAAGGAGAGGTTTGAACGTAATTTTTAGTACCTTCTAGCTATCAACCCAGTGAGCCTACGGGAAGGTCCAAAGTAGGTGATTAAAGTGGCAAAGACTCTTCAGGACCCAGATTTTCCTGGGAAATGATCCTTGGATATCCAAACTGGGAGACTAAACACTTCCTTGAAAATGAGAGCCAGTACTTATGGTGCATCTTTTTTTTTTACCTTTTTCCCCCTGAGCCCATATGAATTTGTCCAAGTAGACATAGAAAGCAAAGAACCAAAGGAGGCAAAGGAGGAAAGTTTAAAAAAAAAAAGGAAAGAAAAGATCTGAAGCCAGAGGGTGAGTTGTGCAAGAGAATCTAAAATTGCAGATTGTTTGTAGCACAGATACAAAGTGCTCCATGAAATGTCCCAGATCGCCCAGTGAGAGCTCTAGTGGACTTTGAAGTGTTGACAAGGCATAAAATAAAAAGCATCACAATGCAAATTATCACATTGTTGTTTTCCACTTTGATAGCCTCTACAAAGCATTTCATACTGATGAATCGATATAAGTAACTCTTTACAAGAACATTAGGGAAAAAAAAAGCTTTAAAAATTTGGCTTTGTCTCTCTCGATGCCTCTCAACAACACAGAAAGTTCGGCCTCTCTGTCCAGCAGCCAGAACGCACTTCGGCAGTGTCCACTCCGTAACCACTCATAAAAGCACACATCTCCATCAACTTTGCCATTCCCCTCTCTTTGACAGTGCCCTGTCACGACTGCTCCAACAGATGCTTCAAGGCTGATTCATTGACAACATGAAACTTGACAATTCGAGATCGATAATTGCCTTTCCATTGTCTCATGCTCTGATTTTTCTTTCTCTTTTCGTGGTTTGGTAAAAATGAAGTTCGCAAATTAAGATTAATTTATAACTGGATGATTGGCTGAGACTCCCTTTATGTTAGAGCAGATGGACTTTTGCATGAAATATTTTTCCTGAGTTGCTATAGAAACATGCCAACATCTCTCTGCTTAAGTGATTTGCTGGAGGGCTGTTGTTTGTTGTGCTGCCCGGTGCCGACATGAGTGAATCACTTGCAGTCCTCCGTCGAGGCTGATTAAAGAGCAGGGGGCCATGGGAGCCTCCTTGCAGCTAGCTGCTACTGACACAGGGGGCTTGCTGCTAAAGTCATTACAGTCAGAACCAGGGGAGAAGAGGGGAGGGCTTATGTGGGGGCCGGGACAAGACTTGATGAGCCAGGCAGGTGGAGGGTTAGAAGGGTTTAGGCTACTGCCAGAAGAGAAAAACAGAAACATACTCCCAAAGGGCTGGAAGGAGACTAAGGAGGGATCTGGCTTTAGAAAGCAGCTCTGATGGGGAACACTGGCCATGTCTAACAGCAGCCTTGAAAGTCCAGTTTCTGTCTTCCTGTCCTTGAGTGAGGGGAGAAGGTCTGGGCCAGACTGGGTGGCCGGATGCTCAGCCCTCAAGTCAGTCTCCTCTGGGTGTCAGACGATTCGTAGACAAAACCTCCAACCCGAATGAGCATCTCACAGCCCATTTGGGCAGACACACTCAGGCCTGTCTGACCAGCAACATAAACATGACCAAGTATTGAGACTGAGTGGGGATAGGACCCAACTCATTCAGCAGCTAGCTTTGGGGAGATTCTGCTAAATCCCTCTGAGCCCTTTGGATGCTTCCATCCACTCTCTACCAAGAGGAAGAACCAGGAAGGAATCACCGTTTGGGACTGATGGTACGTTGCTGATAGGTGACAGACCCAGAGAACAGACCCAGATCCACCCAATTCATATTTCACTTCATGTAGAGAATGAACACTAAACCAAAAATGGAGGAACAAGTGAGGTTAACAGGGAATTGAACTCTAAGATAGGTGACGATTCAGTGAGAACACTTAGTTATTTCTAATGAGTTCAAGTCTCCAGGCGCAGACAAAGTACATCCCAGAGTATTGGAAGAACTTACAGATGTAATCACTGAATGACTCTTAGTAATCTTGGAGGAATCTTGGACAATGGGAGAGGTTCTGAAAGACTGGAGAGAATGTCCTAATTTTCAAAAGTTTGGGAATTGGGGGATGGATGGTAAATTGAAGATAATATAGACCAGTCAGATTACCTTCTGCCCTTGGCAAGTTCTAGAATAGGTTGTTAACACATGGTTTGGGGACACTTAGGGAAATGGTGATCACTGAGAGTGAGTATGGATTCATTACAAATGAATCAGGTCAAACAAATGCCACTTTCTTTTTTGACAGAGTGTGCATACTACATATGTAATTCAGCACAACATTTTACAGTCTCTTGGGTTAGTCTTATGGATAAGATGGAGAAATGCTGGCTAGATGATTGCACAGTTAGGAGGATTGATAGCTTGTTGAATGAAGACTGTTGATTAATGGATTGATGCCAGTCTGGAGGGGAGTCCTTTAACCCAGGACTGTGTCCTTGAACCTGTCCTGTTTAATAGTTTTATCAGTGACTTGAAAAAAACACAAGACAGGCATATTTATCACATTCACAAATGACACAAGTGAAAAATGATAACTTCTAAGTTGGATGACAAAACTGGGACCCAAAAAGATCTCAACAGGCTGGGACGATAGGCTAACACTAACAACATGAAATTTCAGTCCTTTGAACAGAAGTTGAAAAAGTCAACTTGGTAAGTTAAGGATTCAAAAATCCAGTTTTACCACAGGTGGTACTGTGAGAAAGGCTAGATTTTAATTCACTGCCATCTCCTTATAAGGCAGCAGTGTGACAGTAGCTAAAGCAAAAATTAATACAATTCAGGAAGCATTAATAAAAGTACAGGATCCCAAATAATGGTTGTAATGAACTCTGTATTCCAGAGGACACATCTGGAGTATGTAATTCAGTTCTCAGTAGCACGATTTAAGGGGAACAGTTGACAAATTGGAGCTTATCCAGAGGAAGATGGTAAGAATGATCAGGGGATTAAAGAACCATGACACACACACAAAAAGAACTGAAGGAACTGGGAGTATTTAATTTGAAAGAGAGGAGACTTGGGTGAACATAATAACAACCACCTTTAGATAGCTGAAGGACTGACACATGGAGAAAGGATTAGGTTCATTCTTTGTAGCTCCGTAGGTAAGAATTAGGGCTGAGGGATAGAAGTTATGGGGAAGCAAATTCTGGATCAACATTAGAAAGACCTTTCCCCTAACCCTTTTGTCCAGTACTGGGCTGGATGAACTGCCTTAGGAAGCAGTAAGTTATTCATCCTTATCTCTGGAAGTATTTATGCAAAAGCTAGATAGTTATCTGTCACAGATGTTTTGACCCACTTGGGTCCCAAAGTCGATCTTTTCCAATCTGGGGTTCCTGGAGTTTTATGAATCAAAGATGTTTCTTAGGGGGTGACTTGATGTTTGGGAAGTTGGTAAAGGAAGGCTCTTTATAGAGGAAGATGATGGATTCGGTTTTCAATGGGCAAGTTTCATGTGTCAAGGAGATATGTAGGCTGAGATGTGTGCTTTATACAAACCCAGGTAGGGGGCTGGAGAAAAAGTGAGAGGTCAAGGCTGGAGATAGTGCTCCACACAGAGGTAAGATAAAGAAGGAAGCTCCCTGAGGGAGCAATTTGATGTAGAGAGGAAAACTGGGCCTTGGGGGATGTCATAGAAAAATAGATTTAGAGCTGAGGACTTAGAGGACATTGAGTTCAATCCTTTTATTTTACAGATAAGAAAAATGAATTTTACAGTTCCAAAAAGTAACTTACCTGATGTCATTCAGGTAGTGATAGATATGACTCTGACTCCAAATCTAGATCTCTTTCCACTATGCCATGCTAACACTTCACTTTCACAGTTTAAGAGATGCTAGAAAGAAAAGAGAAAGCAAGGGAAAAAAGAATAAGGAAAGGAGAAAGATTTATTAAGCCAGGCTCTGTGCTTTTAAAAATACCTTGTTTAATCCTCAACAGTCTTTGAAGGTAGGCGTCATTAGTACTATTATTCCTATTTTATAGGTAAGGAAACTAAGTCAGACACATGTTAAATAACTTCCCCAGAGTCACACAATTAGTCTATATCTAAGACCAGGTCTTCCTGACTCCAAGGCCAGCATATTCACTGTGCTACTTAGCTGCTTCTAGAAAGATGGGGTACCACAGAATGTCTAGGGTGATGGGTGCTAAGGGAGAAGAGTTTTAAGAATGTAGGCTGGTATGGATTCCAACCTCACATGTATGGATCAAATGAAATAATGGGTGTTAAATGTTCCACAAACTTTTTAGTGCTAAATAAATGTAGTTGTTACAGTTATTATTGTTACTCTTTTTGTTGTACAGTCATTTTCAAGTGTGTCTGACTCTTTGTGATCCCATTTGGGGTTTTCTTGGCAGAGATCCTGGAGTTGTTTGCCACTTCCTTCTCCAGCTTATTTTACAGATGATGAAACTGAGGCAAACAGGGTGGATTGACTAGCCCAGGGCATATAGCTGATAATTGTCTGAGGTCAGATTTGAACTTAAGAAGATGAGTTTTACTGACTCCAGGTCCAGCACTCTATCCATGGCACTACCCAGCTTCCCATTTTTACTTCAGCTCACATAGTTCCTTCCTTCTTTCAATTTCTTTAGAGTTTAATTGAGCCTTATGTTCAGCCTCTGAGGAGACATCATCTTTTATTGTTCTTTCATGGACTCACATGTCCTCCCAATCAGATTGTAAGTTTCTTGAGGACAGGGGCCATGTTTTCTATTTCACTTGTATTCATGATAGTGATGAAATAGTAAAAACAAAACAAAACAAAACAAAAAAACATTTAAGGGTTGTTTTCTAAGGACTTCACAAGAATCACAGAGTTGGAAGAGACTTCAGCAGGCATCTTGTTCAACCTAGAATGAAAAATAAACCCCATTATGAGACAATTGGCAAATGGCTATTTGGCTATTCTTTGAAGATCTCCAGGGACCAGAAATCGATTATGTCCTATGGTAGCTTATTCTACTTGTAGATAACTTTAATTTTTAAGAAGTTTTTCTTCAGATAAAACATAAATTTGAAAGCTAGCTTTCAGCTACTGCTTCAGAATCCTGCCCTCTGGAAGTTAGATGGCAGAATAGATAGAGCCTTAGATGGAATAAGTTGCTTTTGCTGATAATTTTTCAGTTGTGTCCAACTTTTAGTGACTCCATTTGGGGTTTTCTTGGGGTTACCAGAGTGGTTTGTTATTACCTTCTCCAGCTCCAGATGAAGAAACTGAGGCAAAGAGGGTTAAGTGACTTTTCCCAGAGTAAGTATCTGAGGCTAGATTTGCACTCAAGAAGATGAGTCTTTCTGACTTCAGACTCAGTAGTTTAAGTTCAAATCCTGTTTTATGATTCTACACAGGTCACTTAACTTCAGTTTCCTCATCTCTTAGATGAGTAGGCTGGAGGACCCTTCCAATTCCAAATGTCTGATCCTTTGAGTAACTAGCACAAGAGAATTCAAAGGGAGTAGGCACTAAACTTTTGCTCTGGAGTAGAGTTTAAGGGAAATTCTTGAAATGAAAATGGTTGGATCAACCCAGTACTGACCTCCAATGCCAAACTCCCAGCCCATTCCTCAAGGCACACCATTTATGATGTGAATTTGAGCCCAAAGTTTATACACAAATCAACCTAAAGACAGCTCTGAGTCCTAGGAGATCCCAAGTTAAGTGAAGCCTTTGGAAAAACTTGGGAATTAATTCTAGCCTGAGAGCCTTAGAACCTAAGTAATAGCTCTAGTATGGTGCTCTTAGGGCCCCTGCTCATGCCCTTGGGTTTCCATGGCAACTCTATTTATATAGTCAGCCAATCAGTTGACTAGTGGTTCAGTCAGCTGTCATTTCTTCAGTTTGCTCATCAGTCAACCTATGCCACTGATTGAAAACCATCTGGGCCCAGAGGCTGGTACTCACCTGTGACTGGGACCATGTTGCTGAGAACCTCATTTCCTGCAATGAAGTCTTATGGCATTGCTCAGCCAGTCCTTGGAAACTTTAAATAAAAAGTTATTTATTAGGTACCTAAGTGAAAAAAGGTCTTTCATTATAAATTACTAGCAGCAAAGTGAAGCTTACTTCCCCCTCTTCTCCTCCCCCCACCTCGTCACAAACCCGGACTCCTCTTCTCTTCCCCATCCTTGGCCTCCTCCTTCTAGGTCTTTGTTGGAAGCCTCAGTTTCAGGAGCATAGAATGACTTCATCAGAGTCCTCAGCTGCCAGGGGGAGCTGCCAAGAGCCATGAATAGATGAGTCAGCCACATGGAGAGAAGGCTTATGGGAAAGCAAGGGGAAGACTTTCTAGCCCCTGGTCCCTAGGCTCTGAGCTCCTTACCAGGGTCTAGTAATGAGTGCTGTGGGCCCAGTGAGACACAAAGGGCACTGATTTTATTCATTTTACTGTCTAGTGGGGAAGTCCTGGCCAACCAGGCTTGTGGACTGGGCTGGTCTTTATTTGCAAGTGTACATTCCTGCCCGAGGGGCAGGGAGCTGTTTTTCTGCAGGAATTTTCTTCTCTTCTTACTTTCTGGCACCTCAGCTATTTATCATTCAAAGCAGTTTTCCTTGTGCTTCCAAGAGCAAAGAGAGATCTGGTCACTCAGGGCTTACCCATGATAAAATTTCAAAGGAGCAATTAGGATTTTGGCACTCTCTCCCACCTCCCCTTTTAGGAATCCTCTTCCCTCTTCTGGTGGCCGCTGCCCACATTCCCAGGCATCTAGCTTTCTCCCATTTCCAGAAAGCCTTGCTTTTAGCTAGCTGTCCCAAGATCACAGAGCATAGGCCTAGAACTAGAAGGAACTTCAGAGGCCATTTAGTCCAACCCTCTCATTTTACAGATGAAGAAACTGAGGCTCAGAGAAGCTATGTGTCCAAGGGCACAAAGTAGGTACCAAGGGAAGAGATCTGAACCCAAGTTCTCTGACTCCAGGGTTACCACAGTTACTAGTCTTCAAAATAGTACATTTTAATAAAATAAGGCTTTTGTTGAGCCCTTTTCTAAGAATTATAAATATATTTTGTTTTACAAGTTGCGTGTAATAACAAATTTCCACATAAGTTTTCTGAAGATCCAAATTGTCTCCGTCCTCTTTCTTCCTCCCCCCTTCCTTGAGCTGGCAAGCTATTTGATCTGGGTTATACATGTATTATCATACAAAACATATTTCCATATTGTTCATTTTTGTAAGAGCATAGTTATATAAAACCAAAACCCCAAAATGAAAACCCAAACAAACTAAAGTGAAAAATCACATGCTTTGATCTACACTCTGACTCCAATAGTTCTTTCTCTGGGGGTGGTGGTGGTGGTGGTGGTGGTGGATAGCATTCTTTGTCTTAAGTCCCTCAGAATTGTCCTGGATCCTTGTATTGCATTGAGTAGCTAAGTCTATCACAGTTGCTCATTCCACAATATTGCTGTTACTGTGTAAAATGTTCTCCTGATTTCACTCTGCATCAGTTCATGGAGGTCTCTTTCTAGCTCTTTCTGAAATCATCCTGCTCATCATTTCTTATAGCACGATGGTAATATATCACCAGCATATATCACAATTTTTTCAGTTATTCCCCAATTGATGGGACATCCCCTCAGTTTCTAATTCTTTGTCACTACAAAAAGAGCAGCTATAAATATTTTTGTACAAGTAGATCCTTTCCTCTTTTCTTTGATCTCCTTGGGATTAAGACCTAGTGATGAGCCCTTTTTAGTGGAAAAAAAAGTTACTGACTCTATACATTAGTCCTTGAACTATTGAGAACAGTTTTTGGTCTAGTGTATTCTTTCAATGGCAGCTGGGAAGACTTGAGTTCAAATTTGACTTCAGACACAGAAAACACCAAATGGAGCCTCATAGAATTGCACACAACTGAACAACAAAAATGCTTTCATGGCTATAGTGATTTTATTGATGTAGGTTGAAACTCTCATTGAGGAGACCTCCTCTAACAAATGCAGGAAATTATTCTTCAATTTGTTGTTGTAGAGGGTTGACTAAAACTAACTAAAAGATTAAGTGAGTTGCAGAATCAGTAAGTGCTGTAAATAAAACTTGAATCTGACTTGAATTTCTGACTCTGAATTGAGCTTTCTGCATTATGCCAGGCTAGACATAGGACCCTCCCTGGGAAACTAAGGCGATTCACCATGGGAGAAGGAAAGGGGGATAGCAAGGGTATGATTTTCACAGGACTTCAAGGAGAGAGAATGAAGAGTGAAGGGAGGTAGTAAATAGTCTTCTACTGACTGGGGCAGCATCTGGTGCCAGCTCCATTTGCATTTCTTTAAGATAGTGAGAGATGACCTCCATCTAAGTGGAAAAGTTGGAAAGAATATGTTTCTATCACTGGAATTCTGTTTGTACTTTTATTAAATGTATTTTACTATGAAATTTGACAATATTATTTTTCATAAACATCTGTGGTTGACCCTGTCTTTATGGAACTGGGTATCTTTTTGTGACATGAGGGCATGAAATGGAAACCAGCAGAAACAGGGATCTTTCTTAGCTCAAATCTGGGATGGGCTCCCAGCCTATTGTTTTGCTGTCTAATTAGGGTAATAGGCAGGAATTATTGCATAACTACCCTTGAACTTCCCAAATTATTATGAATTTGGGACCTTTTAAAAATAGATGTACCTCATAGAAGTGAGATAAGTTTTCATCAGTATCTAAGTAAAAAAAACAAAACACATGATTAGATAGGGACTATTTCAATAATTCATTGGCTTCTCTGTGTCCAGGCCCAAATTTTGGAATGGATGACTTAAGCTTTTACCCTTTAGATCATTACTTTTATCTTTAAGAGGACATGGATTCAAACCCGAGCTCTTCTACTTAGTGTCTTAAATTCTCTGAGCCTGAATTTTCTCAGCTCTAAAATGAAGAAGCTATAATATATGACTAAGATGTAGCTAGCATTTATATGACTCTTTAAGATTAGCAAATGGCTTTACATATTCCATCTCATTAGTTCTCATAATGAACCTGTAAGGTATGTAAGGTAGGTTTTAATATTTTTCCCATTTTGCAGATGAGGAAACTCAGGCAGAATGAGGATGACTTGTCTAAGGTCTTCAGAGCTAAAAAACATGCAGGATGAGATTGTTTTATCCCTTGTAACAAAAATATACAGTCAAGTAAAATGAATTCCTACTTTGGCCATATCCATAAAAATATATTTCCTACCCTGCTGGTGGAGTTGTGAATTGATCCAACCTTTCTGGAAGGCAATTTGGAAGTATACCCAAAGGGCTTTAAAAGAATGCCTGCCCTTTGATCCAGCCATACCATTGCTAAGTTTGTACTCCAAAGAGATAATAAGGAAAAATATTTGTACAAAAATATTTATAGCCGTGCTCTTTGTAGTGGCAAAAAAATTGGAAAATGAGGGGATGTCCATTGATTGGGGAATGGCTGAACAAATTGTATATGTTGGTGATGGAATACTATTGTGCTCAAAGGAATAATGAACTGGAGGAATTCCACGTGAACTGGAACAACTTCCAGGAATTGATGCAGAGTGAAAAGAGCAGAACCAGGAGAACATTGTACACAGAGACTGTACACTGTGGCACAGAAGAAAAATATATGATTGATCACATGGTTTGATGGGATATGATTGGGGATTTTGACTTTAAATGATCATTCTATTGCAAACATTAATAACATGGAAATAGGTTTTGAACAATGATACATGTATAACCCAGTGGAATTGCTCATAAGTTCAGGGATGGGGGAAGGAAAAGGGGAGGGAAAAATAATGAATCATGTAACCATGGAAAAATATTCTAAATAAATTAATTAGTTAATAAATAAAGTAAAATAAAGAGCATATAAAAATAAAAGTATATTTCCCAATCTGTTCTGTTAGTTTATCATCATTTTGTCAGGGTTAGATTGTGTGGATCACTGCAATGATCGGAATTCTTAATTTTTTCTGTATGACTTGTTATTTCAAAAATAATCAAATTGCTATTGTATAAATTTAAAAATAATTTGCATTAATTAATATTTTTTCTCTTGATTTTGCTTACTTCATTCTGTGTCAGTTTATAAATGTCTTCTCAGTTTTTTTCTGAAACCAAAGTATGAGATTCTAACAAAGATCTTATGGACTACAAATCCAACATATGATCTAACCGACTACCTTGCAGCCTCATCTTGATCACTAAGGTCCCTTCTAGCTCTAAATATTCTGATAAAAATTTCAGTTCACACAGGAAAAAGCATTATTTTATGATTGTCTTCTGATGTGGGTAGCCAAGCCCAAACTTTTCTACCTAGAAGGAGAATGAATGAATTTGCTTCATGACTCTAAGTCAATCATATTTCCTCTTTGTGCCTCAGTTTTCCTGTTTATAAAATGAAGATTGTACTAAATCATTCCTTTGGTTCCTTTATCTGAAAGATACTGTGATGCTAGAACATTTAGGTGCCAAAGCAAGGGACAACTTTACTTAGAATGGACTAGTGGGACAGTGCTGCCCTTGAATGCTACATCCAATCTCTACCCCGTCTGGGTCATAGGATTATAGATTTGGAACTGGAAGGGACCTTAGATGTCATCTGGTCCAACTCCTTTGTTTTCTAGATGAGACCTTAATTTTACAAACTGAGGCCCAAAGAGATTGAGACTTGCCCAAAGTTATAAATTAGCAAGTGGGAAAGCTGAGATGCAAACTGAGGTCCTCTGTCTCCAAATCTGGCCTTCTATTGCATTGCAATGGAGAATACAGAGTTATCAAGAGGGTTTACAGCAGTGATTTTCAATGGGAAGTCTTTGAATATCAAGAATTATCAATCAAGGTTATAAAAGTCAGATACAACTTCCATATAACAATAGTTGCTGCAATTCTTGATATTATATATATGGATTTGAGAACTCTTTGCAAAAACCCTCTATCTTCCCCTGTCTTTGACTGCCCTTCCCTGGCACACATTTTGTGTGCATTGGTTGACAATGTAGTATAAAATCTTTTTTTTTGAAAAAAATATTTTTTCAATGAACAAAATTCTGCTTGCTCTCTCTCCTACCACATGCCCCCTTTCCCAGTTGAGAACAAAAGAAAACTCTTGTATTTGTTTGATGATGTAGAAACATATACTGTCAAACAAAACAAATTTCTACATTGGCCTCCAAATATTTATATGTGCATATATATCATTGTGTATTCTGAGCTGTTCACCTATCTATCAGGAAGTGGGTAGCTTGCTTCATTAATCGTCCTGCGGAATAATAGTTGGTCATTATGCTGATCAGTTCCTAATTTTTTCAAAGTTGTTTGTCTTTTTCATAATGTTGTCATTTTTATATTGTTCTACTGGTTCTTACTTCCCTCCCATCAGTTCATATACGTCTTTCCAGGTTTTTCTATCTATTTGTTACTTCTAACAGCATAATAATATTCTATCATATTTATATGCCATAATTTATTTGCTATTTCCCAACCTATTGGCACCCCTTGATTACCTTTCTTTGCTAAATCAAAAAGAGGTACATTTTTGTACATCCATAGAGTTTGTTTTGTTTTAGGCTAATCCCTCCCTTTATCTATCCTTTCACTACTTCCCTCTTCTTATTCTCTTCTATTTCCCCATTGAGTAAACTGAATTTATCAACCCAACTCTATGCATGTATACTCTTTCCTCCTTTGAACAAGTAAGATGAGAGTGAAGTTCAAGTTCCAACCTTTCCTTCCCATCTTCCTTCTCCTTGTTTGCATAGCTAATTGTACAAACTGATTATATGAGATAATTTGCCATAACTTTTCTCTCCCTTCCCTTCTATTCCCAGTGTATTCCTGTTTCTTCATTCTTTTCTTAAAATCATCAAATCATAACAGAACACTCTCAGGACTTGTCTAATAGATTCCCTCTATGACATCTGATGATGATAAGGTTGATAGGAGACAGCTATCATTTATATTATAATGTAATGTGAGCATTTTATTCTTATTTAGTTCCTTATTGTTTATCTAAGATTATCTTTTTGTGTTTCTATTCACTCCTATTTTCTATGTAGCTCTTTTCTACACAGATCTTTTAAATGGTAATGCCTGGAAGTTCTCTATTTCATTTAAGATTCATATTTTCCCCTGTAGGATTATACTAAGATTTGCTGAATAAATTATTCTTGACTTTAAGCTTGTTTCATTTGTTTTCTGAAATATTATATTCCAAGCTCTCTGCTCCTTCAGAGTGGTTGCTGCTAAATGATGTGTGATTCTGAATGTTGCTCTTCAGATCTTGAATTCTTCCTGGCTTCCTGCAATATTTCTTATTTGACTTGGAAACTCTGGATTTTGAATATTTATATTCCTGGGAGTTTTCATTTTGGGGTTTTAGGAAGTAGCAATTTTGCACTTTTGTTATGAGAGATCTGGGCAGTTTTTTCTTAAATGTCTTGAAATAGGACGTCTAATTTTTTTAAAAAAATTGATATTTAGGTAGTCTAGTAATTCTCAAGTTTTTTCCCCCCTTCTTAATCTGTTTTGCAGGGCATATGTTTTAGCTGTGAGATGTCATACATTACATTTTCTACTTTTTTAAACTTTTGACTTTGTTTTAATATTTCTTGTATTTTTTATCTACACCTTGACCTTCAGTCCTTTGACCTTTCCTGTACTCTCTCTTCTCTTTTCCTTATCTTTACTCCATGATCAACTCCACACTATTCCCTTTAGTCCCTAGCTCTCTTATAATTTTGCTAGTTGCACTGTGCCAAGCCTTATCTTTGGATCACTCTCACCATTAATTGTCATCTCTCCTACACAAGTGTTGTTGAATGCAGTTGGAGAAAATCATAAAACTATTCAGCTTGGATCCCCTATATATTTATGTTAACACAACTTCAGCTGACTCTTCAGTATAGCTAGGCAATTTTACTACTCTTCCTATATCAATTCACTATTTCAATCTCCATAGAGACCCTTTTAAAGCTTTTCATTCATTCTTAACCCTCTCATAACTTCCCCTTCCCTCAGTCTCTTAGCTGAGGACTTTGCATCATATTTAACAGAAAGAATTGAACTCATTTGTCTTACATGATGAAGTGTCCTTTCTCCTTACTGAGACTAACCCTTCTGTCTACTCAAAAGATATTATCCTTCCCTTCTCCTCTGATGGATTGCCCCCTCCATCATTTCTACTATATCTTATTTTCAATCTCTCCCTGGCTCATTGAGTACTCCCTACAAATATGCCCAAATCTCCCCGTTCTGAAAAATTCCTCACTTGATCCTTCTATGCCCATTATCATTCTCTATCTCTTTTGTCCTTTGTGACTAAATTCCTTGAAAAGAGTGTCTAACAGGAGGTGCCTCCACTTTCTCTTCTCTCTTGAGTTATCAATAATCTCTTAATTACTAAATCCAACCACCTTTTTTCTCAATTCTCATTCACCTCAGCCTCTCTGTAGCTTTTTCTCAATCTCCTTTGATGGATCCTCATCCAGATCAAGTCCTGTAACTCTATATGTTTCTTTTCTTTTCTTCATCTATACTACTTCAGCTTATGATTTCATCATCTACTATGGATTTAATTACCATTTCCATACTGATGATTTCCAAATCTACCTGTCCTGGTTTAACCTCTCTACCTAGACTCTTTACACTAAGTGATTTTAATTATGAGTTTTCAACAATAGTTTGCCGAACAGCAAAAATTAAAAGTATTCTGGATGTTTACAAACTTCAAGGCTACCAAGGAACTGAAAAATGTAACAAATTCAGTTTCATACTACTTCAGTTAGTGTTAAATCAAGGACTTGAAAACAGCATGAAAAGTATTTATTCTACATTTGAATTAGTAGTATCCTTCTCCCTTCTTATACTTGTAAAAATAAAAATTTGTTTTGAACCCAAAAGCCCTCCAATCTCATGTCTCTAGCTTCCTGTTGGGCATATCAAACTGGATGTCCAGTGGACATCTTAAACTCAACATGTCCCAAATTGGACTCATTATGTTTCCCCCTAAGCCCTCCCCATCCTACCTTCTTTATTATTGTAGAAATTCCTATTTCCATTGCAGAAACTCCCATTCCCCCATGTTCACATCTTAGATATTATCTTCAACTCTTCGTGCTCTCTCATGCCCCACATTAGGTCTGTTGCCAAGGCCTATCAATGTTACCTTTGTAAAATCTCTTGAATATACTCTCTCCTCTCCTCCATGATTGCCACTGCTCACAAACAGGCCCTTATCATCTCATCACAGGACTATTACAAAAGCTTGCAGGTGGGTCTGCCTGCCTCAAGTCTCATCTATTCTCCATTCAGCCACCAGAGTAAATTTCCTAATGTGCAAGCCTGACCATGCCACTCCTCTTACTCAATATACTCCAATGGCTTCTGCTGTTTCTAGATCAAATGCAAAATGCTTTGTCATTTAAAGCCCTTCCTAATCTAGCCCCCGTCTACCTTTCCAATCTTCTTACATCTTATTCCCTACTGTGTTCTCTTCAATGTGACATTGGCCTCTTGGCTCTTCTAGGAACAAGACACTATCTCTCAGCTCTGAGATTTTTCTCTAGCTGTCTCCCATGCCTGGAATGCTCTTCCTTCTTATTTCTATCTACTGGCTTTCCTAACTTACTTAATTCCTAATCAAAATCCCATCTTATATAGGGAGTTTCCCCAACTCCTCTTAATTCTAGTGCCCTTTTCTGTTAATTATTTCTTATTTATCCAGAATAGAGCTTGTTTGTACATATTTGTTTTCTTGTTGTCTCTTCCCTTAGACTGTGATCTCTCTGAGGGCAGGGAATGTCTGTTGTTACTCTTTGTATCCCTGATGCTTAACATGGTTCCTGGTACCAAGTAGGTACTTCATAAATGTTTATTTACTGATTGACTCACAGGATCATTTGCTTCTGTTTGGTCTCTTTTAATTTAGGGAAAATTTGTTATTTGGGCAAGGCTGTATACCTCTTCTGCCAAATCATTAATTCTCTTTCCAATTCTTTCATTTCTTTTCCAATTTTTGCCTTAGGCATCCTCATTTTGTTGATTAAAAACTTTAAAAAAATAACTTTTAACTCTTACTTCATCTCTTCCAGGAATTCTAGTTGAATTTGTGCCCAAGTTGTGTTTATCTTTGAGGCTTTGCTTGTAGATATTTAGAGTCATTCTCTTCTTCTAAGTTTGTGTCTCAAGCATGCCTGTCACTATTTTTTTAAATGGTGGGATTCTTTTTTTGTTTGCTCATTTTTCAGCCTATTTTCTAACTTCAGACTTGATGCTAGGTTGTGTCCTGCACACTTTTGGATGAAATGTCTGGACTTGCCTTGTTGCTGTTTTCTTGGGGATATTGAGTGTTATATTATTCCAGGATCTCAGAGTCAGCTCAACCAGGACCTTCTTATATTTTAGTGCTCCCAAACTAGTCAGAACAAAATCTAATCATTGCTTCCTTGGTCTGAGCTCTGCAAAGTCCTGATTTGGTTTGCTGAACAACAGTAGTTTGCTGCTGGACTCAGCCACTATCATTCATCTAATACCTGCTCTGATAGTTCATAGCTATAGAACTGTAGACTCTCTTTGCTCTGGGATTCCTGCTTTGTTTATCCCTCTTCAGGCTGCAGCCTGGGCTCAAAGCTAGAACTGAGGTCTTGCTCTACTCCTTGGTTCTGAATCACATGGCTGCTGCTTGCTTTTAAACTTTGCTCTTTTCTCTGATTATCACCTAAGACTTGTGACAGCTCCTTACCCCCTTCTTAGTCTGCTCTGGATCTATGACCTAGAACTGTCATAGAACTGGGTAGTAGATGACAAAGTTGCCAGTCAGTTCTCATTCCTGCATCATGCCAGATCCCAGTACTCCGATATGGGTCTTGGAGCACCTATATGGGTTTAGAACATTATCTTAATTCCTACACATTTTTTGCCTGTGTGCTATAATGCTCTATACAGCATGCTTCTGGCCAGATCCTATTGCCAACATCCCCAGACCTTTGGTTTTCTCTGAACTAAGCTGAAAAAAAAATTATTCCCTTAAAAAACAAAAGTCACTATGATTTTTTTCTTTGATTTTTCCACCAGGATTCCATGTAGTGCATTTTCTAGGTCTGTGTGTATTTTTTTTTTTTGAGGAGTGGAGTAGGAGGTGAACTTCTCATATATCTCCCTCCTACTCTACCATCTTGACTTTGTCTCCTTCAGGGCATAATCTAATCAAATTTTAAGTCTAATTTTACATTATATTTTATTGGCACTATCTTTTAAGGTCATGCAATATTCAGACATATCTAATTTCTCCCATGGAGAGGCAGCACGGTATAGTAGATGGAGAGCTGGTCTTGAGTCAGGAAGTCAGTCAGAAATCATTTAAGTGTTAAGTATATTGCAGGCATTGTACTAACCCCTGGAGATACAAAGATGGGTAAAAATGATTCTTAGTCTCAAGGAGTTCACATTCTAAGGGAGCAATAGCATGTAAAGAACTAGATAAACAGAAGATACGAAGTCAATGAAGATAATCTGAAAAAGGAAGACCCTAGTAGCTGGAGTAACCAGAAAAGATCTGAAGAAGTTTGGATATGAGCTGAGACTTAAAGGAAGCAAGGGATTCTAAAAGTTGGAGATGAAGAGAAGATTCCAGGCATGGCAAGGACAATCAATGCAAAGGAAGAGAAACAAGAGATGCAGTTTTGTGCTTCAGGGGGTGGTTAGTTATATTAGAGAATTAATGGAAGAGGATAAAATATAAGAAATCCAGAAAGTTAGGAAGGGATCACATTATTAAAAGCTTTAAATGACAGAGGAGTTTACATTCTCTATCCTTCTCTTTTTACTCCTTCATTCCCATCCCCTTCAGCACAATACCCCTGATATTACACTCTAAAGCCACTCATTTCTTCCTCTGTGCTCCTTGGAATGCTTACTTGTTTAGGTAACAAACTTGCATTCTTTTTAAATCTTTTCATTCCTTACTCCTTTCATCTTCTGACTCTCATGAAGTCCTGACTCCTTCCTGGTGACAACCTCCTTGGCCACCCTTTCTAGCATTGTTGTACTGTGACTCATTCCTTCCAACTCACTGGTCAAGTTAGAGGAGTTGGAAGATTCTTTACTTCCAAACTCATTCTTAACTTTCATCATTCAGTCCTTCCTCATTTCGAGATTTGCTCAATCTATATCTAGTACCCAAACAAAGTTTTGGTAGCTATCATCTACTGACCTCTAGGATACTACCTTTCTTGGTTCAATAGGTGCTTCTACTTCCTTCATTCTCACTCTCTTCTTAACTTTTTACAGTGTGTTTTCTGACCTCATCCTTCAACTGAAACCGTTACTCCAAAGTTACCAATGAATGATCTTTTGATTGCCAAATCTAATTGCTTTTCCTAAGTCCTCATCCTTCTTGACTTATATGACTTTTGGCACTGTCTATAGCCATCTTTTCCTGGATATACTCATCTTTTTAGGTTCCTGTGACACTATTATGATTATTTTGATAGCTGAATGGAAAGAGAGACTTATGGTAGGAAGACCAAGCAGACTCTTTTCCTATCCATATGATCTCTTGCTAGATCTTCACTTAGGTCATGCCTGCTAACCATGAGTGCCATATAGGACTTTCTCCTGGGCCATCTTCTTTTCTTCCTCTATATTATTTCCTTTGGTGATTTCATTAGTTCCCATGGATTCAATTATCATCTCTAAACTCATGATTCTTTAATCTATTAATCGAATCCTAATTCCTCTGATAAGATGTACAGAGTATTCAGAGAAGACTAGTACCTCTGGTGTGAGGACTTGTCAAGGACTGCTTTTCTCCTTTGGTGTCTATTATAAGGGTTAAAATTAAGGGTTTGACTAAAATATATGATTCAAAGTATTATTGCTCAAAGTCAAAGTGACCTTTTATAGCTTTTACTTACAAAAGAGGTAGAAAGAGTGAAAATAGAGAAATACAAAAGGGTAGAGAAGACATTAACCTACTCAGCCAGGATTTGTTGAGCTTCAGTGGAATTAAACTCTCTCCAGAAGACAGGAAGGGAAATCCAGCTATCCACTCACCCAAGTTCCCTCCAAGAGGCAGGTCAAGACAATGACTCAAGCTGAAGGTGATTCCTGAGGCCAACTTTCTTCTTTGAGCTAACCTTCTTCTAGAAGCTTATGTTCTTCTTGGAATCAACTTACTTTTAGGCTCAGAAATTTAGGGTCTTTCATAGTGGCTTCTTGTCTCCTCCCCTCTTCACAGGGTCCAATCACAGCTTCAAAATTGCCCAACACTGCCCAGGGCAGTGTTTGTGGGAACCAGTTCACACCTTCTGGAGGGGTGAATACTTATCAAAAGGGTTCACAGTACCAGAGGCTATGAACTCTTAAAAGAATTCACAAGTTTCTGATTGAGTTAGGAAAAAAAAAGGGTGGAGCTCTCCAAGTATCTTGCTGGCTTCTCACCTAGCAATAGATACTGTGTGAATTCACTAAGTGGTTTGCAGCTCCTTCACCTAGCTCAAGCTTGTATTGATTCAATCAAAAGGTAGACAAAAGAGAATTAATCCTGGCTTGAAATCTAGTGAGGTACTTAAGTTAGTGTTAACTGAGGATAGACAATAAAGAATTTTCTTTCACACTACCAGTTAACCAGCTTTCACCTCTGGCTCTACAAAGCTATAGCATGAGCAGTGTAGTAGCCACATCCCAGTAAACTGTCTCAGCAGACAGGCTAAACCAAGTTTGCAGTAACCAATAGACCTTAAACTCATTGATGAATTAGTGAGCTGTCTACCTCAGGCGTATGAAGGCTTCCCTTGATAGAAGGGACAATGAGAACGATTTGTTCCAATGGCCACGAAGGCAGCTAAAGCAGGTGCTGTGGAGTGCTTAGAGCTTGGTTAGACATAGAAGAAGCCAAGGTCATCCAGTGTATCCTGAGCTATCACCAGTCCTTTTGACTTTTGTTTTGCTACTGAACTTTGATAACTCTGGGGGAGTGAGGCTGATGATTCTGTGTAACATTGCCTCCCAAATTCAATTTATGTGTGAGTCAAAAAATATCACCAGTAGTGTCATTTTTGTCACTTTTGGGTACAAAGGGCAATAACCAACCAACCTCTGCTTATCTCTAAGCAAGAATCTCTAACTGCTTATTAGATATCTCAAACTGAATGCCCAGGAGACACCTTAAATTCAACATGTCCAAAATTGACCTCATCTTTCCCTTCAGACTCCTTAATTCTTTTTAATTTCTCCATTATTTTCAAGAGTACTATCATTTTTCTAGTCACCTAGGCTCACAACTTGCTTATAATTTTTCAGCCCCCATTCTTTCCCATCTCCCAATATCCAATCTTTTGCTGAGTCCCATCACTTTTACCTTCATAACATTTCTCATATATTTCCCTTTTCTCTCTTCTGACATGGACACCACCCTAGTCTAGGCACTCATTACCTCACACCTGATCTATTGTAATATCTTGCTGCTTATTCTCCCTATCACAAGTCTCCCTTCACCACAATACATTCTCCATCCCGCTCTCAAAATGATCAAACTAAAGCCAATATGTGACCAGGTAATTCCTTTCTTCAGTCATCTTCTGTGGCTCCCTATCATTTCAAGAATCAAATACAACCCAGCCAATTTGGCTATTAAAGCCCTTCCTAACCATTTCCCAGATCCAGTCTTCTAATACATTAGTCACCCTTGAGAACTCTGAAATCCAGTGATACTAACCTGGCTATGTCTGGAATAAGAGCTTCCCATCTCCTGACTCCTAGGATTTTCACAGACTGTTTCCTATTCCTATAGAGCTCTCCTTCATTACATTTGCCTCCTGGCTTCCTTCAAGTGCTATTTAAGATCTTACCTTCTATAAGAAGCTTGTCTTGATCCCTATTAAAGCCAGTACCTTCCCTCTGTTGATTATCTCTTTTATATCCATATATATCTTGTTCACATAGAGTTATTAGCATTTTGTCCACCCCTTTAGATTGTGGGATTCTTAAAAGCAGGGACGATCCTTTGCCTTTTTTATATATACTGGAAACATGATAGGCACTTAATTGTTTTCTGGCTGTGATTGATTCAGGAGGAGATAGGCAGCTCCTTGAGCAGGAAGACACAATCAAACTATTTTGGAAAACTCACCTTGGTAGTTAAGCAGAGGATGGACTGGTGGGTAGCCTTAAGGCAGATGAAACTTACCTAGAAGGCTCTTGCAATAGGCCAAGAGAGAAGTGATAAAAATGTGAATTGGCATTTTGGTTGTATGAATAGAGGAAAAGAAGAGCATATGAGCTATGTTGTGAAGACAAAATGATAATATTTGGCACTAGATTAGATATGTAAAGTGAATGCAAATTAGTAATCAAAGATGACCCTGGATTCAAGCCTGGATGAGTGGGTAGTTGGTGGTGCTCTTGATAGTGATTGGGAAGTTAGGAAAGTGCAAGAGTTTGGGCAGAAAGTTAGTGAGTTCTGTTTTTGACATGTTGAATATGAGGTGCTTTGGAGAAATCCAGTTTCAGATGTCATAATGGACAGTTGGTGATCTCAGACCGTAGCTCAGGAAAGAGATGAGAACTTGATATATAGATCTGGGAATCATGTACATGGGAATGACCATTGTACCCAGAAGTCAGTGGGAATGACAATTCAATATGGAGGAAGAGAAGATTTGCCTATCTGCTGTTAGTGCCAGTTGAGATTAGATGGCATAAATTCATAGTTTATGTCCTGTTTCTGACAGATACTACTTGTGTAACCCTAGGCAAGTCAGCTGGACATTTGGTGTCCTATTCAGCCCTCTCAGACCATAAATCAAATTTTCATTACTAGAGTTTCCTCACCTGGAAATTCCCTATATGTGAGGTGTCAAACACTTGATCCACAGACTGTATGTAATCCACCACATTCACTCAACAGTGTGCCTAAAACCAGAATAAAATGTAATTGGGAAATACTTAACAAAATAAATAAAAATACTGTAAGACATAGGGAATGTTAATGTATAGTTTTCCAGGTCAGTATATGATGTGTAGAGGTGCTACATGGGGCAGCTAGATGGCATAATAGATAGAATGCCAGGTCTAGAGTAAGGAATCCTGAATTCAGATCTGAAATCAGACACTTGCTAGCTGGTGACCCTAGTCAAGTCACTTAACTCTGCTTGCTTCAGTTTTCTGTCAAATGACCTGGAGAAGGAAATAGCAGACCAGTCCTATACTCTACTAAGGAATAGACCCAAATAGGGTCCTAAAGAGTTAGACAGGACTGAACAATAACAGGGATCCTCATGTTTAAAGTTTTTGTTTACATGGGGTCTAGTGATTCTATTTCTATTTAAGTTGAATGCTACTCCTCTATATCAATGACATCAGAGCTCTAGTGCCTACCTGTCTCTCCTATGAGACCATAAGCTTAATGCAGGCAGATGCTGTCTCATCCTTCTACATATCTCCACAGGGCCTATCATTACATCTTTTTGCATTTTATATTTTTAAATATTAAATGGATGATAAGGTAGGAATAAGCTTCAATAAGTCCCCTATCTTTAAGAAACTTGGCTCTGCCTAAGCGTGCAAATAAGAGACATCCTTTACCTGGGAGCATCAGTAGAAGGGGATTCTGACCCAGAATCCTCTAGCATATGGGTGAGCCGTGGAGAAATTATTGCTACTATTGGTAATGGGGGAAATGGCAGACCTTAAACTGACTCTCTGATAGTATGACTTTAGACCACATACAAATTTTATCCATGTTAAACTTGGGAGGGGGGAGTCGAGTCTCACACATACACACTCTTATCATTTTTCTTAGAAACAACACTAAGCATCAGTTTTGAGGCAGAAGAGTGGTAACGGCTAGGTATTTAGGGGTTAAGTAACTTGCCCAGGGTCGCACAGCTAGGAGGTGTCTGAATCCAGATTTGAACCGAGGATCCAGCTGCCCCAAGTCCTGTATTTTTTTTTAACAGTATTTCATATCTAGGCACTATAAGTGTCCTACATTCTATATAGGATATTCTATAAGTATCTAGAAGGTATCCATTTATAGAACTAATGAATAAATACACAGGAATAGGGAGAGGGTGCTAACAATTAGAGAAATCAAGAAAAGTCCCTTGGCAGTTGAGGTGAGGATTTTTTTTTATTTATTCATTCATTCAATAAGTGCCTAATTCGAGTTTAGCACTGTGTAATCTCAGAAAATTTGGATGCAAACAAAAGATAAAGTAAGGATTACTTATTTACTTTACAAAAGGATTCCTTTGTCTTACAAAAGATTACAATGTTGATACTTTTAAAGAGCAGTTCAAGTTTCTTAAATTGTAGTTTCTCCCCAGCTTTCCAAAGCATGACAGAGAACCCTGCCTGTCTTCTTTAAAATCTTGAAATAAATTTGAGGTGAATATTAAAGGAACAAAGAGGAAGAAATGAAGTAGGAAAATGTTCAGAGCATAAGGGAGAGTTTATAAAGTTGAAGAGATGGGATAGAATTAATTTACAGAGGTGCCAGCATGACTGGAATGCAGAGTGAGTAATATGTAATTAAACTAGAGGAGTTTATATTTCAACAGAGGCAATGAGGAGCCATTGAAGTTTCTTGAGCAGAGGAATGATATATCATCAAATAACTATAATATATTTAACATTTATGTAATACTCTGTGCCAGGCACTGTGCAAATGACTTTACAAATATCTCATTTGATCTTCACAACAATTCTGGGAGATAGGTGCTATTATTGTATACATTTTACAAATGAAGAAACTGAGGAAAACAAACATTTTAAGACTTGACCATGGTCCTAGAGCTAATAAATTACTAAGGCTGAATTTGAACTCAGATCTTCTTGACTCTAAGCCCAGCCTTCACTGCACCACCTATCTCCAGGTCTAATCAGACCTGAACTTTATAAATATCAACTTGGCAGCTGCATGGAGATGCAATTGAAGACTGGAGAGCCTGGATGCTGAGAAGCCAGTTAAGAGGCTACTGGAAATGATGAGGGCTTTGATTAAAGCAATAGTGGCATAAGTAGGAAGAGAAGAATGGATAAGATAAATGGTGTGAACATAGCTTTGACAGATGGCCAAAGATGATGTCTAGTTTATGAACTCAGATGACAGGAAGTATGGTGAAATAGCTTCAATAGAAATAGTAGAATTAGGAAAAGTAGGAGGTAAAGGGAGAGAAATACTGAGTTTTTTTTTCATGCATTGAATTTGAGAAATCTATGCAGCTAGGTAGTACAGTGAATAGAATGACAGGCTTGGAGTCAGGAAGACATCTTTGTGAGTTTAAATCTGACCTCGGACACTAGCTGTTTGACCCTGGGTAAGTCATTTGACTCTATTTGCCTCAGTTTCCTTATCTGTAAAAATAGCTGGAGCAGGAATTGACAAACTACTCCTATATCTTTGCCAAGAAAACCTCTCATGAAGAATCAGACATGTCTAGACATCAACCACAACATGAAACTTTTAGATGGATGGGCAGTTATCAGTGAGAAACTAAAGCTCAGAAGACAGAAGACTAGAAATTTGTGTGTGTGTGTGTGTGTGTGTGTGTGTGTGTGTGTACAATAATATCAGATAGGTAGATAAATAGAGAGAGAGATGGATGGATGGATGGATGGATGGATAGATAGATAGATAGATAGATAGATAGATAGATAGATAGATAGATACTTAGATATAAGTTACCTGCAGGTGATGTTTAAACCCATGGATCTCCTCGAGTCAGAACATAGGAGGAGCAGAGGAGGAGTCTCAGGACAGAACCCCTTGATGTAGAGGGTAGAATATGGATGATGACCCTGAAAAGGAGACACTCTCCTCCCTCTTTTGCAGCCAAGGAAACTGTGGCATGAAATTAATTGCTGGTTCCCAGAGAGAATAAGCTTCAGAACCTTGAAATGAACCTGAGTCTTCTCTCCTCAAATTTAATGTTCTTTCTACTATACCAGGTTATCCCCTGTAGCTAATATTTCTAAAATAATAGGTTTATATTTTAATGTACTACTTTAAGCTTCCCACAGATGTTAAACTTTGCAGATATTGTTACCCTAATCCTTAAAACAAGACATGTGAGGTGATCAGTGCAGATATTGTTATCCTTCTTGACAGAAAAAGAGAGGAAGCCCCCAAGAAGTGAAGCAACTCTCATAAGGCCACACAACTAATGAGAGCAGAACAAAGATGAACCTAGGTTATCTAATGCAAAATCCAGCACTCTCTTCACTGCTCCAAGCTGCTGGGCAGGGTCCATGGCAGCCTTCTCTTCCTCCCACTTTTCAGATGGGGAAAACATCTCATAAAAGTCTTGCCCAAGTTTATATAGTATCTTAGTGAGAGATTCAATACTAGGACTCATTTCTCTTAAAATTCATCTCACACTGCAAATGCTCCCCTTACACTGCCTGCTCCCCTGTTCCCTTGAACAAATCATCTGAGAAGATTTCCTGGTATGATCTAATGCCAGATTAATTTGCAGATTCTGCTCTGAGCCAAAGAACCCAATTTTATGAATCTCTTTGCTGGGATGAATGCCCCCATCCTGAAGGAAATGAATGAAGGATTTCTGGCTAAGGGTCCTTGCTATCTGAAACCAAAAGTTCCTCTGCTCCCTCATCTCTGGCTGTGGCCCACAGCAGACTAGGGTCTCTTTTTCCTGATCATCTCTTCCAAAGAGTAAGAAGGGGCTCTTTAAATTGACTCCTGGGGCTGGGATTCCACTCCCTCTTGGTCTGGCAAAAGATACTCAGGGGTTGCCCCTTAAACTTTCTCCTCCTCTACCTCCCATTTCCCCTTGGCTGTCCAAATACTGCTTGGCCTTGACCCAGGCCAAACTGAGAGTTGCCTTTCTGATGGACTTGCCTTAGGAACTCTGGCTCATTAGATCACTCTCATTACATTAATTAGTATGGCTGGCTTGTTAGTTCACCTCTCCTGATGCATGTAGCTAGTCACTAAAAAAAACACCTAGGAGGTTTGTCATCATATGCCCCTTATCTTCATTTCCATTTCAGGCTTATACCCCCATTGGGGCCCCTCATCTTCAGAAACTGGATAGCACTCCCCTGCTTCCACCACTTTCCCAGGTCAAATCAAAGGCTTCCCTCAGTCATGGCGGCTACTCTTTGTATGTTCCAATCCAGCAGCAAAACATAAACTAACATTTAAGAAGTCCTGAGTTGTGGGAGAGGTTCTGCTGTTGACTTGCTGTTTTCATTTAGGTCTATCATTTAGTTTCATCTATGGGCCTCAACTGCTCCCTCTATAAAATGGAGATAATGGCTTCTTCCTTGTGTCCCTCACAGGGGTATTGGGAAGATACAGAGTAATGATGGGAGAGTGTGCCTTAAGGTTGGAGGTCTATGACCAACGGAATAAGGTACAGATCTGACAGTGCCACTCCACTGCTCAAGGAACCTCTACTGCCTTGAGCTAAAATCCATATCCTTTGTTTGGCACTTAAAGCCTTACATAAGTCCATTCTTGGCTTCCAACAATATTTCTAGGCTGCTAACAATATTCATTACTCTCCTTCACTTACTTTACATCCAGTTTCCCAAATGCCATGCGCCCATATTCTTCCTGTTCATGTATTTGCACAGGCTTCCCCTCAAGCCTTCCTCATTGTCATCTCATTGCCATCACAGACTCAGCTCAAGGTTGTGTTCCTATAGAAGGTCTTCCAGAAACTCCTTATTAATTATCACTCCCTTCTAACTACTTTGAATCTATTTTTCTGTGTCCATGCTATTTCCCAATAGAATATAAGTTTCCAAAGGGAAGGAACTGATTTGTTTTTATTTTTTGTATCTTTAGCACCTAGGACAATGTCTGGCACCCAGCGAGTACAAAGAATAAATTCTTGTTGAATTGAATATGTTCCAGAGGCCTATAAGGCATATGTGTGTGCATAGGTGTGTGTGTGTGTGTGTGTGTGTGTGTGTGTGTGTGTGTGTGTGTATGAAAATGTGTTAAGCCTTCCCCTCTGCCTTGTAACACTCAGGATCATACCTCTAGAGTCAGAAGAGACCTCAGATCCATTTAGCCAAAATTTCCTAATTTTACAGATGGGAAATTGAATCTGATATTCAGAGAAATTGAATGACTTGTGCAAGGTCACAAAGTAGTAAACATTCAGAGGCAAGAGTTGAATCCAGGTCCTCTGACTCTAAAGTCAGCATTCTTTTTAAAAAACATTATTTTAACATTTGTTTTTTAAAAATTGGAGTTCCAAATTATCTCTGTCCCCCTAGCTCTTCTCCTATCCACTGAGAAAGTTAAGCAATGTGATATTAATTATACATGTGAAATTGTATAAAACATTTCCATATTACCAATTTGAAGAAAAAAAGAAAGAAAAATGAAGGAGGTGAAAAAATATGCTTCAATTTGTACTCAGAGTTCATGAGTTCTCTCTCTGGATGTGGACAGTAATTTTCATTATGAGTCCTTTGGGACTGCCTCATAATCATTGTATTGATAAGAGTATCTAAGCCTTTCAAAAGTTGATCATCATTACTATGTACAATGTTCTCCTGGTTCTGCTCATTTCACTTTGCATCAGTTCATATAAGTCTTTTCAGGTTTTTCTGGAATCTCCTCCCTTCTGATTTCTTATAGCACAATAATAATATTCCATTACAATTGTGTGCCACAACTTGCTTAGTGATTCTCTAGTTGATGAATGTCACCTCAATTTCCAATTTGTTGATACCACCAAAAGAGCTACTATGAATGTTTTTGTAACTATGGATATCTTTCATTTTTCTTTGATCTCTTTGGGATATAATCCTAGTAGTGACATTATTCAGCCAGTATTATGTCTACAGTTTCAGATTGACTGTTATGATACTCTAAAAAGCCCCTACTTTTTCAAGGCTTCTTATGATTGCTGTCTCTGCTCCAGACACGATCCTTATCTCTCCACCCCATTTTGCCTGGGAATAGCCCCCCAGCTATGAAAGCTTTCATACCCCATGAAACTTTGATAATCCATTTCTCCTTGTCTGTGATGCTGGAGACAGAAAATCAGTCAGATGAGCCTGAGTGAAACCCTACCCCTCCTTATAGAACATCTGACCCATTTCTGCATTCAGGAACAGCCCTGGTGCATGGGACAACCCAAGTCTTCCTATTCCAAAGATGAGAGGAATGATGAGAACCTGGTATAACCTGGGTCACAGGCTGGGAGAGCTGCTTCTCACTATAGCAGGGTTTCTTTCTCTTTTTTGGTGTCATGAACCCCGTGGGCAGTCTGGTGGAGTATAGTACCCCTTCCTGGAATAATATTTTTAATGCATAGGATAAACTACATAGAAATACAAAAGAAACTCATATTTAAATATCAATAATGAATACAAAAATAAGCTTTTGCAGAGCCTGAGTTAAGGATCCCTGACTTAGATTATCTTTCAAACAGAGCCCAAATATGCCCTTCCTCTGTTGCTGCATCAAACTTCTCAGATCTAACTGTGTCCTTGGATTGACAGTGACTGTGATCTAGATATATCCTTAGCCCTCTTCTCATGTCCCTGGATGACTTGTCAGACTTTAGGACTTCCCTTGTGTGGGTTAAAGTACACCTGAAACACTTTCCATATATTGGCCAAACTGCCTCTTCTTTGGAAGCCTCTAGGTCTGAAGGAGAACACTTCACTCCACTCCCCCATCTTCACACCCATTTCCACTTCTTTAAGATTATCTTTTGGGGCAATCAAGTAGCACAGTGAAAAGAGTGCCAGGTCTGCATTCGGGAGTACCTGGGATCAAATCTTGCCTCAGATACTGCCTAGCTATGTGAACTTGGACAAGTCACTTAATCTCCATTACTAGTTCCTTGTTGCTTTCCTGTCTTTGACTTAATAACAAGGTTAAAAAATAAAAAAGACTATCTTCTATTTCGCTTGTGTACATTTTGCATTTACATAGTTGTTTGCATGTTAGCTCATCCATTAGACTGTGAGCTCTGTGAGGGCAGGGAGCATGTTTTTGTCTTTCTTGAATCCCCAGGGCGTGGCATAGTGTCCAGAACATTATAAGTATTTGTGGAATTTATTGGCTCTAAGTCAATCAATAAATCAGTCAATAAACAAGCAGCTGCAACAAACATCAACCAATCAATAGTGACTTAAATAGTCTGAGACAACTGTCAACTCCTAAAGGATGGGGAACATGTCTTTTGTAACTTTTCCAGTGCCTTATACATAGTAGCCACTCAATACAATTTTTGTTGCTTACTTGGTTATGATGGAGTGACTCAGCCTGGATGAAAATTCTTGTTTTCTTTTTTTTCCATCTCATTTATTTCTTATGTTTCTTTTTCTTCTGGATTACACATAGATACAATTTTAATCATTGTTTTTCTGACATTTTAAAATCCATGTTCTCTTCCTCTCTCCCATTCATCCTTTCTCCTCCCTGAGATAGCAAGTTATATGATATAAGTTGTACATGTACTACCAAGCAATACATAATTCCATGTTTACCATGTGGAATAAGAGAAAATTATTGCTGATAATTTCTCAAAGGGCTTCATTTCTTTGCTTTGAACATAGATGGAGAGTAAAAAACAAACAAAACAAAGCAAAGGATCAAATCCAAGTTTTTGTATTTACTAGCAGTATCTCTTTGGCCAAGTTGTTTTATTTTTTTCATATGTAAAATGAGGATTTGGACTAGAAGGTATTAGGTTGAACTAAATCTTATGATCAAGGGCAGCTGGGTGATTCAGTGGATTGAGAGCCAGGCCTAGGGACAGGGGGTCCTGGGTTCAAATCTCACTTCCTAGCTGTGTGACCCTGGGCAAGTCACTTAATCCCCATTGCTTAGCCCTTACCACTCTTCTGCCTTAGAACCAATACACAGTATTAATTCTAAGATGGAAGGTAAGGGTTTAAAAGAAAATAAATAAACAAATCTTATGATCTAAGGATCATGACCTCAATTTTATAGAGGAAGAGGCTAAAACAGAGTCAGTTTCCAAGGTAAACCCTCACACTGATCATAAGTCTAAGAGTTGAGCTTGGTTCTCTAAGCTTAGTGTTCCATGCCCAAGAGTCCTAGGATAGCATTAAATTCCAAGATCTGGAAGAGACTTTAGAGGTCACCTAATTTTATCTCAAAAGCAGACTAGTGTGTTTTTTTGTTTTGTTTTGTTTTTTTGGTTTGCTGAATTTGGAGTCATAGAACCTCAGTTCAAATCCTAGTTCTAATACTTTCTAGCTGTGAGTCCTTGGTCCTCCATCTGTTAAATGAGAGATTTGATAGAGATGGCCTTTAAGATCCATTACAATTAAAAGTCTATTATCGGACTTCCGGTTAAGATGGCGGCTTAGAGAAAGCTGAAGTTCAGATCTCCGGAAAACCCTTCCCGACCGATCTCAAACTAGAAGCTCCTAAGGCGCCGAAATTCAAAACGATCAACAGCACAGACCCTGGGAACCCTCCTCCTGGACCTGGACCCGGTTCAAAAGGTACGGCTCCCCTTAAAAGCCAGAACCCGAGATCCCTCGGACCTCAGAGGTAGGAGCGCAGAGTCCAAGGCTCCCGGAAGCGGCAGCCGCGCGGGGCTCAGAGAGCAGGGTCTGAGGAACAACAACCCTCAGGGTCTTCTACCCAAGTCCCAGTCCGGGTGAAAGTTACTGCCTGGGGCTTCCGCTGCAGAGAGCCGGTAGGTCCGGGTGAAAGTTACTGCCTGGGGCCTCCGCTGCAAAGAGCTGGTCGGTCCGGGTGAAAGTTACTGCCTGGGGCCTCCGCTGCAGAGAGCTGGTCAAAACAACAGCAACCCTCAGGGCGGGCAAGACAGCCTCACGGGCTGGATCCTGCTATCCAAGTCTCAGTGAAAGTCTGTGCTCTCGGAGCTTGGGGAAGCGGCAGCCCATCCCCCCGCAGGCCGACGAAACAGCCTCACGGCCAGCGATTCTGAAGGCAACTTCCGGAAATCGAGCCAGGGGGAGAGTGTGGCCTCGTGGTCCGACCCTTCCATTCCAGTTCCAGTGAGGCATATTCAGTTTAACCCAGGGAACGCTCATAGAACCAACATCTGCCCAGGACTAAAGCCTCTGATCACCAGACAAAGACAAGAAAAGCCAATCCTCCACGTTCAGAGATGACAAACTCCACAGAAGCACAGAAGCCCCAAAATACCAAGAAAAATAAGAAGAAAGGGGCGACTCTGGACACATTCTATGGAGCCAAAATACAAAATACAGAGCAGATAGAAGAAGATATACAAGAAAATTCTCCAAAATCTTCCAAAGGAAATAGAAACTCTCCACAAACCCATGAAGAATTTGAATCAGAAAGGACCAAAAAGATGGAAGCCCTCTGGGAGGAAAAGTGGGAAATGATGCAAAAGAAATTCACGCATCTACAAAACCAGTTTGACCAAACTGTAAAAGAAAACCAGGCTTTAAAGCAAGAACTAATAAAGCAAAGCCAAAACACCAAGAAATTAGAAGAGAACATAAAATATCTCACCGACAAGGTGATAGATCTGGAAAACAGGGGGAGAAGAGAAAATTTAAGAATAATTGGACTCCCAGAAAAGCCAGAAATAAACACCAAACTGGACATGGTGATACAAGATATAATCAAAGAAAATTGCCCAGAGATTCTAGAACAAGGGGGCAATACAGCCACTGACAGAGCTCACAGAACACCTTCTACACTAAACCCCCAAAAGACAACTCCCAGGAATGTAATTGCCAAATTCCAAAGCTATCAAACAAAAGAAAAAATCCTACAGGAAGCCAGAAAAAGACAATTTAGATATAAAGGAATGCCAATCAGGGTCACACAAGACCTTGCAAGTTCTACGCTGAATGATCGTAAGGCATGGAACATGATCTTCAGAAAGGCAAGAGAGCTGGGTCTCCAACCAAGAATCAGCTACCCAGCAAAACTGACTATATACTTCCAAGGGAAAGTATGGGCATTCAACAAAATAGAAGACTTCCAACTTTTTGCAAAGAAAAGACCAGAGCTCTGTGGAAAGTTTGATACCGAAAATCAAAGAGCAAGGAATACCTGAAAAGGTAAATATTAAGGAAAGGGGAAAAATGTTATCTTCTTTTACTCAAACTCTCTTCTATAAGGACTACATTTATATCAACCTATGTATACTAATATGTGGGGAAAATGTAATGTATAAATAGGGGGTGAAGAAAGACCAAATAGAATAATGGTTCTCACACAAAGATTCACAGGGGAAGGGGAGGGGAAGGAAACTCCTATAAGAAGGAGAGGAAGAGAGGGGGGGGGGGTTACTTAAACCTCAATCTCAGGGAAATCAACTCTGAGAGGGAAAAACATCCAGATCCATTGGGATCTTGAATTCTATCTTACCCAACAAGGGTAAGGAGAAGGGAAAACCAAGGGGGGGAGGGGGAGAGGGAGAACAAAAAGGGAGGGAAAGAGAGGGGGGAGGGGGAGGGAAAAAAAAGGGAGGGACTAAAAAGGGAAACATCAAGGGAGGGGACAAGGGGGACTGATTCAAAGTAAATCACTGGACTAAAAGGTAGAGCCGAAGAAGAAAAGGTTAGAATTAGGGAAGGCAATCAAAATGCCAGGGAGTCCACAAATGACAATCATAACTTTGAACGTGAATGGGATGAACTCACCCATAAAACGTAGACGAATAGCAGAATGGATTAGAATCCAAAACCCTACCATATGTTGTCTTCAAGAAACACACATGAGGCGGGTTGACACCCACAAGGTCAGAATTAAAGGATGGAGTAAGACCTTCTGGGCCTCAACTGATAGAAAGAAGGCAGGAGTGGTAATCATGATATCTGATAAAGCCAATGCAAAAATAGACCTGATCAAAAGGGATAGGGAAGGTAATTATATTTTGTTAAAAGGGACTCTAGACAATGAGGAAATATCATTAATCAACATGTATGCACCAAATAATATAGCACCCAAATTTCTAATGGAGAAACTAGGAGAATTGAAGGAAGAAATAGACAATAAAACCATACTAGTGGGAGACTTAAACCAACCATTATCAAATTTAGATAAATCGAATCAAAAAATAAATAAGAAAGAGGTAAAAGAAGTGAATGAAATCTTAGAAAAATTAGAATTAATAGACATATGGAGAAAAATAAATAGGGATAAAAAGGAATACACCTTCTTCTCAGCACCACATGGCACATTCACAAAAATTGACCATACATTAGGTCACAGAAACATAGCACACAAATGCAAAAAAGCAGAAATAATGAATGCAGCCTTCTCAGATCACAAGGCAATAAAAATAATGATTAGTAATGGTACATGGAAAACCAAATCTAAAACCAATTGGAAATTAAACAATATGATACTCCAAAACCGTTTAGCTAAAGAAGAAATCATAGAAACAATTAATAATTTCATCAAGGAAAATGACAATGGGGAAACATCCTTTCAAACCTTTTGGGATGCAGCCAAAGCGGTAATCAGAGGCAAATTCATATCCCTGAAAGCTCATATTAACAAACAAGGGAGAGCAGAGATCAATCAATTGGAAATGCAATTGAAAAAACTCGAAAGCGATCAAATTAAAAACCCCCAGCAGAAAACCAAATTAGAAATCCTAAAAATTAAGGGAGAAATTAATAAAATCGAAAGTGATAGAACTATTGATTTAATAAATAAGACAAGAAGCTGGTACTTTGAAAAAACAAACAAAATAGACAAAGTACTGGTCAATCTAATTAAAAAAAGGAAGGAAGAAAAGCAAATGCACAGCATTAAAGATGAAAAGGGGGACAGCACCTCCAATGAGGAGGAAATTAAGGCAATCATTAGAAATTACTTTGCCCAATTATATGGCAATAAATACACCAATTTAGGAGAAATGGATGAATATATACAAAAATACAAACTGCCTAGACTAACAGAAGAGGAAATAGAATTCTTAAATAATCCCATATCAGAAATTGAAATCCATCAAGCCATCAAAGAACTTCCTAAGAAAAAATCCCCAGGGCCTGATGGATTCACCTGTGAATTCTATCAAACATTCAGAGAACAGTTAACCCCAATACTATACAAACTATTTGACATAATAAGCAAAGAGGGAGTTCTACCAAACTCCTTTTACGACACAAACATGGTACTGATTCCAAAACCAGGCAGGTCAAAAACAGAGAAAGAAAACTATAGACCAATCTCCCTAATGAATATAGATGCAAAAATTTTAAATAGGATACTAGCAAAAAGACTCCAGCAAGTGATCAGAAGGATCATTCACCATGATCAAGTAGGATTCATACCAGGGATGCAGGGCTGGTTCAACATTAGGAAAACCATCCACATAATTGACCACATCAACAAGCAAACTAGCAAGAACCACATGATTATCTCAATAGATGCAGAAAAAGCCTTTGATAAAATACAACACCCATTCCTGTTAAAAACACTAGAAAGCATAGGAATAGAAGGGTCATTCCTAAAAATAATAAACAGTATATATCTAAAACCAACAGCTAATATCATCTGCAATGGGGATAAACTAGATGCATTCCCAATAAGATCAGGAGTGAAACAAGGATGCCCATTATCACCTCTACTATTTGACATTGTACTAGAAACACTAGCAGTAGCAATTAGAGAAGATAAAGAAATTGAAGGTATCAGAATAGGCAAGGAGGAGACCAAGTTATCACTCTTTGCGGATGACATGATGGTCTACTTAAAGAATCCTAGAGATTCAACCAAAAAGCTAATTGAAATAATCAACAACTTTAGCAAAGTTGCAGGATACAAAATAAACCCACATAAATCATCAGCTTTTCTATATATCTCCAACACAGCTCAGCAGCAAGAACTAGAAAGAGAAATCCCATTCAAAATCACCTTAGACAAAATAAAATACCTAGGAATCTATCTCCCAAGACAAACACAGGAACTATATGAACACAACTACAAAACACTCGCCACACAACTAAAACTAGACTTGAACAATTGGAAAAACATTAACTGCTCATGGATAGGACGAGCCAATATAATAAAAATGACCATCCTACCCAAACTTATTTATCTATTTAGTGCCATACCCATTGAACTACCAAAATACTTCTTCACTGATTTAGAAAAAACCATAACAAAGTTCATTTGGAAGAACAAAAGATCAAGGATATCCAGGGAAATAATGAAAAAAAACACATATGATGGGGGCCTTGCAGTCCCAGACCTCAAACTATATTACAAAGCAGCAGTCATCAAAACAATTTGGTACTGGCTAAGAAACAGAAAGGAAGATCAGTGGAATAGACTGGGGGAAAACGACCTCAGCAAGACAGTATACGATAAACCCAAAGATCCCAGCTTTTGGGACAAAAATCCACTATTCGATAAAAACTGCTGGGAAAATTGGAAGACAGTGTGGGAGAGACTAGGAATAGATCAACACCTCACACCCTACACCAAGATAAATTCAAAATGGGTGAGTGACTTAAACATAAAGAAGGAAACCATAAGTAAATTGGGTAAACACAGAATAGTATACATGTCAGACCTTTGGGAGGGGAAAGGCTTTAAAACCAAGCAAGATATAGAAAGAATCACAAAATGTAAAATAAATAATTTTGACTACATCAAACTAAAAAGCTTTTGTACAAACAAAACCAATATAACTAAAATCAGAAGGGAAACAACAAATTGGGAAAAAATCTTCATAGAAACCTCTGACAAAGGTTTAATTACTCATATTTATAATGAGCTAAATCAATTGTACAAAAAATCAAGCCATTCTCCAATTGATAAATGGGCAAGGGAAATGGATAGGCAGTTCTCAGATAAAGAAATCAAAACTATTAACAAGCACATGAAGAAGTGTTCTACATCTCTTATAATCAGAGAGATGCAAATCAAAACAACTCTGAGGTATCACCTCACACCTAGCAGATTGTTCAACATGACAGCAAAGGAAAGTAATGAATGCTGGAGGGGATGTGGCAAAGTAGGGACATTAATTCATTGCTGGTGGAGTTGTGAACTGATCCAACCATTCTGGAGGGCAATTTGGAACTATGCCCAAAGGGCGACAAAAGAATATCTACCCTTTGACCCAGCCATAGCACTGCTGGGTCTGTACCCCAAAGAGATAATGGACACAAAGACTTGTACAAAAATATTCATAGCTGCGCTCTTTGTGGTGGCCCAAAACTGGAAAACGAGGGGATGCCCATCAATTGGGGAATGGCTGAACAAACTGTGGTATATGTTGGTGATGGAATACTATTGTGCTCAAAGGAATAATAAAGTGGAGAAGTTCCATGGAGACTGGAACAACCTCCAGGAAGTGATGCAGAGCGAGAGGAGCAGAACCAGGAGAACATTGTACACAGAGACTAATACACTGTGGTATAATCGAACGTAATGGACTTCTCCATTAGGGGCGGTGTAATGTCCCTGAACAACTTTCAGGGATCCAGGAGAAAAAAAAACACCATTCATAAGCAAAGGATAAACTATGGGAGTGGAAACACCGAGAAAAAGCAACTGCCTGAATACAGAGGTTGAGGGGACATGACAGAGGATAGACTTTAAATGAACACTCTAATGCAAATACTATCAACAAAGCAATGGGTTCAAATCAAGAAAACATCTAATGCCCAGTGGACTTACGCGTCGGCTATGGGGGGTGGGGGGGAGGAAAAGAAAATGATCTATGTCTTTAACGAATAATGCTTGGAAATGATCAAATAAAATATATTAAAAAAAAAAGTCTATTATCCTATAAATGGGCAAGGGACATGAATAGGCAATTTTCAGATAAAGAAATCAAGACTATTAATAAGCACATGAAAAAATGCTCTAAATCTCTTATAATCAGACAAATGCAAATCAAAACAACTCTGAGGTACCACCTCACATTCAGCAGATTGGCTAATATGACAGCAAAGGAATGTAATAAATGTTGGAGAGCATGTGGCAAAATTGGGACATTAATGCACTGCTGGTGGAGTTGTGAATTGATCCAACCATTCTGGAAGGCAATTTGGAACTATGCCCAAAGGGTGCTAAAAGACTGCCTGCCCTTTGATCCAGCCATACCACTGATGAGTTTATGTCCCAAAGAGATCATAAGGAAAAAGACTTGTACAAGAATATTCATAGCCACTCTCTTTGTGGTGGCAAAAAAAAAAAAGAAAGAAAAGAAAATGAGGGGATGCCCTTCAATTGGGGAATGGCTGAACAAATTGTGGTATCTGTTGGTGATCGAATACTATTGTGCTCATAGGAATAATAAACTGGAGGAATTCCATGTGAACTGGAACAACCTCCAGGAATATGCAGAGTGAGAGGAGCAGAACCAGGAGAACAGTGTACACAGAGACTGATACACTGTGGTACAATCAAATGTAATGGACTTCTCTACTAGCAGCAATGCAATGATCAAGGACAATTCTGAGGGACTTATGGGAAAGAATGCTATTCAAATCCAGAGAAAGAATTGTGGGAGTAGAAACACAGAAGAAAAACAACTGCTTGATCACATGGATCGATGGGGATATGACTGGGAATTTAGACTCTAAATGATCACGCTAGTGCAAATATCAATAATATGGGAATAGGTTTTGATGAATGACACATGTAAAACCCAGAGGAATTGTGCATTGGCTACAGGAGTGGGGTGGGGGTTGGGGAGGGAAAGAACATGAATCTTGTAACCATGGAAAAATATTCTAAATTAATTAATTAAATAAAATGTTCCAAATTAAACAAACAAACAAAAGAAATAAATAGAAGGCCAATGAATTAGATTAGGCATTCAATTATGGTAAATGACCATAGTAATCTAGTGTTTGACAAACCCAAAGATCCAAGCTTTTAGAAGAACTCAGTATTCCACAAAAACTGCTGGGGAAACAATATTGCAGAGAGGCATACACCAACACCTCATGCCACATACCAAGATAAAATCAAAATGCATATATTTAGTAATAAAGGCTACGACTATAAACAAAACAAAAAAAGTCTATTATCCTAATCACTCATTTTCTATATGAAGAAAATGATAGAGAGATTTAAGTGACTTCTACAAGGTTCTTTGCAGAGGTAGTTAAGTTGCAGCAAAGAGTTGAATTCCAGTCCTTTGATCCAATAGTCATGAGGAGGGAGGTGGAGATGCCCCATGTCAGAGTTGGAATGTAGTCAAGACCTTCTTCTATGATCATCCTTCAAATCCAAACACATAAGGAAAAAAATTATGACTGTCATTGACATCTTCTAATAAGCTTCAATAAATGATATATGAGTTTCATAGAATATCACTAAGGATCTCTCTGTCTTTATATGAAACCTTCATATACCCCAGAAGCCTTCAAGGGATGTCTATACTCTAACAGAGTGAAGATGATGCCTCAGAAGATAGGAAGATGATTGAAATTATGGGCATAAGAGAAAAAATTCCAGTTTGAAAACTGGTTCTTATAGTCAGCCAATACCACTGACTTAGTTTTTATGGAATAAGTTTATCCAGGCAGGACATGATAAGGAATCAAGAAAGGTTTTTCAGCACAAGGAGTGATAATGTACAAAGTGACATAGGCAATTAATCATTTAATCAGCATTTATTAAATACCTATCACATACCAAGTAGTGTACAGGATCATTTGGAATAAGGAGGAAAGAAATGCTAATTAGACATAATCCTAATGATGCACACAATGAGGATACTCTAAAGTGGGGACATGAACATCAGTCAGTCATAAAATCACATTTAGCAGTTAATAAATGTTTGTTAAATAGAATTGAACAATACATTTCAAATATTCTTCTTTTCCATCTTTGGTAGGAAGATTAAAAGAAAATTGGAATAAAAGAACAAAAGCATGATTTTTGTTCCTGGAGAGCCACTCTCTCCATCCTATCTTGCTCCCAGTGGTCTTTATCATCTCATTCAGAGGCAGCTAAGTGGCATAGCCATAGAGTGCTGGACTCTGTGTCAGAGAGACCTAGTGTGAGTCCAGTCTCAGACACTTATTAGATGTGTGACCCTGGACAAGTCACTTAAACATCTATTGGTCTTAGTTTTCTCATCTGTAAAATGGTAATAACAAGAGCAAGTAGTACAAAGGGATTGTCTTGAGAATCAGGAGAGATAATACCTAGATATAATGCTTGGAATTTCATTCATTTATTTATTTACATTTGTCAATAATGTATTTATTTATTACATTAAAGTTTCCAGGTATTTCCTTCCCTCAGTGCTCTGAAATTTTTAAAGTGCTATGTAAACATGAGCTCCCGCCATTGTTCACATCAATGAAGGGTTTTCATGCATTTTCTCTGTTGTTATGTTAGAAGCTCTACCAAAGGTACAAATGGAGGAATGCCCTTGATATATCTGTAGATCATTCCCATTATTTTTTTATAGAACTGAAAAAGTGAGCATACAAATCTGTAGTTACTGATGGCCTCTCAGTCACCTTCTTACTATAATGCCAATTATTATTTTGCCAGTATTCATTATCTTCCCTTCTTTCAGATATCTTAAGAATTGATCCCTCAATGTCCTTGAAATTCTATTACTGCACACTTAGATTTCTCTTCTATAGACTTGATCTGGTCCAGCTGCCCTTCTTGTCTTTGTTTTCTTTAGTGTTATTTTTACTCTTACATCACAGACTGAGATGCTGGAGTCCCAATGGATAAGTACCAATGTCACTGATGGAGAAAATAGCTTGTTCAGAAATGCTGATGGTTCTGTTCTCTTTTGGCCTATTTGTTGTCCTTCCAATTTCATCTTAGAATGCCCTTGAGGCTCTCTGGATTAATTGGGGTCTCATGCTTAGCTTTCTGCAAACTCATCTTTTTCTCCCATGATTCTCAGTGTTTTATCAACTACATTGCTCTTTTCACCATCAAGGGCGCTGGAGTCACTATGTTTGTACATTCTACATCTTTTTCTGCTTCCTGAGAAAACAGAAATTTCATTAAAGAAAACATGGGGGGGGGAGTAACTAATTAATTATATTGAGAAGGAGTTCCTGCTGTGAGCTACACATTTTGTGAGTACGAAGGATTGCCTCTCAGGGTATATGAAGGAAGGGAAGATATTAAAGATACAGGAAAACTTGGTTCATATCATTTACAAAACAGTATGACAGAGAGAACATTAATAGCTACTGATTCCATTTGTTTATTTCCTATTTTTATAAAATGTTTATGAGTATAATCTATATACATATCAAGGCATCCTTTATTAGAGTATTGGAAGGTAACAAGTTTGTGTCAGAAAAGTGACATTCCACAATAGAGAGCATCTTTACCATCATAAACAATTGACTGAAGGATATTGGGAACCTTTGATTACGGAGAGCAAGAATCAGCCTTGAAGACTTTCCTCCAAAATGGTATCTCCCATGCCTATATCTGAATTATATAGGATCTCTTGAAAGGCAGAATGAAATAACTGTCATCATCTGATAACTTTCTCATTATTAATATCAAAGGGAGTTCAAAACAGAATATTGCATGTATATCAAAGGCATTTGTGACTGTCCTAAAGGGAATCCAGTACAGAGTCTAAGTTGAGAGGGCAGGTTTCCCTGTAGATGGTAGAGTCTTCCAGATGTTCTTGCTAGCAGATAGCATTTAAAAAAAATCTCATGAAAACTTACAGTGCTGAAAGAGCTTCCAAAATGAGGTCTAGAATCTCTCAAAATACTTTAGCCTCATTATTTATTTAGAAAAAATCATATATATAGCTTTGGACCTTCTAGAACTTCTCCAGTATTATGCAATTTGAACAGATGCTGCCAATATTGGGAACCTTTGATTACGGAGAGCAAGAATCAGCCTTGAAGACTAGGCCTTAGGCCTAGAAGGGAGCAGGAGGAGAGTGGGATTACCTTTGGGAAATTGCAAGGAACTATAGAAATAATAATAAAATTCATCTGGAGGAATAAAAGATTGAGACTCTTAAGGGAAACAACGGTGAAAAAGTAGGAATTACAGGGACTTGGCACGATCAGATCTCAAACTATAGTATAAAGCAATAATGATTAAAATTATTTGTCATTGGTTAAAAATATAAACATTGATCAATGGAACAAACTAAGTAATCACGATCCAGAGAAATCAAACACAGTAACCCAGTATTTGATAAGTCCAAGGACTATTCCAATCGAATAGGGAAAGTATTATAATTTTCACTAAAAAAAATGGTTGGGGTGAAATGGGAAAATAGTTTGGCAGAAACTAGATTAAAACTAACATACTATAATACCATATATCATAGTAAGTTTGTAATAGGTACAAATATGTATAAAGAGATACACTTTAAGATTAAGAAAAACTAGAATGGAGAGAGGATGGAAAGAGGGATATTTGCACAGCTATGGCTATGGGAAGAATTTTGAACTAATAAGGGATATGTTTTGAGTACTTACAATTGAAAAACAAAATCAGGACAACTAGAATTAGAAGAGAATTATTTAACTAGGGAAAATAGTTGTAGTAAATATCACCAAAAAAAGGTCTGCTAACTCAAAACAGAAGGAATTGATATAAACATAAAAGAACAAGAGCTAGTCCACAGTAGTTAAGTATTTAAAGGATATAAACAGGCAATTTTCAAATGAAGAAATATATCAACAATAATATGGGGGGGGCAGCTGGGTAGCTCAGTGGATTGAGAGCCAGGTCTAGCTAGGGACAGGAGTCTTAGATTCAAATCTGTCCTCAGACACTTCCCAGCTGTGTGACCCTGGGCAAGTCACTTAACCCCCATTACCCAGCCCTTAGTACTCTTCTGCCTTGGAACCAATACACAGTATTGATTCCAAGATGGAAGGTAAGGGTTAAAAAACAAAACAAAACAAAACAATGATATGAATGAATGTTCCAAATCACTAATAAGAAAAAAGCAAATTAAAACAACTTTGGAGTTCTCTCTCATCCATAAGATTGGCAAAAAGAGTAAAAGATAAAAAAAGTAAATGTCAAAAGCATAACACACAAGTATCCTGTTGGTAGGATTTAGTTGATTTATTCTGATTAGCAATGTAAAATTATACTAAATTATATATACCCCTTTACCCAGCAATATCATTATTAGGTATCTACACCAAGGAGACCAAAGAAAGATGGAAAAGTTTTAGATATATAAAAATATTTATAGTAGTGCTATTTGTAAAGTCAAGAAACTAGAAGAAAGATGGAGAATGACTAGACAAATTATAGCATTAATATAAGTGATGTTATTATACTATAAAAATAGTTAATATGAAGAATTCAGAAAAACTTAGCAAAACTGATATAAGCTGAGTCAGAACAAAGTTAAACAAAACCAGCAGAACTGATCACAATAATATAAAGGAAAACAACACTGAAAAACCTTAGATCAATAATAATGCATTGACAAATATTTACCTTATAAGCATCTGTGTTGAAGTATGTCCTCCACTTCTTGCTGGGAAGATAGTAACTATCAATGAACCATTTTCAAACATGGCCAATATGTATTGATTTTTATTTTGCCTGGTTGTCATTTTTTAAGTACTTAACTTTTTCTAATTATACATAAAATAATTTTAAAAACTAATTTTTTTTAAAAAAAATTTGAGCTCCAAGTTCTCTCTTGACTTCCCTCCCCTCCCCACTATTGAAAAGGCAAACAATTTGATAAAGTTTATATATTTCTAGTCATGCAAAACATTTCCATATTAGTCATGTTGTGAAAGAAAACACAGAGCCCTCCTCAAAAAAACCTCAAGAAAATTAAAGAAAGTGACAAAAATATTCTTTGATCAAATGTGCTTTCAGACCCCATCAATTCTTTCTCTAGTGATGGATAGAATTTTTCATTCTAAGTCCTGTGAAATTGCCTTGAATCATTGTATTGCTGAGAATCATTAAATCACTCACAGTTGATCATCCTATAATATTGCTATTACTAGGTAAAATGTTCTGCTGCTTCTTTTCACTTCACTTTGTATCAGTTCATGTAAGTCTTTCCAGGTTATTCGGAAAGCATCCTGCTTTTCGTTTCTTATGGCACAGTAGTATTCCATCACAATCTTATACTGCAACTTGTTCAGCTATTGCCCAATGTCCAATCATTTGCCATCACAAAAAGAGATAGTATAAATATTTTTGTACATATAGGTCCTTTTCCTTTAGAAAAAAACTCTTTGGGATATAAAGGTGTTAGTGGTATTTCTGGATCAAAACTGTATGCATAGTTTTATAACTCTCTGGGCATAGTTCTAAATTGCTCTTCAGAATGATTGGATTGGTTCACCAATCCACCATCATTGCATTAATGTCCCAATTTTCTCACATCCCTTCCAATATTTATCACTTTCCTTTTCTGTCATATTAACCAATCTGATAAGTGTGAGATGGTACCTCAGAGTTTTTTAATGTGCATATCTCTAATCAATAATGATTTAGAGCATTTCCCCCATTAATACAGATAGCTTTGGTTTCTTTTGAAAACTGCCTTTGACCATTTATTAATTGGGGAATGATTTCAGTCTTGTAAGTTTTACCCAGTTCTCTATAGAAATAAGACTTTTACCAGAGAAACTTGCTGTAAAATTTCCCCCCAAGTTTTCTGTTTTCCTTCTAATTTTGGCTGCATTGGTTTTGTCTGCACAAAAACTTCTAAATTTAGTGTAATAAGAATTATCCATTTTACATTCCATAATGCTCTCTCTCGTGTTTGCTCATAAATTTTTCCTTTCCCTACATATCTGATAGGTAAACTATACCATATTCTCCTAATTTGCATATCATTTATGTTTAAAACATGTATCCACTTTGGCCTTGTCTTGGTATATGTTGGAAGATGCTGTTCTATGCCTAATTTCTGTCAAACTACTTTTCTTTTTTTCTAGTAGTATTTGCCAAAGAGTGTTTTTGTCCCCCAAATTTGGATCTTTGTATTTATCAAATACCAGATTACTCTGGTCATTTACTAGTGTGTCTTACTAAACTGTTCCATTTATTTACCACTCCATTTCTTAGTTAATACCAGATTGTGTTGATGATTATTGCTTTGTAATATAGTTTGATATCTGGTATAGCCATGCTACATTTCTTCAAAGTTTTTTTTTTATTGATTCTCTTGATATGCTTGGCTTCTTGCTCTTCCAGGTGAATTTTATTATTTTTCTAACTCTCAAAAATAAATTTCGGTAGTATGATTGGTATGGCCCTGAAAAAAATAAATTCATTTAAATAGAAGTGTCATTTTTATTATATTGACTTAGCCTATCCATGATCAATTATTATTTTTCCAAATGTTTAGAACCAGCTTTATTTATATGAAAAGTATTTTATAATAATGTTCATTTAGTTCCTGAGTTTTTCTTGATTGATCTCAAGTATTTTATATTTTCTACATTTAAAAAAAAATGGAATCTTTCTTTCTCTTGCCATTGAACTTTGTTAGTAATAAATGGAAATGCTGATGATTTATGTGGATTTATTTTATAACCTGCAATTTTAGTAAAATTGTCATCTCAACTAGTTTTTAAGTTGATTTTCTAGGATTATCCAAGTACACCATATTATCATATGCAAAAAGTGATTGTTTCATTTCTTCATTGCCTGTTCTAATTCCTCCAATTTCTTTTTCATCTCATTGGTATAGCCAGCATTTTTAATACAATATTGAATAATAGTGATGATAATGGGCATTGGAAAGACTTCTGTTTCATCCCCATTATACATAATGCTTGCTGATGATTTTAGATAGATAGACTTATTATCTTAAGGAAAGTTCCACTTATTCCTGTGTTTTCTAGTGTTTTTTTTTAACCCTTACCTTCCATCTAAGAATCAACACTGTGTATTGGTTTCAACGCAGAAGAGCAATAAGGGCTGGGCAATGTGGGTTAAGTGACTTGCTCAGGGTCACACAGCTAGGAAGTGTCTGAGGCCGGATTTGAACCGAGGACCTCCCATCTCTAGGCCTGGCTTTCAATCCACTGAACCACCCAGATGCCTCCTCTAGTGTTTTTAATAGCAATGAATGTTGTATTTTGTCAAACTTTTTTTCTAAAATCTGTAAGATAATATGAGTTTTTGTTGGTTTTGTTATTAATATGGTCAGTTATGCTGATAGGTTTCTTAATATTAAACCAGCTCTTCATTCATGACATATCACACCTACTCATCATATATGATCTTTATGATATATTACTATCATTTCATTATTAGCATTTTATTTAAAAATTTTGCAATATAGAAATTGTTCTGTACTTTTCCTCCCTCTGTTTTTGTTCTTCCTCATTTAGGTATTAGCTCCATAATTTGTATCATAAAAGGAATTTGTTAGGACTCCTTTGTCTATTTTTCCAAATACTTTATGGTATATTGGAATTCATCTTTCTTCAAATGGTTGGTAGAATTTACTCGTGAGTCCATCTGGTCCTGGTGACTTTTTTCTTTGGGAGCTCTTTGATGACTTGTTCAATTTATTTTTCTAAAATAGAGTTATTTCAGTATTCTATTTTCTCTTCTGTTTATCTGGGCAATTTATATTTTTGTAATAATCTATCCATTTAACTTAAATTTCAAGATTGTTGGCATGCAGTTGGAAAAAATAGCTCCTAATTGCTTTAATTTTATCTTCATTGATAATTAATATACCTTTTTCATTTTTCATACTGTAATTCTTCCTTTTTTAATCAAATTAACCATTGGTTTATCTATTTTATTTTTAATAGAACCATATTCTAGTTTTATTTATTAGTTCAATGATTTTCTTACTTTCAAGTTTTATTAATCTCTCTTTTAATTTTCAAGATCTCTAATTTGTCATTTAATTAAGGATTTAAAAACTTGTCCTTTTCCTAGTTTTTTTAGTTGCATGTTCAATTAATTGATCTGTTCTTTCTCTATTTTACTAATGTTAGCATTTAAAGATATCTATTTCCCCCTAATTATTGCTTCAGTTATAACACTTAAATTTTGGTGTGCTGAATTATTTTTGTAATTATTTTTAATATTATTTATTGTTTCTATAATTTGTTCTTTGACCCAGTTATTCTTTAGGGTTAGATTATTTCATTTCTAATTAAATTGTAATCTATGTTTTCATGGCTCATAATTAAATATAAATTTTATTGCATTATAATCTGAAACGCATGAATTTAATATTTTTGCTTTTCTCAATTTGGTGTGAAGTTTTTGAATCCTTTCCTTCTGTCTTAGAATCAATGCTGAATATCAGTTCCAAGGCAGAAGTGTGGCAAAAACTAGGCAATGAGGATTAAATGTCAGGTAGGAAGTATTTGTGGCCAGATTTGAGCCCAGGATCTCCTGTCTCTGGGTCTGGCTCTCAATTTATAAAGTGACCTAGCTGCCCCTAGTTCTGAGGTTTTTATACTTTAATACTTTATATGGTTGATATTTTTATGTAGGTGCCATGTATCTGAGAAAGGGATATATTCTTTTATATTCGTATTCAATTTTCTTCAAAGGTCTATGATATCTAACTTTTCTAAAATTCTATTCATCTTCTTAACTTTTCTCTTTTTCTTAGATTTATCTAGCTTTGAGAGGGGAAAGTTGAGGTCTCCTACTAGCATTATTTTACCATTTATTTCCTCCTGCAACTCATTTAAATTTTCCTTGAAAAATTTGGATGCTATACCTTTAGGTGCATATGTTTACTATTGGTATTGGTTCATTACCTTTTAGCAAAATGTAGTTGTCATGCTTATCACTTTTAATTACATTTATTTTTGCTTTTGATTTGTATGAAATCATGATTGCTACCCCTGCTTTTTTTTTTTTATCCAAAGCATAATAAATTTTACTCCAGCTCCTTACCTGTATGTACTCTATGTGTGGCTCTCTGTTTCTTTGTGTGTGTCTTTCCTATTCTGTGTTCCTTATAAATAACATATTGTGAGATTCTGGCTTTTAATCTACTCTATCTGCTCTCATTTTATGGGGGAGTTCATCCTAATCACATTCACAGTTTGTGGCTATACAGACAATAACGCTCTTTCATCTCATTTCCCCCTGTTTTCTCTCTTCTCTCTCTCTCTCCTGTTCCCCATTCATCCTCAAAAATGTTTTGCTTCTGACCACTGCCTTTCCCAATATGTTCTCCTTTCTAGGAACCTCCCCTTTTCTTATCCATCTCCGATAAAGATAAGATAGTTTTCTTATAGGATAAGATATATTCCTATACTACATTGAGTATGCTTGCTATTCTCTTTCTGAGGCAATTCTGATAAGAATAAAGTTCAAGGATTTTCTGCTATGCCTGCCTTCCCCTTCCACTGTAAACACTCTCTTATGTGTGATAATTTACCCCATTTTCCTTTCCCTTTCTCCTAATGCAACCCTCTTTCTTACCTCTTAACTTTATTTTTTTAAAAATCATCCCATCATATCAACTCACATCTATCACTATAATAATCCATTGAGTTTTCATTTTGGGATCTTCTTCAGGAGGTTATCCATGGATTATTTCCATTTCTATTTTACCCTTTTATTCTAGGATATGAAAGAAGTTTTCCTTGATAATTTCCTGAAATATGATATCTAGGCTCTTTTTTCTCAGCCATGCCTTTCAGATAGTCCAATAATTCTTCAATTTATTTCACCTCAATCTATTTTTAGGTCATCTGTGGGTTTTTTCCTGAGGAAACATTTCCTATTTTCTTCTATGTATGTTTTATTTTGCTTTATTGTTTCTTGATAATTCATAGAGTTATTAGTTTCCAGTTGCCCAATTCTAATTTTTAGGAAATTAGTTTTCTTCAGTGAGCTCTTGTACTTCCCTTTCCATTTAGCCAAATCTATCTTAAAAAAAATTCTTTTCTTCAGTGAATTTTTGTGTCTTTTTCCATGTGGCCAATTTTGCTTTTTAAAAAGTTGTTCTCTTTGGTGGATTTTGTGCCTCTTTTGCCATTTGGTCTATTCTGGTTTTTTTTTTTTTAAGTTGTGTGTGTGTGGGGGGGGGGGTTCCCATTATTGTTATGCCTCCTTTACTAAGCTATGAGTTCTTTTCTTTCTTTGATTTTCCTACATTACTCTTATGTTCTCTACCTTTATCACTTGAATTTTAAAATCATTTTTGAGCTCTTCCAGAAATTCTTTTTGGGACCTGAGACAAACTTACATTTTTTTTCTGAGGTTTTGCATGTACCTGTTTTGATGTTGTTTTCTTTTGAGTTTGTTTTAATCTTTACTGTCACTACAATAAAGTTCTATAACAAGTTATTTTTCAGTTGTTTGCTCATTTTTCCAGCCTATTTCTTGACTTTTAACTCTGCTCCTGAGGTCAAGGGGAATTGTCTTTAGCTTTAGATTTTTGGGGCTACTGGTTTTAGAGGTAGAGCTAGGTGTCTGTGAGTTTTCATTTCTTCCAAAGTGGTATGATCTAAGTGTGGTAGCTACTCTCCTGGTGTGGGCTCTTGTCTGTGAGTGACCATAAGCATTCTTTTCTACTCTAGAGTTGGGTCCAGAAACTCTACTCTTGCTAGTGTTTCTCTTCACTGTAAGATTGCATCCTAGAACTATACATGGGCAATACAACAAAGGCCTGCTCCCAGTGCCAGCAATGAATCCTTGCAATGTCCTTCTGACCATTTGTCTAATCCCCTTACCATCTGTGGACCAAGAGCTCTGGGAGCTTCTGCTGCTGCTACTATCTCTGATTCGGTTGTTCCTAAGACTGCTGCTGGCTTGTATGTGGCCTGTACTGGACTGAGCTTCACTCTTACGCCAATGAGGCAGACCTTTCCTGTTGACCTTTTAAGTTATATTGGGGTGGAAGATTGCTTTACTTCAATCTTTTGATAATTTTGCCACTCCAGAATTCAGTTTGAGCTGTTATTTTAAAATTGTTTGGATGAGAATTTGGGAGAGCTCAGGTGAGCCCCTGCCTTTATTTTGCCTTCTTGGCTCCATCTCTTTTGTTGTATTTATTTATTATAAAGAAGGGTTCTGTTTTAGGGTAGAGAGTTATGAAAATGATGTAAAAATATCAATTTAAAAAGGGAAATCAATAAAATATGAAATAATCACAAAAGTCTTTCAATCACTTCAAATTTCTTAAAACAAAAACCTATCTTTTTTTTTTAAACATTAATATTATTCCAGTCATCCTGTAGGACCATAAGTCAAGGAACACGATAGCGTTGTAGAATTAAAGTTAATAATCATGTAAAGAGCAATAAAAAGGTTCAGAATGGGGATGAGAAGGCTACAACACATTATAAATGAGAAATTATGGAGAAGGAAATGTATGACTATTAAAAAGATGGGCCAGTTATGTGGCAAGAGTTATGTGGCATGACCAGTAGATATACTATGTACTATACTGGCATCCATCTGATTGCAAGAGACTTCGAGGAAAGCCTCCAGAACATTGAGTACCCTCTGAGATAAAAAATGTGGGAGCAAATGGAGTATCACAGAGTATTGGCAGTAAGTTTGGATTGTAAGCTCCATCACTGGATGGAATACCTACATTGATGAAAACATAGATTCATTAGAGTATTGAACTATTGCTCATAATTTTCCACTAATCTCCTCTTGAACACTGTGTAGATGAGTATGAGCTTATATTTTGAAATGGCATTGCTCTTGTCTGGTGTCTGACTGGTTGGCAAATAGAACTAGTATTTACTTAGCAAGACTGTTTCTGGGTTCTTTAGCTGCTTTGTTGCGATGATTATGCCAATTAAATTTCCATAGGGAAAGGATAATAGTCCTTATCAATTTCTTCTTCTTATCTATTTATTTATTTATTTATTTATTTATTTTTTTTTAATTTATTTTTGTAGAATCACAGGTTCACAAATCTCAAGCTGGAAGGTACCTCAGGGGTCAGCTAGTCTAGTTCCTTTATTTTACAAATGAGGAAACTAAGGCAGAGGGACATTTTACACATAAGGAGTTTCAAAAGAAGAATTTGAACTTGGGTGCTCTAACTTCCTGCCTCTATACCTTGCTCTTCATTTTGACAGATCAATAGCTTGTTTGATTAGATCAAGTTAGAGTTGTGATTGCACAATGAATCTTCTGCATACCTTTAACCTTCCTTTTAATTTGCTATTGATTTATATTTTGTCAACGATGTGACTTCACAAAGATGGTTGATTTAGAAATAATTCCCCAATGAATAACCAGTAATTTCCTATCTGTTAAGATTCAATCAATTTTGTGTGTGTGTGTGTGTGTGTGTGTGTGTGTGTGTGTGTGTGTGTGTAAGAGAGAAAGAGATGTTGTTGGTTGTTAATTATATCTACTTCCTGTTAACTCTCTTTTGGAAGATTGTGTTCATAACATATAGTCATGACCTTTTGTTGGCTGTGCTGCTCCAGAATTCGATTTAAGGGATTATATTAAAGTTGTTTGGAGGGTAATTTGGGGAGTGTTTGGCAAAGTTGCTGCCTCTGATCTGCCATCTTGCCCCTATCCATTCTCCTAGAGTTCATAAATACCAGTCCAACTGGTATCCATGAAAGAGGAGTAAATCAGGGACAACAAAATAGCACAGTAGATAGAACACCAGGTCTGGAGTCAGGAAGATCTGAGTTCAAATGTGTATCCAGATGCTTACTAGTTATGTGATCCTGAACAAGTAATTTAATCTATTTGCCTCAATTTCCCAATCTGTAAAATGGGGATAACAATATCACTAACATCCCAGGGTTTTTGTGATAATGAAATTAAGTAATAATTATGAAGTGTTTAGCAAGGTGCCTGGCACAGAGTAAGCACTAGATAAATATAAAGTATTATTGGTTTTGGTGGTGGTGGTGTTATTTGAGCTATCTGTCTGCCATATGCTCATTTTTCACTACATGATTAGTCTACTTTCTTTCCCTATTATGGAACATCTTAGATGTCACCTCATTTCATAGCTTATCACTATACATCTTCGCATTGCCCTCTGGATCACCTGCAATTTTGTTCTGAATTAAATGATACTTCATGATTTATAGCCATGTAGCTTTTGGGAGACATTATTGATGTTAAGAAGATGGACTTTTGAAGCAGAAAGCAGTAGGTATCATGGGAAGTGCTGCCCAATGTCCTAAATGCACTGCAACTCATTTTTCTATTCCCCTTTGTGCTCTACTTACCGTCCATCTTCAGTTCCATGCAACATGGAAATTCTGATGTATTTGTCTAGTGGGTTACCTATCCAACTTCATGTTATAATCTGCAAAATAGATGTTCTTCACCCACTCAGATTTTTCCATATTGATTTCTAGGCTGATCTCTATCTTTTATTAGCTTTATTAATTTCCTTTGTTTTTATACCACATTCCTCCCTCTCCCTAACCTGGCAAGCCTTCCCCTGTTAAAAAAAAAGATTTAAAAAGAAAAAAGGAATTTAACAAAGCCAACTAGTACATAAATCTTTTCTGAAGACATATGCAATATTTCATTTTCATAATCATCTACCAGTCTAATGAAAGGAGGGAGGGAGATATATTTTCTCATTTCTTCTCAGGAGTCAATTGGCCTTTGTAACTATGCAGCATTCAGTTACATTTTATCGTTCATTTTTAGTGTTGTGGTCATTATGTCTGTTTTGGTTCTGCATTCTTCACTTGAACTCAATTCAGATGAGGAGTAAAGTCCTGAGTGACTCGATTGAACTAGCCCAGCAAAGGATTGACCCTGGGGTGCTTGTTTCTGCCATCAAGGGAATGATTTGTACATTGCTTAGGTTGAATTTGTTGAATTTAATAATGTGGTAGGACAAATCCTTTGGAGCAGCTACTTTATTTATTTATTTTTTCACTTTTAAACATTATTTTTATTTGGTCAATTTCAAACATTATTCATTGGATACAAAAATCATTTTCTTTTCCTCCCTCCCCTCCTGCTACCCTTCCCATAGCCGACACACAATTCCACTGGGTATCACATGTGACCTGGATCAGAACCCATTTCCATGTTGTTGATGTTTGCACTAGGGTGATCATTTAGAGTCTACATCCCAATCATATCCCCCTCAACCCATGTGATCAAGCAGTTGTTTTTCTTCTGTGTTTTTACTCCCACAGTTTTTCCTCTGAATGTGGATAGTGCTCTTTCTCTTAAATCCCTCCAGGTTGTTCAGGACCATTGCATTGACACTACTAGAGAAGTCCATTACATTTGATTGAACCACAGTGTATCAGTCTCTGTGTACAATGTTCTCCTGGTTCTGCTCCTCTCACTCTGCATCAATTCCTGGAGATCATTCCAGTTCACCTGGAATTCCTCCAGTTTATCATTCCTTTGAGCACAATAGTATTCCATCACCAACATATACCACAATTTGTTCAGCCATTCCCCAATTGAAGGGCATCCCTTCATTTTCCAGTTTTTTTTTTTGCCACCACAAAGAGCGCTGCTATGAATATTCTTGTACCTTATAGCTGCTCAAGAGTATCCCCTAGGACTACCTTCTCTTTCTTCCCCAAGAAGCTGCCAAGCCACCAGCTGCCAAGAGCACCAACTGGTCAGGAAGTGAGAGTTGGGATGAAGACACCAGAATCCTTTGCTAGGCTAGCTCTGTGGCCCAACATGCCATCGAGAGTAGGAGTTAGGAGAAGTACCTTTAGGGTTTATAAGGGCTACATATGCACATTCTTGTGATTGTCTTGCTTGGATGGGTCTTACATCAGACTTCTGCAGATTTCATTTCTTCCTTGCTGCTTTTCAAGGTTTTGTGAACTGATATTACTAAAATCTTTATAGGAAATACACATAATTGATTTAAATACAAGCATGAAAGATAAGCCAATCTGCATGTTCTGACCTGAGAACTTTTGCTCTGTTTGCTTCATCAAGATCTTAATGACCAAATATTAAATACAAATAAACAAATTTTTAAAAGCATTTATTTATTGCTTAATATATGCCAAGAAACAGGATTGATTCAAGTTTACCTCCATGGGAATCAGATGATTCAACTTCATGCAGCTTTCCAGGGAACAATAGCTGAGTTCATTTTGGGGATCAGTATTTATTGAGCTGTACTAACTGCAATCAATAAAGCCGTTTAACCTTAAAAAAAAAAGTTCTATCAAGTTCTAGAGAAACAAAAACAAAAGCAGGGCAGACTCATCTCTCAAAGAGCTCATATTCTTTTTTTTAACCCTTTCCTTCTGTCTTAGAATTGATAATAAGTATTGATTCCTAAGCAGAAGAGAGGGAAGGGTAGGCAATGGGAGTTAAGTGACTTGCCCAGGGCCAAGGAAGTGTCCAAGGCTAGATTTGAACCCAGATTCTCTCATCTCCAGGCCTGGGTCTCCATCCACTGAGTCACCTAGTGGCCCCTAGAGTTTACATTCTAATGAGGGAGATGACAGATGGAAAGGAGTGGTAGCCAGGGAAAGGAATTTTGGTCTGGGAGGTCAGGGTGATGGTGAGTAATAGGGTAGTCAATCAACATGTCCTTTACAGAATCCATGGTATTATGGATTTGATAGAAATTCTCAGAGCAAAAGGTAGAAATGTGGGGTATATGGGTATCAATAGGATAGAAAATGGCCTGAGTAAAGATAAGGATGCTTGGGCCCAGAATAGACAGAGCTGAATGTCTTAGCTTCTTCTTCCAGGCACAGTCTCTGGAGGTCTGCTATGGAGGCTGTGAAGGAGCAGTTGTAGCAGGACCCATAAAGGCCATGTCCAGGAGTTTGTCACAGAGCAGCTCATTCCACCAAGGGAAAAGGTAAAGAAAATTTACACTAACAATAAACTAGGAATTCTTTCTTTAGCAAATCTGACCAAAGGATAAGTCAAGTGTTCCATAAGAATGAATGGCCCTAGAGTGACGCTGCCCACGCTTGGGGAGATACAGGATGAATCAGAAGCCAGTTTTCAAAAGTCTCTACAACAGCCTGAGAGATGGGAACAAAAAAAAAGCATTCGGGCCCTAGACTCTTCCCATCAGTTCAGCCACATAGACAAAAACTGCCTCAGTCATGCCTGAAGTAACACTACTTATCTAGAGACATCGAAGGTGTGTGTGCATAAAGGAGAAGGGGAAGGGCAATCCAGGAATGGATGAAGTCCTGTAAAGGATCCCAAGTGTAATCCAGGTCCTCAAGTGCATGGATAAACTTATTCTAGGAAAGCCTGACTACTCATCAAAGCTAGAGACATAGAGACAGCATGGCATGATAAAAACTGAGCTGGATTTAGAATTGGAGAACTTGGGCTTGAATCTAACACGAATTGTTGGCACAACCTTGACAAATCTCTTTACCTCTCTGGGCCTCAGTTTTTCTTGTCTGTAAAATGAAGGGATTAGATGGTTTCTGAGTTACATTTGAGCTCTACTTCCATGATTCGATACTAACAGTAAGGGAACAGATGCTGGGCCAAGAGGGCTGGGGCACTGTACCTCTAATCTCTCCCTTAGAGGCTCCTCTTTTCCGGACACACACACCAAGGCAAGACTGGGCTCAGGACTTGGTGCAGATGGGAGTGGATGGGTAAGCCTCTAATAAGAGGGGTTAGGCTCCCTTTTTCTCATACTCTTTGGCTCATCCATCCTTACCCTACAGCCCTAAGGAAAAATTACTTATAGATTAGGTTTTGGCTCACTGCCATAAGGTACCCAATGAAAAGGGTAAATCAGGTATGGGACTAGATGATTTTTAAGTTTCCATACAGTTCTCACCCTACGATGACCCTATGTGTGCACATAATCTACACACAGAAGGTGCTTGGTAAATATTCATTGAATTGGCTAATTGAGTATACATACTTTTGGCTGTTGTACATTGACCAAAATAGCTTAATCATGTTGTTAAGATTATCTACCAGCAATCAACCCTAAAGTATGTGCTGATGAAATAATTAGCCTTAATAAAAGACCCCCCAAATCCTGGCCAGCAGGACTAACTTTTTGTTGCTTGATACAGCTAATAAAACAACTGACCTTAGCACATTGTAGGCGTCCTACTTAGTCTAGTTACACAAATCTAAGCAGGTTTAAATCACTGTCTTCTATCTCTATCTCTGTATCTATCTGTCTGTCTATTATCTATCTATCTATCTATCTATCTATCTATCTATCTATCTATCTATCTCTCTATCTCTCTATCTATCTATCTATCCATCTATCCATCCATCCATCCATCCATCCATCCATCCATCCATCCATCCATCCATCCATCTATCTATCTATCTATCTATCTATCTATCTATCTATCTATCTATCTATCTATCTCCCTTGTAGAGAAACAAAAGCATAGCAATGTTAAGGAAGTCCTATCCTACCCATCCCTCTTATCAAAAACTCTCTCTAAGGGACTTATCCAGCCTTCTTCATTGTCACTATCTAGATCTCTTTGTTGCTTTTTCTAGCACCTTCCCAATATCTAGGTTTTGCTTGTGCAGAGGAGAAATCAAGTGCTAGACAGGGAGTTAGGGAATGATAGCTCTAGCTCTACCTTGGCCACTGATTGATGAGCTATGGCACTCTCCTTTCCTCATCTATAAAACGCGGACATCGCAGTAGGATGCAATGGTAGGTAGCTATGGCTGCTTCCAGCGTTGGTGTTCTGTGAGTCTCAAATCTAAGGATCCTCCTATTCCCTCTGTATATGCTTCCCCAACCTCTTAGTGGGTGATAAGAAGGAAGATCTATTCAATTTTTTCTCACCTCCTTCCATACTTCATTCCTTTTCTTCAGCCTTGGTTTGGCAAGGCTATGGGACAGGGAAAATCACTTGAGGCTGCTAAGTTGCTGATGGACGCATATGACCAAGAGGCTGTTATTATTTGACTGACGTCAAGGGTAATATCATGAGTGACTGGGGAATCATCCTTAGCCGTTGGGGGTGAATTGGAGGGAGGGGGCAAGGAATAGACATGCCAAGGGATCACTGGGCCTGGCTATCACATTCGGCTGTGCTGTCCATGCCAGATTTCCTCCAGAGCCCTTGCTTCCTCAGGGAGGCAGCTCTGAGAGGCCGCTTGCCTTGGCCTGTTCAACGCTCCATACATCCCTGGCCCCTACACACCATTTGTCGAGCAGCAGAACAGAATTTTCCCATAAATAAACAAAATATTGAGTTTCACATCAGGAGGTGATGACAGAAAGGGGCCCCAAGCCTCCTGACGTTATCTGCGGGCTGGGCCTGCCAACTCTTCCCCCGATAGAAAGAGCCATGAAGAAAACAGGCCCAGTCCAAATGTGCATTTTTTATTCATAAAGTCACTGCCCAGCCGACTGGCCGGCCACTGCTCAGGCTCCTCATCTTGGCTGCCCAGGGGCAGCCAGCCTGCATTCTCTCCCTCACACAGAGCTACCCTCTCCATACTGGGGAGACTTAAGCTCAGTTTTCCAACCCAAGTCTCTGCCCAACCATGACATCCACATGGAACAAATAAGGAAGTTGAACTTGATGCTCCAAAAGGTTGTTTCCAGTTATGGAGTTTGGGGGAATCTATGTTTTGGGGGCAAGAAAGATTAGCATTGAAATCCCTCCACATTTAAGATATCTCCTGGATCCTCAGTTTTCCTTCCCCAGACCCATCTGAAGGTAGGAGGTGAAGTCTCTACAGTCTCACCTCTTTTTCTTCTCCAAGTCCTGACCTGGAATGAGTATAGTAGTGAGGCCAGAGGTCTTAAGCAGACTTAAGCAGATGACATGTCATCTTTTAGGACCTCCTGAATGAATTGGTTCAATGACCTGGAGACATTACCTGGACCACTTTTCAATTCAACATGGACTCAGAATCAACAAGCATTTATTTAGTGCCTATAATATACCCAGCTCAGTGAAAGGCACTGAAATAGTCCAGCTAGGAAGCTCAAAGATCAAGAAGAGATCTGACAGCAGAAGATAATAGGTGACCAAGTCAATCAATCAATTAACAGGATTTATTAAGGGCCTACTATGTACCAAGCACTATGTAAATGTTAAAGGTATGAAGATGATAAAGAAAAAACTGCCCTCTAGGAGCTTATGGTTGATCTGGGGGAGATAAGACACATGAGGATTAGATGAGGGACAGATTTTAAGGTCTAGGAGTTTCAAGAAGAGAGATAGTTGTAGACAGGGAAGGCTTCACAGAGAAGAGGAAGCTTGTGAACTAGGTTCTCAAAGATATGTAAGCTTCATATTGGTAAAGAAGAGGGAGGAGTGGGGGACCCTTCAGTTTGAGGAAACTTTGGGTGGAGCTTGTATCTTCCAGGGTCCTGGGATGAGAGTCATTCTCTCTGTGAGGTCCTGGCTCTAGGATATTTCCAATGGTAGCTTGCATATGGGAAGAGCCTCCATCCATCCCCCAATCACCTCTTGGGGCTTTCAAGAGATGGAACTTGTACTCCCAAAGTCCCCCTCCAAGAGGAGACAGACCAGCTCAGCCCCACACCTCGGAAATTCATGTCAGTGGCCTGACAGATGTGTTCCACTGCCACTGCAGAGAATGATGCCCTAGTTCCCAACCAGCTGAATATTCAACCACTTTTTCCTGGCAATCAAATCTTGAAAGAAGCTCAGGAAAGCTACTGAACTTGTGAGAAAAGTGAGGTAAGCGCGTGTTTCCATTTACTCTTAGAAAGAAAACAAAAACAAATGGGCCTGCTACTGAATGTCCTTTTTATTCCGCAGAATCAATCGTCAGCGGGCGCCCTAATTTATGGAGCGCCGATGTTTCCCTGGGATTATTTTTAAGCTGTAGCCGTCACCAGGGGGTATGGTGGGGAAAGCTACGAGTTCCTACGTCCCTGTCATTGGCTCACCCAGGGTCCTGGCTCCAGAGGACAGGCAGGTATCGTATCCCTGGTGTGGGATGGATGAGTGGCAGGGACAATGAAAACTTGGGAAAGGGAGACTCTAAGACCCCTTAGAATCTAGGACTCAGACAATGTAACCATGGGAACTGAACAGGAGGCAAGGGGAACAATAATAATTGACATTTTATTGAACTGTGTAGTTTATATACACACACATATACAAGGAAGATTGGGAAAGTAAGAGCATCCCCATTTCACAGATGAAGAAACTGAACCTTGGAGTGCTGATATAATTTATCCATACTCACAGTTAGAAGAAGTGGCAGAGTTAGCACTTGAACTTGGCCATTCTAACTTCAAGTTTAGTGTCAAATTCACCACCTGGAAGGTTTGATTATGAGAATCACAATAGACAGGGTCAATGGGATTCTCTAAGATGCCATCATAGCACAGTGTGGCTGTCAGGGTGGGCATGATGCGATTGCCAAAGCACTTATACTTCTGTGTACAAAGTGGGGAGGTCGGAATTGTGTGTGTGTGTCAGTCAGATTTTGTGTGTGTGTGTGTGTGTGTGTGTGTGTGTGTGTGAAAGTGAGAGAGACAGAGAGAGAGAAGACAAACTATTTGACTTGTACTCAGATGAAATATACAGTTAAAAGCAGGGGATGACTACACACAATGATCTCCAAAGTGGGTTGAAGCCACTGTCCATAAGTTCATTTATTAGCTGTGTAACAGCCCAATTTTCCTGGGGTCTTCAATCCTCTCCATTTCCCTTGGTTCCAAGGCCACATTTGCTAAATAAATGCTGGAGGAAGCTGGGCAGGCAACAATGGATGAGAAGGAGGTAAGAGGAAGCCAAGAAAGGATACTCTACTCTGCACCCTGCGTTTCTGTGGATCTAACCACCCAGATTGTTTAGGGATATTCCAACATCATCATCGCTCTTTCCATCCCCTGGATAAGGTCTGAGTTGTTTGGGAGGTCCATGGAGGAAAAAAAAAGGAGCAAACTAGACCTGGAGGAAGACAGTTAAACTTGTCCTTTCCTGTAGCACCATCTATTTTGGACTTTTGGGTGCTCAGCCATTCCTTGTGACCTCACTTTCTATTCATCTTCAATGCACTGACATACTGGCTTCCTCTGCCCCTTTCTACTTCTCCCCTGGATTCTACAAGATCACTTTGCCCCCTCGGCAGTTACCTGCTGGTTTTCTCTCCCTTGGGATGGTCCCTTCCCAAGTCTGCGTGGCCCCTGGTCTGGACCCCACTGGCCAATACCCAGTCAGTCCTGAGTGTCTGAGTCAGAATCAGGCTCATGACTCCCATGATCTATGGCTCCCAGCCTGGCGGGCGTCAGCTGGATGTCTGCCCCACTCTGCTCGCCCCCTCCAAAGGAGAAGAATTGGGAAATTTTACTTCATCTGTTTTCATACCCAGGAGAGGATAGGAACAGAGCAGGAGGGAGGGAGAGGCCTGCTCCAGGAGAAAAGGGAGGCCATGGATTAGGGGGAACCCTCTAAGTAGGGCAGTGGTCACTTCTCTCCTTTCTTGGGGGATTCCAGGCTTCCAGATCCTCATTGTGGATTCTTTGCCAGGATGTGAGCATCTCTCCTTGGGTTACTTTTCCTTGCTTTGGCCCTGGGGGCTACTGTCTAGATTTGTGGAGTATCTAAAATGATGGGCTAACGTTGTTGATGGACAAGCCATCTTGGGGGAGCTCTAATTCAGGGGCAGCAGAGGGGCTTTCTCCTCCTCTTTCTCCTTTCAGTGGGGCTCATCACCAGAGGCTTAGGGAAATTTCTCCTATAAATTACTCTCCTACACAAATAGCGCATTTTTCTTTATGAATCATGCAGGATCAGCCTCCGGGCCTCAGTGTGTGTAAAACAACAAATCAGGAGAAATTTAACTTGACCCAAGGAGGGAAATTTCCATCCATCACAGGAGGAAAATGTTGGAGCATAGAGAAAAAGGAGCAGCATTAGTGACAGCACCCAATGTGGTGGAACGGAAGGGCGGACCCCTGGGTGAGGGTGGGGCAGGGATGGGAAAGCCTTAGCAGCCAGAAGACTCTGCTGGGGCCCTAGAACCAGGCAGGGACCCCCTTTTCTCCCCACCCCCATCCTCCCACTCCATACATGTACATAAACTGACTCTGAAAGTCACACTGCCCTCCACTTTTCATATATATACAAACCTCATTTTCTTTTCTCTGGGACTCCCTTTTGGCCATCCTGGTGCCCCATCAAACCCAGCCAATCAATCAGCCCTAGACAGTGCCCCTTCTCAGCTGGGTCCACACTCCTAAAGCCCAGTGTAAAAAGGGGATACAATGTCTGGGTCCAGCCCTCCCAAAGAGACTTAATTACCAATTTATTCTTCCAGAAGAGCCCAGTGCCCTAGCCTCCCTCATTAGCCGGGCAAGCAAGCACAATCCTGTTCCCCAATTAAATAGGTTTAAGATGAATACAGTTCTCTCCTCCCGACTCCCTCTCTGCAGTCAGATTTACTCTGCCCTCCCCCACCTTCACCACTTATGCCTCCTGCGCAAATGCTCAGCACACCCTCCCCCCCAAATCTGTCCACCATCCTTGGCATCCTGGCCCCTGCTGCCTTTGAGCCACCCACGCAAAAGGGCCAATTGACTTCTCAGATAGGAGATTCTGCTATTGCGGGGAGGGAGGGAGAGGGTGAAAAGAAGCTCTTTGCCAGAGGAATGGAGTGGGAGGTGGGACCTTGAAGAAATAGCTTTCAATTTCCAGTTCCACAGATATTTTCGAATGCCTACTGTGTGCAAGGCACCACATGAGACTCTGAAAATGGCAGAGGACTCTTGCTTCTGGAGCAAGCCAGATGTAAAGCAAGAATAGCTAGACCTGAGTACAAGAGGTCTGGATTCTAGTCCTGACTCCCTGTGTGACCTTGAAAATTAGCTTTAGATTTCAATTTCCTTACCTGTTAAATCAGGTGGTTGGATGAAATGGCTTCCAAGGTTCCTTCTTGCATTATGAACCTATGACTAGCTGACTTAGGTTGTCCTATCAGAGCCTACATTTATGGATTTGTGTAGGGATAGAAAGATGGTTGGTCTTGAGATGGGTCTATCTGCTGCCTGGGGTATTTCTGAAAGTGGTTCCTTCTACCTCACAGAGGCTTCATTTTTCTGGAAGCACTGGGTTCTAAGGCTATGTTGATCTGACTGTAAGTTCACATATGTATATTTGATTTATACAAGCCAGTTTCATTTTACATATTTCTGAAAAAGGGTCAATCACAAAATGTCCTTCTTGGATCAGTGGCTTATTTTGGGAAACAACACTCACAGAAAGAGATCTCATTTTTCTGAGTCAATATAACATTCCTTCTGGCCAATCCAGATGGCTGGTGGATTCTTCCGGGAGTGTCTGGCAAGATGTCATTCACTGAATAATGATTGTTAGAGTTTGGATGGGAAAAAAATCAAAATAAATACTTCCCAAATAACCCAAAGAGAGTCTTTTGGGATTTCTGACATTCTGAAATTGACTCTGGGGACGATTTGCTGGTGATTGACATGAGGTTGTGATTCTGGGGAAGCATTTGGGAAGGCCCAGCATGTCAGAACCCAGATGTAGTGTGGTTACAAAAAGAAAAGACTTTGACAGAATTATGGAAATGTCACCCATGGCCATATTTTAATAGTAGATTATGAGAGCAATAAAATCTGGTGGTAATAGGAAAGCAATTGGATTCTGACTTGCTGCAGTAATTTTTATGGGAAATGTTCATAACAGCTCGGAGGGTTATTGTGAGATGCTTAAAGAGACGGCTTTGGAAGACTGCAATGGCTCTTGGTTCTATGATCTCTTGAAACAGTTTCTTTTGACCAAAACATAGTACCATGTCAATTCCACCAATAATGTACCATCTACAAAATAATTTTATGCTAGCAGAAAAGACTTGCTCCATTCAATTGAGTCTTATAAATAGTTATGAAGTGTTTAAAATATTGAGAGAGGATATAAAGATGAATAAAACATATTCTCTATCCTCAAATATATTATAATCTAGCAGGGGACACAAGACAAATAAACAAACAATTATAGTTCAAGGTAGGATGAGAACCAGTGCAATGTCAGAGAATCTGAGTTCAAGTCTCACCTGTATGACCTTGAACAAATTCCTTAATAATTTAGCCTTAGGGGGGCATCTGGGTAGCTCAGTGGATTGAGAGCCAGGCCTAGAGATGGGAGGTCCTAGGTTCAAATCTGGCCTGAGACACTTCCCAGCTGTGTGACCCTAGGCAAGTCACTTGACCCCCATTGCCTAGCCCTTACCACTCTTCTGCCTTGGAGCCAATACACAGTATTGACTCCAAGACAGAAGGTAAGGGTTTAAAAAAAAATAATTTAGCCTTAGTTCTGTCATCTATAAAATGAAGGAGTGTGGACTAGCTGACCTTTATGGCCTCTTTCAGTGACAAAATCTGTGATTCTATAAAGTTTCATAAGAAAAAGATAAAGAAAATATCAGAAGCATATTGTCAGAAAGATCTGTAAAACTTGCTCAGGGAGGTAAGAGGAAGATAACAACATGACCAAAGAATGCATTGTTGAAAATGATTGTGGGGATAAAAAGATACAGGGCAGATTCCAAAATAATTAGCCAGGAAATTAAAAAAAAATAGCATTAGAATCTTAGCTAATGCTTAAGGTTCAGGCAAGGTAGCTGCTCTACAGACAATGTTTGAGACTGAAAGATATTTATATTTGCTGATTATGAGATATTTACCTGGTAATTGGTTGTCTTTAAGACCAGCACACCATCTATAAACTTACCAGAGGCATGCAATGAATGAATGGAATGCCTTCTTGACTACTTCATTGGGGATAGGGGAACTAAGGGGGAGGGGAGGTGGGAACTGTCTAATCCTGGGCTGCAGACTAAATTAAAATCAATGTTTCTGAGGGAATCGCTTGGTCTTCTCTGTTTTTTTTTTTTAATAGACCAACTCTATCAACAAGAAAAAGGGAATGTGGTAGAAATCATTTTAGCTAAAAAATATTAGCTACATGATCTTAGGCAAGTCATTTCTTTCTGACTAAAATTTTTTCATCTATAAAATAAGAGGATTGGTCTAAATGACCTCTAAGTCCCCCTCACCCCAGGTCTAACATTTCATGATTGAAACTGCCAACCTGGAGGTGCTTTGTAGTTCTGTGACAATCTTATTTTTTTTTTAAGTTTTGTTTTTAAACAAATATTCCTTTTTATGACTGTAGGCTCTTTCCAGATATCTCCCCTTACTCCACTGAGCCCTCTAGAGTCACAAAGAAAAGTGATTAAGTAAAATTGACTGAGTGGCCTCATCTAGCTTACATGTCCCACTGGAAAGAATGCTGAACCTGGAGTCATAGAACCTTAGTGGCTCTGTCACTTTTTACCTGTGTGACCTTTGGCAAGTCATTTGATCTCTTGGAGTCTCAGATTCCTCATCTGAAAACAAGGAGATTGGGCTGGATAAGCTCTAAGGTCTCTTCCTGCTCTATCTTTATGATAGTATGTGCAATATCAGAACCCTTGGTACTGTGCTTTTCTGCTGAAAGGAGGGAGGTGTGCTTCATCTGTTCTCTTGAGTCAAGATTGGTCATTAGGCAGAAATCAGCTTCTTCCTTTTAGAATTATTTTCATTTATATTATTGTAGTCATTGATCAATCAATCAACATTTATTAAGTACCTTCTATGGGCCTGGCACTAGACTAAGCCTTTGGAATACAAAAAGAGGCAAGAGACAGTTTCTGTCCTCAAGGAGCTTACAATCTAATAGGGAAGACAAAATGCAAGCAAATATATACAAAGCAATATATATTCAGGATAAATAGAAAATAATTGGCAGAGGGAAGGCACTAGAATTAAGAAGCGTTAGAGAAGACTTTCAGTAAAAGATGGAATTTTGGTTGAGTTTTAAAGCAAGCTAGATAGAGCAAGGAGAGATACAGAGAGAGAGAGACAGACAGACAGGGTGGGGGAGGGAGGGGAGGGAGAGAGAGAGAGAAAGGCAGGACAGAGAAAGAGAGAGGGAGGACAGAAGAAGGAGGGAGGGAGGAGGAAGGGAGGAGGAAGGAAGAGAGAGAAAGAGAGAGAGAATTCCAATACTACAATTTGTTCATCCGATCCCCAATCAATGAGAAAACAAAGTAATTACTTTGTTTCCAAAATCTTTAGTTACTCCAAAAAAAGTATTGTGACCTGAGCTTTGCTACCAACTGGGGATGTAGATTAGTTGCAAGGAGAAATGAACTCCACTAGCTATAGAGCAAAGCTAATATGTTTATAGTCTGTTAACAGGAGAATAAAAATATCAGTATGTTATTTCAGTAGAGTAAAAAAGGTTGGACATAGAAATGTGTTCACATGGCGCTTATAGCTTAGGTTGATGTCATAATAGTCCCATAAAAAGTCATCACTTGGAAAATCATGACTGAACATCACTGGACTGGAAGGGCTTTCTTCATAATACAGAGGTAAAGGAGTAGTTATCATCAGCAATGTCCACCTAGATTGCTAAACTGTACATTCTTTCTCCTCCAAGTGAGAATTTAAGGCATCTCCTCTCCTCTCTTATCCTGTCCTGTCCTCTCTTCTCCTCTCCTCTCCTCTTCTCCCCCATTTTCTTCTCCCCTTTCCTTCCCTAATACCTACCACTGTGCATGACACATAGGAGCTTAATGAGAACTTCTTGAATAGAGAATAGAGATGTTTTAATTTAACATCCTTTTCTGTGTCCCTCTCCCATTTTAGAAATGATGGAACCAGGAAGATTACGTAAGATCAAAACAGCTCTGAGATTCAAACCCAGGACCATTCAATTCATAGTTTTATATTATACAACCTTGCCTTTTCCTCATTTTTAGAGAGTCATGGTCTGATTCAGCAGTGGGGCTACAATAGGCCCAATTATAGATTCTTTACAAAGCACAAGATGGATCATCATATCCTTGTCCAAAAACATCCTGTGGCTCCCTTTTGCCCATAGGCTCAAGTACAAATTCCTTAGCTTGGCATATCCTAACCTTCACAAATTATGCCAGCCTATTTACCATGACTCCTCTTCTTCACACATCAAAAATTCCAGATGCATTGTCTTACTTACTTTTCCCTGCAATTGGTATTCTATCTCCTACCTTTGAGCCTTTGCCTGGCTGTCCCCCTGCCCCGAAAGCATTCCCTCCTTACCTCTGCTTTTTAGAATGCATGGCTCTCTTCAAGGTCTAGCTCATTGATTCCCTGCTATGGGAAACCTTTCCTAACTAGCCCTCCTCCCCCCATTGTTAGTATAGATACTCTTTCATGATTATACATATACTTACCTCTTCACATATTGTATTCTCCACCCCAACCCCAATATAATATAAGCTCCCTGAGAACTTGTGTTCTCAGGGAATTCCCAGGGAATGTGGTTCATTTTGTTTTAGTATCCTCCATGCTTAGCCTGATGTCTCCTACATATTGGGATCTTACTAGGCTGAACTGGATTGTTCTTAGTTTCTCTTTGCCCACATTAATTTTTGTGTTTATTTAAATGGTTACATGTTGTAACCACATTGTATAATACAAACTCTATCGATCAATCAATCACTCACTGAGATTGTTTATTTAGTGCCTATTCCACTCCAGGCACTGTGCTTGGTATATAGCCTGATTTGACTTTGTATGCCACAAGAACTTAGCACAAACTGCAGAGATTCTTAACATGGGATGTAGAGACTTGTGTTTTAATTTTTAAGATCTGTATTTCCATATAATTGATTTCCTTTGGTCAGTTATTTTTCAGTCATGTCCGGCATGTCATGATCCCATTTGGGGTTTTCTTGGCAGAGATACTGCAGTGAATTGCCATTTCCTTCTCTGGCTCATTTTACAAATGAGGAAACTGAGACAAGCACAGTTACATGATTTGCCCAGAGTCACATAGATATTAGGTGTCTGAGGCCAGATTTTGAATTCATATGGATGGGTCTTTCCTAGGTATTTTTAATGCATTAAAAAAGTAATATTCTGAGAAGGAATCCCAAGACCATGCCAAGGTGCCAATGGAAAATGTTACACATCTAAAAAAGATTAAGAGTCCCTATTCTATCAGAATAGCAAATGCTTTGAAACTTGCAGCTTTAGAAAGTGACTAGGAGATTGTGAGAGGTCAAATAACTTGTTCGGAATTGCTCAACCTTTACATGTCAGAAGCTGGCCTTGAACCCAAGTCTTCCTGACTCTGAGTCTGGCTCTCCACCCACTGTCATACTGCTGTTCCAAAATGCTTGTTAGATTAGAATGCTTTGGATTCAGAAATGGGCACAAAAAAAAAAAAAATTTGTCAGGTTATCTACCCCCATCATCTCAGCCAAGATTCTACTGATAAAATGGCAGCTTCCTCCTGGCTGAATCAAGACGTTATTTGGTGGAAAGGAAGGACTTGGGTTGGCAATTCAATGGTTTTGTCAGTCAATGCACATATCACTCACCTGACCCATCAAATGGGAGCCTGTACCACCCGTGTTGCTGCAGATTTGCCAACAGGAACGAACAATCATGCTGCTAATATCGTGCACCAGCAATCAGCCCTGAAATGTGGGTTGATAAAGCAATTAACACAAGACTATAAATAGGAGCCTGAGAACGTGTTAGAAAATAATCACTACCAGACATACTGGGCTAGAGCCATATTGACAGATCCAGAAAGCCTGGCTAACGGGGAAGACATTCTGCTCTTTGCAAAAACTAATAGAGGAGTGGAACTTAGCACAGTAGCCATCCAGACACATTATAAAAGCATATGCTGAAAAAATAAACAAGGATACAGCTTTGGCAGAACAGTTAAGCAAATGAGGAAACTGAGGGTCCTGAAACCAAAGGCAGTTGCACTCTGGGCAACCAAGGTAATTCCCCATGTATGACTTAGCCATGGAGGCCTGTCATCTTTTGGGGGAAAATCAGAAGGTAAAGGCTTTTAGATTCTTGCATATGGGAAAAAGCCAGATAGTAAAGATTTTTAGAATCTTGTCATTCTTCCAGATTCCCCACCCCCACCCCCAGCATACATTAAGCATCTATGATTTTATCTAGTATAGTAACTCCTGGTGTAGACATTCCTTCTACCTATGCAGATGGCAATCCATTTATAGTTTATAGTTCATAGGCTCCCCAAATTTAAAGCTGGGGAGGTAAGAGACTTGAATTGATATCCAGCTCAGGCCCTTGATTTCACAGAGGAGGAAATTGAGGTCCAAAGAGGATGTGACTTTCCCAAGGTCACCCAGATAATAGACAAGAGAGCCAAGATTCAAAATCAATAAAGATTCAAATCAAAATTGAGGGAAGGAAGGAAGGAAGGAAGGAAGGAAGGAAGGAAGGAAGGAAGGAAGGAAGGAAGGAAGGAAAAGGAAGAGAGGGAGAGAGGGAGGGAGGAAAAAGCGAGAGAGAGAAAGAATTTGATAGAGAAAGAAAGAGAGAAAGAGAGAAAGAAAGAAAGAAAGAAAGAAAGAAAGAAAGGAAAGAGAAAGGAAAAAGAAAGAAAGAAAGAAAGGAAAGAGAAAGGAAAAAGAAAGAAAGAAAGAAAGAAAGAAAGAAAGAAAGAAAGAAAGAAAGAAAGAAAGAAAGAAAGAAAGAAAGAAAGAAAGAAAGAAAGAAAGAAAGAAAGAAAGGAAGGAAGGAAGGAAGGAAGAAAGAAAGAAAGGAAGGAAGAAAGGAAGAAAGGAAGGAAGGAAGGAAGGAAGGAAGGAAGAGAAAGGAAGGAAGGAAGGAAGGAAGGAAGGAAGGAAGGAAGGAAGGAAGGAAGGAAGGAAGGGAGGGAGGGAGGGAGGGAGGGAGGGAGGGAGGGAGGAAGAAAAAAAGAAAGAAAGATTCAGAGCTCTTGGACTTAATTAAAGAATTGTTGTGGGGCAACTGTGGATAGAGTACCAGACCTGGAGCCAGGAGGACCTGGGTTCAAATGTGACCTCAGACACTTCCTTTCTTCAATTCCTAGCAAATCACCTCTGGGCCAATCACTTCAGCCATTGCCTAGCCCTTGCCGTTCTGTGTTAAGAGTTGCTACTAAGATAGAAAGTAAGAGTTGGGAAAAAAAAAAAGAATTACCGGAAGCTCAGAGACATTAAAGGATTTGCTCAGGATTTAAGGTGAAATCGGAACCGCAGGTCAACCTGAATTTTAAATATACCACATTCTCCACTACCCCATCCTACTTCTAATGCTGTCCCAGGTCATTACAAAAACCAATTAGCGACTAAAAATCTTGTCCTATTATGATAAAATGGCTCGAAGTTCATCAGAACTATGAAAATAGACTAGCAACAACAGCAACGAATGTTCGTTCCATTTAATTTCTCTAAAAATAGCAGCAGTATCCCCCTGGTATTCAGACCCTAGAACCTGATCCAACAATGTGCTGATGAATGCAAATCCTTCCCTGAAGTTTGCCGAAGAGCTTGGAAAACTTTTGATGAATCCACGGGAGACCCTCTTTCCGCTAATGTAATTTACTGGAACGCTGTCGGGGAATAGCGACCACAGGAAGACAGGCCTTGATTTCCCAGGACATAATGGAATGGGAGAGAGCTCTTGGACAGACAGAGTAAAGGGCAATTATACTTCATCTTCTTTTAAAGCAAATTGTTGTTCTGAGCCTCCCCTCTGGGCATTGGATAGCTCCGGCAGCTTGCAGACCAACTGTTGTTTTTCAAGTTGCAATGGTATCTTTAGCAAGTGCGCTTGGTAAAATGTCAGTCATATGTGGCGGAGCACGCGAGGGAGCCTGTACGAGAAAAAATGCGAACGGAGTGAAATGCAAATTTGCCCCAGCATCTGGCAGCCTATGTCCCCCAGGTAGACAGCTGAGAAGACTTCCTCTGTGGAGTCTGGCCACTCCCTGGGAACAACGTGGCCCCGGAGTTCCTGGTGGCAGCCTAGCTTCCGCCTTAGGATACTGACCCTATTATCTGAGCACTGTCTGGCTTCCAGCACGGACGACTTGGACAAATGAGTTGTGAATCGTTATCTTTCCTAGTGACCTTCTCTTGTCCTTAGCCCGCTTCCCGGAGATTCCTTGGCTTAGCTTTAGAATAGAGAGGGTCACTTCTAAAAGCCATCCTGGTTTTAGCACACAGAGTCAAAGGCTGGGGGAAGGGGGTGACGGAGGGGAGCCATGGCTCTTATTAATATGTCCTTTCCCAGAAGCCCCCTGACTCCGATAGGGGAAACCTGTTTTCTCTATGTCACTCCACACTGTGCAGAAGACAAAAGTCTTCTTGACCTTCAAGGCCAATTTGCTCCCACACTACCCATTCAGCCTTGTTTCCCAGTGGTCCAACCAGGCCAATCTTCTCTCTGAACATGGTCTTTGCAGGTCTTTGCTTCCTAAAACGCCCTTTCTGGTCTTTATCCATCTTTCAAGACCTAGCGCAAATCCCACAACCTTAATAAAGTCTGCCAGAACAATCCAATCTATGATATTCCCTCCTTCCTCTAGATTTTCTTACAACACTTTAATCTATATGTTAATCAACAAATAGTGATTAAGCACCTACTTTTTGGTCAGTGATTAGAGGCAGTTTGATAATAGTGAACAGAGCTCTGAATTTGATGTCATAAAGATTTGAGTTCAAATCCCACCTCAGACACCAAGTAGTTGAATGATCCTGGACAAATCATTTAACCTAACTGGACCTTAGTTTCTCCATCTATAAATTGAAGTGGTTGGATTCAATGGCCTCTAAGCCCCCTACATTTCTAAATCTATGAAACAAAAACAGTCTCTGACTTCAAGGAAATTTTATATCCTATTAGGGAAATAATATTTGTATATCAAATACACATATTTAATATTTACTTATTATATTAGCGTATATAATATATAGTAATTTATATAATATATAACATTATATGTTAATATATAGTAAGAGTAATATTATATAGTAATATAAATAGTAATGTTCCTGAGGAGGTATATTTATCTATATTATTTATTTTGACAAATCCTTTAGCATCTTGTATCTATCATCATTCACCCATTTTCTCTGTGTTTCTCTTGTCCCCATAACTGAATTATAAAATACCTAAAGGCAGAGATCACATATTCTCTAGTATCAGCCATATGGCCTGACCTAGCAGTGGGCATGTGGAAAGCTTTAACATGTTGACTTGATTTGCATTTAATTAAAATTAACCATTCGGAACACCTTTGAGAAGATGCAGTTAAACAACTCCAACAGGTCTAAAAGATGAGTGTGTGTGTGTGTGTGTGTGTGTGTGTGTGTGTGTGTGTAGTTTCTGTAGAATAATAAAATCTCTTAGTTGAAAGGGACCCCAGAGGCCACAATATCCCAGAACTTGACCCTGGATCCCAGATAGTTCCTCATTTTATGGAAGAAGAAACTGAAGCCCAAAGAAACATGGCATTCATCTCTTTAGGTCAGATAGGGAATTTGCATCAGTAATCATCTAGCCTCAAGTTGAAGATTTTCACTGAAGAACCTGCTGCTTCCCTCTACACTCCACTTCACTTTTTATCAGCTCTGATTGTCACGAGGTTTTTCTTCATATCTAGTCAGAATCTGCCTCTCTGTAATTTCCATACAACATTCCTAGTTCTGATTCCTAGGGCTATGGACAACTAACTAATTAGCTCTTCTATAGAAGTTGTTGTGATTGTACAATTATATCTGAATCTTTGCAGCTCCATTTCAGATACCAGATACTAGATACTAGAGTGGTTTGCCATTTCCTTCTCCAGTTTACAGATGAAGAAACTGAGGCAAAAAAAGGTTAAGTGACTTGCTGAGGGTCACACAGCTAGTGTCTGCAGTCATATTTGAAGTAAAGAAGATGAAACTTCTAAATTTCAGGCTCAATGCTCTATCCACTGTGTTTCCTAAATTCCACAAAACAACCCCTTAAAGGTTGGAAGACAATGAACATAACTCCCTTAAGTTTTCTCTTCTTTGGGCTAAGCATCTCCAGTTCCTTTCTAATCCCAGGATAACATCATCGCCATTCTCTTCATCATACTTGTTGGCCTCTTGAATACATTAATTTGTCAGTACCTTTCATAAAATGTGAAGCCCAGAACTGATCAAAGTATTCCAGGGTTGGTTTAACCAAGAAAATTGTAGTGAGACAATCACTTTCCTTCTTCTCTTTACTCTTCATGGAAAGAGCAGCCCAAGGTTCCCTACCCTCAGAAAACTTTTCACTAGCTCCTCCTATTCCCTTCTCTTTCTATCATCCTATATCTCTCTTTCATTTCGCAGTCAGTCTCCTAGGGGGAAAAACTATCTATAATCTCCATTTCTTCTCCCATTCTCTTTTGAGCCCTTTACAATCTGGTTTCTGACATCAACAGTCATCTGAAACTTCTCTCTCTAAAATTACCAATGATCTCTTAAATTACCAGATCTGATGATCTTTTCTCAGTTCTCATCCTTGATCTCTCTGCAGTATACTTTCCCACTTCTGAGTTATCATGATAGGAAGTTATCTTGGTTCTCCTGTCTGAGCACTACTTAGTCTTTGCTGATTTGTCATCTGCATCATGACCCCTAACTATGGGTATTCCTTTGTGCTCTGGCCTGGGCTCTCTTCTATTATTTCTTTGTACTCTCTCACATGGTGAATTCATCAGTTTCCATGGGTTTAATTATCATCTTTATGCAGATAACTCCCAGAGCTCTACATCTAGCCTTACTCTCCTGAGCTCTTGTCATGTATCTCCAATTCCTATTGGTTATTGCAAGCTGGATGTCCCATAGGCACCTCAAACTCAATATGTCCAAAACAGAACTCATTATCATTCCCATAAAACTCACCTTTTTTCTGACTTCTCTATTTTCTTAAGGTTACCACCATACTGTCAGTGATCCTGATTCATAATCTTAGAGTTACCCTTGACAGATCACTCTCCCTTACCCATATATCCAAGTCATCAAATCTTTTCCATTTTGTTTCCACAAATTCTTTTACATTTGTCCATTTCTCTCAACCTATATGGCTGCTGCCCTTCTTCAGGTTCTTATTACTTCTCAGCTGGATTATTACACTAGTCTCCCACTTATCCCCCATGCTTCCTATCTCCCCATTCCAATTCATCTTCTCCACATCCATCAAAATGACCTTCCTAATGTATGTTTGACCATGTCATTCCTTCTCTCAATAAAGTCCTATGATTCCTTTAACCTGAGTCTCAAAGTTCATTTGTATGGGGCTTTTCACGTGCTTGGAGATTGAGGTGGAATTGCAGAGAACTGAGGAGAAGAGAGATTCTGGTCTTGTCTTCTGGCTTACAGATGAAAGAGGGGTAGGGGGGAAGACAGAGACAGACAGAGACAGACAGACAGAGACAGAGTGAGAAAAAGAGTCAGATGACATGTAGAAAAGTTAGCACTTTGATCATATCCTTATTGTCATTATTGCTACAGGATCATTATCCTTTTTTCTATAAAATGATATTAGCAGTAGTAGATATATTAATAATATTAATAATTTTCAGTATTGTTAATTCAGTGGAAGTCAAGATTATGTTTGACTTTTTGATTCATGTCACAGTTATTGAATTTGCAATATACTGGAACCACCAGGTTTTTTTCTTTCTTTCATGCAATCTAGTCTAGCTATAGGGGATTTTCCCATGCGTAAGATCTAAAAGCTAAACCAAAGAGTTTAAAAGGGAAGGAAGGGGTATGTTGTTGTGGATATGCTACATTATATTTTGTTACACATACTCACACCAGCACATGCCTACCTGTTCCTTTACCTTTGTGATCAAATAAATATGAATTTCTCTATCAGCTTTTAAAGCCCTTTTCAATCAGTTCCAACATATCCTTCCAATCTTGTTCAATATTATTATTCTTCCCTTATACTGTGGTGTAAGAGAAGTACACGGACTGGCTTTCTAACTTATCCTTATATATGACACAGTCTCTACTGGTCTCTACTACTCATATATGGTACTGATGTCTCTACCAGAATTTATTTATATATATAGTTTATAACTTTTTGTTATTATATATAATATATAAATTATATATTTATATAATAAATTTGATATGTTTTATATATTAATCATTAATATAAATGTGATAGTGTTGCTGTGACTACACTATATATTATACAATATTATATTGTATATATATTATATATTGTATATATATGTATATATTGTATATATATTATACAATATTAATTATATGCATTATACATAACATATGTTTATAATATCATCTTTAATTGACAAACTCTGCTCAAGATCAGGGATTACATTACTTTTTTATCTTTGAATCCTCTTTACCTTGGAATGGTGTATGACAAACAGCAGGCATTTAATAAATGGTAATTGATTGGCAGCTAGGTGATGAAGTAAATAGAATGATGGACTTGGGATCAAGAAGAACTGAATTCAAATCCCACTTAGCTGTGTGACTCTGGACAACTTACTTAACCTCCCTCAGTCTCAGTTTACCACAAATGATGATAATAATAATACTGACCTCACAGGGTTGTTGGGAGGTTCAAATGAGATATGTATAATGCTTTACAGAACTGAAAGGGCCATATACATGCTTTATTAATTAATTTTATTAAGAGCAATTGCATAAAACATCATTAATTGAATGAAACTCAAGATCATGTTTTCTTTTTTGGCTGCCATGTCACAGGACTATTTCACATTGAACTTGGGATGCATTGGAACCACCAACTCTTTCCCCATATAATTGATAGTCTATTACATTTTTAAATGTTATATAGTTAATAGAACTTCATAGTTATCCCTATTGTATGTTCAACTATAAAAGAGAATGCTGCTATTGGTTTTCTGACAGAGAACTGGTATAAAGTCCACAAAGCTAAGATAAACCTTACTCTAATGAATACATAATAAAGACAATGAAGGATAACAAAGTGTTCTTAGACTACAAACTCTTTGAAGGGAGGCACTAGTTCTCACCTAAAAAGGTTCTTCAACTACAAGTACACTGCAAGTAAGAGTAAACGGTTGTTGATTTGCTTTGGTTTATTTGTGAGAGGGCTGGGAAGGAGGTCATTCTAGATAGTGAGGGCAGGGTAGGTCTGGTAAGGTTTCATGGATGAGATGGTGTTGGGACTGAGCATGAAAGAATGGTAAGCAAGTGTATACTATGCAAGGAGCAGTCCAAATAGAGGTATGGTAAATACAAATGGTAAATTCTAGTACTTGGGAATAGACTGATTTTAATCAGTATTGAAGGTATGGAAGGGAATACTCTTTGATAAAGCCTGAAGGATCTGTAGCTTGTGGAAGGTCTTGAATGCTAGGAAAAGGAGTTTAAATTTTCTGTGGTCAGAACCTGCTGGATTTTTCTGAGTGGAGAGTTCTTTGACAAGAATTATATGTAAGAAAAATTATTTTAGTAGAGGATCAGAAGAAAGGGAAAACAGAGGAAGAAGGGCCTAACTATCTAGAACTTCTTGAATTTAAGATGACTATAGAACATCCAGTTTAAGAGATATAATATGCAGTCGAAGATGTATGACTAGAGCTTAGTTGAGATACTTGAGACAGGCATATAGATTTGAGAGTCATCTTCATAGAGAAAATAATTAAACTTATGGGATAAAGTCACCAAAGGAGACAATAGAGAGAAATGATAGAAGCAAGCCCAGATCAGATCCCTGATGTACATCTACAGTTATTAGTCATGACATGGATGGAGATCCAGCAAAGGAGACTTGAGAAGGAATCATCAGACAGGTAAGAGCATAGCATCATATATTTAGAACAGGAAAGTATCTTAGAAGCCAGCTACTAAAACTCATTTTACAGATTAGGTTTGAGGACAGAGTTAATAATAAGTGAATTGTTGAGGTCACACAACAGTTATTTGTTAGAGGAACGATTTGATCTTAGGACTTCTTGTCTCCAAAACTATCCTAAGTTGCTTCCCTTAAAGACAACTAACTATAAGAGATTATCCAAGAGAAGGTAGTCAACAGTGTCAAATACTGCAGAGAAGATGAGGGGGAAGAGCACTAAAATAAGGCAGAAACCATAGTGCAGGTATTCACCCCCAGAATGAGGGAGCCTAGAAGGTCTGAACTCTTGTTTTATCAGAGAACAATCACTTCTCTAGTTAAAGGGGAGAGGAAGGTACTTTGGAAGCCACAAGGGATTTTGGTTGAAAGCCTTTTCTTAATAAGGGTGGCAGTGAAGGAATTCTGTTTACTCTCATTTCCCAGGGGCCTTTGTTTGGGGAAGCTTTCTCTGATGTCTAAGAGCCTAACTCAGGGCTTCAGGATTCCAGGCTAGTAACTGGAAGGGGGTGGGGAGGAGAGAAAAAAAGGGAATCCGGGCGCCCTTTTGATTAAAAAAAAAATCAAAAAATTGATGAAAAAAAAAGAACCTTTTACTTGTCCACCCCTATCTTAATAACTTAACAGAAACAATTAACAAACAAAACATATTCTCTAATATTGTTTATTTCAGGTAGCTTGGAGGGGTCCGACACTCTGTTTCTCTGTTTTTCAGAGAGGGTCCATTGCTGAGACTCAAGAGGTCCTTAAAGGGACAATTGCCTTCTACCCAGTCAATTTCCAGGGATTTTGCCTCTAGTTCTGAAAGACTAGCAAAACACATAAGCGAAATATGAAATTGTCCTTCAAGGCCCTGCTCAAGTCCACCTCCCGACAAAGCCTGCCTTGCCCGCCCCCTGTCCATGGTGAAGTCTCCCTGTTCTGAGCTCCTCTAACTCTTATTAAACATAGTACTTATTTGGCACTTACCAGAGGCTGCCGTATTTTTAGTTACCTCATTATACCTTAACTCTCTAATTAGCCAGCAAATTCCTAGAGGGCAAAGATTGATTCTTGTGCTTATAATCTCCACCCACAGAGTCACCGAGGTTTCCTGGTCTAACCTGTATCCAATCTTTCTCTCCAACCTCCTGGACCAGAGTTCTAGTCTTTTCTTGAAGAATGTGGGTGACCTTCTGAAGCAGTTAATTCCGTTTTAGGAGCGCTCTAATTGTTAGGAAGTTTTTCCTTATTTTGAGCCCAAATCTGCCTCTCCTCCCTCTACCCTCTGGGGTCAAGCAGAAGTAATCTAAACCCCCTTCTACATAACAGCTACAACTTCTTAAAGACAGCTAGCCATTCTCTTACCACTCAGTCTCTTTCCTCCTTGGTTACAAATTCCCAGTTCTTTGGACTGATCCTCTTAAGGTATATTTGTCACTGCTTCATAGTTGTGTTCACTGAGGACAAACTTGAGCTCATCTATGTCTTTTCTCAATAGTGAAAAGACAATACTGCATGTGTTGTTAGATGAAGGCAGACTATACCAGGACTATGACTTGCCTTGGTAAGAGATAACGTCCTCACAATTAAAGTACAGCAGGACCTTGTTTTATGAATTCAGTATACATGACTGGCAATCAAAAAATAAAGGCAAAAAATGTGTAATTTTTTTTTTATTATGCTAACCATCCATTTTCTCAAGGGGAGTAAAGTCTCACAGCTGTTCAACCAATCAGTGCTAGTTCTCACTTTTAGATGGCATGAGTCATTGCATTGTTTTGGGCCAAACATTAGCTCCTTCATCAGTCTTTGTCTGGAGTTCTCCCTAGTAAAGAGTTGGGTGTTGGACACCCCAAGCCCTAGAAATGTTTCAGGTCAAACAGAAAGTAGGAAAATTCTTTTCCTTACTTGCATTCTTGTTAATGCTGAGGAAAAGGTGACTCTGGGCATTAGAGACTCACAATAAGGAAAGATCTCTGAGAGAAATATCCCCCTTGGATCCTCCCCTAGATATATATCTTCTCGTTAAGCTCGGATACCATAGGGTTGTAATCTAGGTCATCTACTTGTCCCCTAAACTATGCCTGGTCACCCCTGTGTCTTTGGGACACTCTAGTTCTAGTGAGGTGACAAACATCCCCCATTTCTACCCAACCTCATTCCATTCCCTCATCCTTGGTCAGGTAGCCCCCATTGTCAAAAAGGTATAAGAAGCCCAGAATCCATTTCCTTGAGGAGGCAGTGTCCTATTCTGGTGCCTGTCTCTCAACCTTTCAACATTACTATCAAATTAATAAATTTCTCTTTTTATTTTTAAGCTAAGTTTTGGAATCTTGCATTCTTGCAAAGAGTACCTTTCCTGGAACTGGGGTTCACCTCAAGTCACCCCCCCAACAGTGTCTATGTCAGAACTGTGCCCCTCTTTGTTTCATTAACACTAGTTATGAATAATGGCCCCAAAGTACAAGAGTAGTGATGCTGGTACTTCTGATAAGCCTAAGAAAAATCATAAAGTATCTAGGCATGTTCTTATAAGATATGCTTATTAAATGATGAGGTTTGCTATTTACGTGTGATGTTCAACATACTCACAGGGTCTTAGAATGTATTGGTCAAGTAAAACAAATTTGAAAAATGCTTATCTTCCTCCAGATAGAGAACTGATGTGCTCAGATTGCAGATTAAAGAATATATATATTTTCTCATATTTGCTTTTCCTTCCCATGGTTAATGCAGCAATTGGTTTTGCATTATTTCATATTTGTAATGGATTTTGTATTTCTTGATTTCTCAATAGGTGGAGGGAGAAAATTTGAAATAGAAAATAAAATCAAATTGAATTTTTAAAATTTAAAAAATAAAAATAAATTATTACTTGAGAACAATTAAAAACAAATAAATGAATTAATAAATTAAAGCACCCCATTAACAATTACAACAATAAAGTGTGACCCAAAGAGGAGATTTGATAAGGCACCTTGTAAAAAATAGACTCGAATACAGGACTACAATCCCCATGAGCCTTTGCTCCACTTCCCCAGAATGCCTTGTAATCTCACCTGGGCCGAGATGGAGAAGGTATTTAAGCTGATTCAAAGGCTTTTGAGGGCTCTTGGCTCTTTTTGGACTTCCCTTTTGGAGCAGGCAGTCTCATGCGTGATGTGAGGTTATTTTGTCTAGTCCTCTGGCCTAGGCACATGTTTCTTACTTGTATATTCTTTAATCTTTAACCTTTGATAAACCTCTAAAAAAATATAATACTCCTTGCAGAGAGAAACTAATTTCTACCTGCCTCAGTCTCCCCGTCTCCCCTAAAACCTCTACCTTCTTCTTTGCACAGGTAGGAGACTATGAGTATGAAATTCAGTGTCAGACTTTTTGTTATTTGATTTTGATGAATTCTTTCTACTAGGCCATGTTGCCTCAAACCTGCCCCACTCTGTTCCCCAAAGAAAAAGTCCTTTTTAAATTGTTCTTAGCATTCATTCCAACTCAGTTCAGTCTGAGAGTTAGCTTCCTAAAATTCTTATTACATCACTGAGGTATCCATCACTGGTGCTACATAACTGACCTAATGACTGTATGAGGCTTTCTTCATTTGGGTTAAAAGGAGTTGTATAAATTCTCTTCATTTCTACTCTCTCCTGGGTGAGGTATGGACTCTCCTTGTTCTGGGCCATCACTCGACAATGGTCTTTTTAAAAAAATAGTGACCCAAGTTCACAGTCTCAGAATTTCAGTAGGCCATCAGTAAGAACCCATCATGTGTTAACAATGATGGAGTTCATGTTCCTGGGCTAGTCCTTGACCTGGTCTTTAAAATAGACAACAAAGAATCACATAGATTATATATCTACAAGCCTCTACTGGGAACCATGTGAGCTTTTGGGCTAACCCCAAGACAGACACTTGGGAAGAGAAATAGACATTCAAAAAGGGGTGGGGGATGTACCATGGGACTTGAGACAAAGATTGGGGACTTAATAAGAGAGAGAGAGAGAGAAATGGGGGGCAGCTGGGTAATTCAGTGGATTGAGAGCCAGGCCTAGAGATGGGAGGTCCTAGGTTCAAATCTGATCTTAGACACTTCCTAGCTGTGTGACCCTGGGCAAGTCACTTGACCCCCATGGCCTAGCCCTTACCACTCTTCTGCCTTGGAGCCAATACACAGTATTGACTCCAAGATGGAAGGTAAGGGTTTGAGAGAGAGAGAGAGAGAGAGAGAGAGAGAGAGAGAGAGAGACAGAGAGACAGAGAGAGACAGAGACAGAGACAAAGACAGAGACAGAAAGAGACAGAGAGAGACAGAGAAATGGGATTTGGAACACAAATGAGAAAAAAGAATCAGAGATGAAACGGAAAGGTCTACAGACTGTATTATCTGTACAACCTAGTAGGGGGGACCAACCTGGAGCCAGCTATTTAGTGTTACTGTGAATCATGTTCACTTTAGTTTTAAGGAAACCCTCCCAAGCATTGTTTGTCTTTCTCTAGAAAATAGAAAAGGATTTTCCTGACATTCAGGTGATTATTGGGTCAAAAAATATCCATCCAGTACTTAATAAATCAATTAATTAAAAAGCACTTATTATAGAAGTTATGCTGGGGCAGCTAGGTTGATCAGTGGATAGGGATCCAGGCCTGGAAATGGCAGATCTTGGCTTCAACTTTTGACCTCCAGCATTATCTAGCTGTGTGACCCTGGGCAAGTCATTTAATCCCAGTTATCTAGACCTTAAAGTTATCCTGCCTTGGAACTGATACTTATTACTTCTAAGATAAGAGATAAGGGTTTAAAAAAAAAAGTTATGCCCAGGCATTGTGCTAAACCCTGGAAATACAAGAAAAAGCAAAAAGTGTAGTCTGCTTAAGAAGTTTACATTTTAATAGGGTAAACTAGAGAGAGAGTGGGGGTGGGTGGCAGGGGAGCAGGGTAGGTAGGTAGATAGATAGAGGAATAGTGTGGAAAATTAATATTGAGTTGTGAAATAATTTCCCTTTTACCATCTCCCCTCTTTGATTTTAAAATGAAAAGTTTCTCTTCCCAAGGCTACAAAACTAGGTTTACTTTCCCTTTCTTTTATTTATATCTTGAAAAGGATAATAGGATTTAGGAGTAAGGCCAAAGCAGCCACTTGACCCACTCCAGAGATTAGGTAATGAAATCAGCAAAGCTCTAGCTGCCATTTTGGACCACAGTGACCCAGCAATATGGCAGAGAGGAAGGGGGCTATTGTCAGTTTCCTTAAGACCTGCCTCTTCCTGAGATGAAGTAAAGAGGGGAGGTTGAGGTCTCTGAGCCCACCTCCTCATGTCTTGGAATGTCCAGGGGAGGCACTGATTGATGACCTCATAAGGGCTATATAATGGTAAGGCAGAGAGTTTCCCTCTCTTTTCTGACTGTGCAGGCTCTGAGCCAGTTTTCTTGCCCAGCTGTTCTCATTTGGCCTGCCTCTCTGCTGGCCCTGAGGGCAATTTGTGCTCTGCTTACACTTCAAATTATGGAGGGAGTCTACTGGCTAGTTTAGATTTTCTTGAGCAGTTGATTAACAAATGAATTTAAATTGAATAAATACTGCCTTTTGAGAATTTCAGTCATGATAGATAGACAGACAGACAGACAGACAATCAGACAGACAGACAGATAGATAGATAGATAGATAGATAGATAGATAGATAGATAGATAAATGGATAGATGGATGGATGGATGGATGGATGGATGGATGGATGGATGGATGGATGGATGGATGGATGGATAAACAGACAGATAGAGATAGATAGATGGAGATGGAGGGATGGATTGATGGATGGTTGGATAGATAGATAGATGCATGGATGGATGGAGAAACACAGAAGATAGACAGGAAGAGAAAGGGGGAGAGATATAGATGGAGGGATGATTTGATGGATGGATAGATAGATAGATAGATAGATAGATAGATAGATAGATAGATAGATAGATAGATAGAAGATGCTAAGAGTAGGTAAAAGATAATCTTTCAAGAAGTCACATTAGTAAACTAGATGGCTCAGTGGATTGAAAGCCAAGACAGGAGGTCCTAGATTCAAATCTAGCCTCAGACACTTCTTAGCTGTGTGATCCTGAGCAAGTCACTTAACCCTCCACTGCATAGCCCTTACTACTCTTTTGCCTTGGACAAACTCACAGTATTGATTCTAAAATGGAAGGTGATGGTTAAGAGGTTAAAAAAGAAGTTACTAGCAGCCAAGGAGACTTGATAAGGCTTTCTATAGAAGATAGTATTTGAGTTGAGTCCTGAAAGAAGTCAGGAATATTAAGAAGTGGTGGTAAGGAGGGAGAACCCTTCAAGCTTGGAGAATAGCCAGTGCAAATGCACTCAGATGGGAAATGAGCACTGTGTGTGAAGAATGGAAAGTGGCCTAGTATAACTTGACTATGGAACGTATGGAGGAGATTAATGTATAAGAAGACTAGATGAGGTGTCTTGTTAATTTGACTGCTTTCTTGTGGTGACCCTTTAGGTAAAGTAAAATGAGCCAGATCTTAACATTACCAAGGATGCCCTGGGTGGGAGAACAAATCAGAGAAACTGTGGGTGACACTTTGTCCCAACCCCACATCTCAAAAAAAGAAATAATTATACCCAGGTTTGTCATGTTAAGAACTAAATCCCAGCCAATAGTTAGGCTACATCTTTTCTGGTCATATTTGTCTTTGGTAAAATCTTTTATTAATTATTGTTGGTATTTATTATTGATACTATTGATACTATGAGATACTATTAATAGAAATATTTGCAGTAACATAACCCATCATGCAATCACTGATCTTGTCACCTACAATTCTGATTCTTCTGAGATTATAGTGTTTCGTTTTTTGCAGTCTGTGATCTTCTTTGTCAATGATGAAACTCCCTCTTGTACCAATTCCTCATTTAAAACACTTAATATAATATTATTCATTATGGTTCCATCAGTGCTGTTGATGTTAAAGGTGCTATTCAGAGCTGATAGAGTAGCATCCCTCCCACACCTTGGCCTTCACCCTCTTGTGAATCAGCTTTACTCCTCAGGTATTCTTTTAGCTTCTACCCTAGACTGTGATCTCTTTATTTGTCCCATTAGTTCTGCCCTTCTGGAAGATTGGTTTTCTTTTCAGATCAAAAGGGAAATTTTGATTTCCCTAAGGAGAAGGGAAAATGAGCAAAGCCTTTTCACTCATAGTAGTCTCTCCACTCATATCCTCTACCTGGGCTACTGGCTTGTTTCCTAGAACTAAGTCCAGGTCTCAGTTTTTCTCAGTGCTCTGAAAATTGAATAAATAATTATATTTCTCCAGCTCTAAGCTCCAAATCAGGAAAACTTCTGTAGAGAATATGTATCACAATAGGAAAACCTATCTCTTTCTCCTCCTAGGTATTCCCCCTCCCCCCAATCATCTTTCTCAAACATTTGAATAATGAAACAAATTAGTAACGCAATGGGAAACCATGTTTCTTTGAAACTTTGAAGACAACATGAACAGGAAGGTAAATAAACTAAAGAAATAGAAGTTAGTTTTAGGAAAAGACACCATTCTCCATGAAAGGAGAGGCAGGGAAAAGTGAAAAGAAGAGTGAGGAATCAAGGTGAGCATTCTGGGTGATAACAGCAAAATTCAGATCCTCCCCATCATGCCTAATAGCCTCTGGGTCTGGTGCTATTTAGTCTCATTGTTGTAACTCTTTATGGCTTCCACCCTTATGGGCTCTTGGGCTACCATTTTTCAGGGCTGTTCCCAAGGTATTCTTCTCTCATTCTTTCTTATCATTCCTGGCCTTAGTAAGGTATCCTCCTCACCCTCCTTTAGATGAGAGAGGGTTAGCTGATCAAAGTCTAGTCTCATCCTTCTATGGTCAGGGCAGTTTTCTTGGGGAATAAGGAGGGAAGAAATTCCAGTGAAGATTTCTGTCTGAATCAACACACATTTCTTTTTTACATCTATGACAACACCAAGAAAGGGCTACATAGTTTACTGGTGTTGGTGGCTTTTCTTTCTACTAGACTATGAGCTTCCTGAGAACAGCAACTTTATTTTTTTACCATGTGGGAGCAACACAATATTAAAGAGTTAGCTTAGTAGGGTAGCTAGGTGACTCAGTGGATAGAGACCCATACCTACAGACTGGAGATCCTGGGTTTAAATCTTGCCTCACATACTTCCTAGCTATGTGACCCTGGACAAGTCACTTGTCCCCAACTGCCTAGCCCTTACTACTCTTCTTCTGCATTGGAGCCAATACTTTGTATTGATTCTAAGACAAGGTAAAAAAAGAGCTCAGGCATCAGAAAGACCTAGTTTTGAATCCTCCCATAGACACTAACAAATCATAAAACCATGAACAAATCTTAACCTCACTGAGCCCATTTATTTATTTATGAAATGGGGATGGGGAGAACAGAACAGAAGGGGAAAGGAAGATAATACGCATTTATACCATGCTTTTGTGTCAGCCACTCTTCTAAGTGCTTTACAAATATTATCTCATTTGATAATCACAATAGCCCTGCACAGTTGAGGAAACTGAGGCAAATAGAAGTTGAGTGACTTGGCCAGAGTTACATAGGTAGTAGTCTGAGATCACATTTGAACTCAGGTCTTCTTGACTTTAGACCCCATGTTCTATCCACTGAACCATCTAGCTGCCTTAGGATAATAAGAATAAAACCTCTCTCATAGAATAATTGTGAAGTTCAAAGGAGATAATATTTGTAAAATACTTTGCAAACTTTAAACCACTATACAAATTGAACTATTACAATTTAAAATCTCTCCTTCAGTTCTCTGATAGTTTTCTGCCCACAATAAAATCTTATTGATTTTTTTTAAATGAGTGAATGAGTGCATACATAAATAAATATCAACATTAAGAAGATGGACTTTTGCAACTGCAAGAACCTAGGGATCTTTGGAAGTGCTCTGTGGTTCCTGAAATTTCACTTTCCTACTCTTTTTAAATTCAGGGCCCAGGTCACTACCCAACTACGGTACCTCTTCAAGGTCTACAAAGGGATGATCTGTCTGTCCAGCCCTGCATTATAATCTGGACAATCCACATTTTTCATCTGCTCCTTTTTGCTCACTGTAGATGGGTAGGCTCTGAGCACTTTTGCATGATGGTGTCTCTCACTGAGAAGACCCTTGTAAAGTCCCAGAGCACAATGCAACTGATATCTTTTCATTAATTGATTAGAGCTTCTAGAGAGTCTTGCCACCACTGGGAAAACTCTCTGTGTGGGTTCTATGCAGGACATCCTCTATGACACTGGTGAACACCTTAAGTGACTATGTTTTCCCATTTTAATGTCTGGAGAATACTAACCTCACCTGATGTCAGTATGCAGTTCCTTGAATAATTCTAGCTCGGAGTTTGCATTTATTATTGAAAATCAGAGGCAGCTAGGTAGGTGGCCCAGTGGATAGAGCTCTGGTCCTCCCTTCAGAAAGACTTGAATTTAAAACTGATTTCAGACACTTACCAGCTGTGTGACTCTAGGCAAGTCACTTAATCCTGTTTTGCCTCCGTTTCCTCATCTGTAAAATAACCTTGAAGAGGAAATGGCAAACTATTCCAGTAATCTTTGCTATGAAAACCTCATATGGGGTTGCAAGGAATCAGATACAACCCCAAAATGACAACAACAAAAATTGGCAATTGGTTCTAGTCTAACAGAATGCATGTCAAGGACTCTTTTTGAATTTTGGTTGATAAAAACATAATGATATAGAGAATCTAGTCATTATAGTCCATACAGACCTTTGAGATTTATTTTCAATAAATTATTTATTTTATGACTCAAAATTGTTCTTGTATCTTGGGCAACACATTTATCCTCTTTGCCTCAGTTTCCTCAACTGTAAAATGGGGATTATAGGACCTATTGTTCAAAGTTGACAAAAGGATCAAATGACATAACATTTGTAAAGTACTTAGCACAATACCTGGCACATAGTGGGCTCTAGTTATATGTGTTCATTATTTTTATTATTTTACATATTCATAAGAGGCACCTTACTTGGGTCTATATTATGTTCCAGAGAACCAATTTTTTAAAATTAAGAAACAATAGATAATGGTAATTCATATTAATGTAGTTCTTTAAGATTTACAAAATGCTTTCTTTACACTAATCTGGTGAGGTAGGTATGAGTAGATCATTGTTCTGGGGTACTAAGAAGGAAAGTAAATGCTCAAAGGATCCTGAGTCAGGCAGTTTTATTACACACAGGCAAGAAAGTCTGAAGCTCCCCAACTCTACAGTCCCATGGGTCCTCAAACAAATGGTGGCTTGGTACAAATGAGATGCATACCCTCATTGAAAGCCCAGAGCTGAGTCTCTGCCCTTCCACCTGATTGTTTTGCTGGGCAGATCCATAGAAAGAGAGCTGGCCCTTAGAGGCAGTCAGTCATCAGCAGGTAGTCTGGACTTCAAATCATAACCCTCCCCCCTCTCATTCACCACAAGGGCATTGTGATTAGGAAAATTTGCTAACTTTGCATACCAGGATCAGATTAGTTTTGCTTAACTGATCTTGAGCAGTAGAGCATTGCATTCCTTGCTTAAATATAGCTCACAAAGGTAGTTATTGGATGTATAAGAACTTTCTGGTATATAGGCAGATCATACCTTATTCCGCAACATGGATTTTTTAATCTAGTGACACTCGTCTCTTGGCTGTTCCATGAATAAGACACTCCATCTTTTGGCTCCAGCCATTCTTTCTGGCTATCTCCCATATCTGAAAGGTCTTCTTCCTCCACTCCACCTATTGGCCTCCCTGGCTTCCTTTAAGGCTCAACTAAAGTCCCACCTTCTATTGGAAAACTTCTCTACTGCTCTTAATTTCCTCCCCAGTGTTTTCTAATGTTTTTTTTTTAAATAAGGAATAGATATTGTGTTTTGTCAAAAACTTTTTCTGCATCTATTGCAATTATCGTGTGGTTTCTATTGGTTTTGTTATTGATCAGGGCAAATATGCTAATGATTTCCCTAATATTGAACCATTCCTGAATTCCTGGTATAAAATCCACCTGGTCATGGTGTGTGATCCTTGTGATATAATGCTGCAATTTCCTTGCTAGTATTTTATTTATTTTTTTTCTTCAATTTTCATTAGGTAGATTGGTCTATAAGTTTTCTTTCTCTGTTTTAGCTCTTTCTGGTTTAGAAATCAGTACCATATTGGGGTCATAAAAAAGTTTGGAAGAATTCCTTCTTCCCCTATTTTTCCAAATAGTTTATATAGTGTTGGAGTTAGTTGCTCTTTGAATGTTTGATAGAAGTTACTTTTGGCTCTGGAACCTTTTTCTTAGGGAAATTCTTTGATGGTTCAATTTCTTTTTTTGGGGGGGTGGGATGAGGTTATTTAAGTATTCTATTTCCTCTTTTGTTAATCCAGGTAGTCTATATTTTTTAAAATATTCATCTATTTCACTTAGATTGTCAGATTAATGGACATAGAATTAGTTATGATTTCACTTTTTTCATTTTTGATACAGGTAATTTGGTTTTCTTCTTTCTTTTTTTTTATCAAGTTAACCAGTAGTTTATTTTATGATTAAAAAAAAACAAAACCAAACCAGCTCCTTATCTAATTTATTTGTCCAGTGATTTTCTTACTTTCAATTTTGTTAAACTCTTCTTTAATTTTTCAGGATTTCAAACCTGGTGTTTAATTGGGGATTTTAGATTTTTTCTTTTTCTAGTTTTTTTAGTTGTATGCCCAATTCATTTATCTGCTTTCTTTCTAATTTATTGATTTAAGTGTTTAGAGATGTGAATTTCCTCCAATGTACAATTTTGGCTGTATCCTATTCATTTTGTTATACTGTCTCCTCATTGTTATTTTCTTTAATGAAATTGTTGATTTTCTTTATGATTTGTTCTTTGTCTTATCCATTCTTTAAGATAGGATTATTTAGTTTCCAATTAATTTTTAGTTTTTCTTTCTTCTGCCCTTTATTGAATGCAATCTTTATGACTTTGTGATCTGAAAAGGATTAATTTACTATTTCTGCTTTTCTACATTTCATCAAGAGGTTTTTATGCCTCATTATATGGTCAATTTTTGTAAAAGTGCCATGTACTGCTTATATTTCTTTCTATTCATATTCAGTTTTCTCCAGAGGTCTAATATATCAAAATTTTCTAAAGTTGTATTTACCTCTTTAACTTCTTTCTTGTTTAATTTTAGGATGGGTTTATCTACTTCTGAGAGGGGAAGATTGGGGTTCCCCCACTACTCACATTTTACTATCTATTTCCTCTTTCAAGTCATATAACTTCTTGGGGAATCTGGATTCTATGTCATTCTGTGCATATATGTTTAATATTGACATTGTTTTTGTCTTTGATGCTTTTTATCAAGATGTAATTTCCTCACTTATCTCTTTTGATTAGATCAAGTTTTACTTTTGCTTTGTCTGAAATCATGATTGCTACCCCTGCCTTTTTTACTTTAGCTGAGGCATAGTAGGTTCTGCTCCAGACTCTTACTTTTATTCTGTGTGTGTCTCCTTGCTTTAAATGTATTTTTTGTAGGCAGGAAATAGTGGGATTCTGGTCTTTAATCCACTCTGTTATCTTTTTCCATTTTATGGGTGAGTTCATTCCATTCACATTCACAGTTATGTTTAAAAATTGTGCATTTCCCTCTATCTTATTTTCCTGGGTTTACTCTTCTCTTTCTCTTAGCTTTTGCCTTTTAGCCTTTCCCTGTTCATAGATATTTTGTTTTCAACCACCACCTCCTTCAATCCACCCTCCTTTCTGTCCGTTCTTCTCTAGCCACCTTCCCTTCACCTCCCCCTGTTTATTTCCCTTATTCCCTATAGGTTAAGGTAGGTTTTTGTAATTGATTGAATGTGGGTTTTATTCCTACATTGAGATAATTCTTTTGGGAGTAAGGTTCAAACATAGCCTACCACTTCCCCCATATTTTCCTCCACTGTATTGACTTTTATATACCTTATAGATTCATTTTTTTTTCTATTTGCCCAATTCTAATTTTAGGAAGTTATTTTCTCCCTTGAATTTTTAAATTTATTTTTCCATTTGGCCAGTCTTACTCTCTAAAGAGTTGTTTTCGTCAGTGATTTCCCCTACCCACCCACCTCTCCATTTCCATTTGGTCTATTTTATTCCATAGGAAGCTTTTTTCTTCAGTGTATTTTTGTGCCTCCATTTCCTTTTGACCTATTCTAGTTTTTACTAAAATTTTTTCTCCTCAGCTGTTGAGTTTTTCTGTTAATTTTCTCATTAGTTGATTTTTAAACTTCTTTTTAAGTTCTTCTAGAGGTTCTTTTGGGGCCTGACATCCTTTCACAGTTTTTCTTTGGGGCATCACATGTTTCCTTTCTGGCATTGTTTTCCTCTTTTGAGTTTGCATTTTGATTTTCCTTGTCATTAAAGCAACTCTCTAAGATCAAGTTTTTTGTTTGTCTTCATTTTTCTAGTTTTTGCCTGCCCTCCCTTCTCCCATTATCTTATCTATCTATTGAGTTCTTTGCAAGGGAGCACTGTTCCAAACTTAGAGTACTCTTCTCTGCTACTTAGGGTAGGCCCAACTGCCTTTGTTTCACATGGTGTGTCTTTTGACAGGATGGCTCTGTTGGCTTCCTCTGGGGAGACTTGCAGCTACTTTGTCCATCTTGCTTACACTCTCCTTGTTGTTAGGTCCTCTTTTGTTTTTTGGGCTGGGCTGGTCCTCATTTTGTTGCTTCCTTGCCTCTGCCAAGTGACTTGGGCTGAGCAGGCTCCCTGCTCTGGGCTCTGCTGCCTCAGGTACTCTGCTCCTTTACTACCTCAGGTCATGTAGGAGTGTGTTGGTCTCTTGTTTATTCTGCCTTTGCTACCTGATCCAGATGACTTAGCCTGGGCCAGTCTCCCACTCTGCCTCTCTGCCTTTTATAACCATGTCAAATGGCTCAAGCTGGGCTTATTCCTGTTCTGCAGCTTCGTTGCCTCTGATGGAATAGCAGTGTATTGGGCTGGTCTGAATTCTGCTGGTTCCCACAGATGCTATGATGACTGGGATACTCTTTTTTCTTACCCTAGTGAGACATGTTTTTCCTGTTTTCCTTTGTTTCAAGGTGATTTATTTTCTGCACACACACACACACACACATACACACACACACACACACACACACACACACACACTCACACACACACACGGTGGGGTGAGGGGGGCTATGGTCTACCAGGAGTGGAGTGTCCTTTACTCTGTCATCTTAAATCCAAGTTTGTAACTCTCCTCAATATATTTCCTATAGCATAAACATATGGGTCAGTGGTTGCTTATTCTGCTGGCATAATGATTTTTGGTTTCTTTTTTAGAGGGAAGAAAGGTATAAAAATACTATTTGTGATCATTCTGGTTGTTTGGGAATTATCTTCTCTTTAATATAGAAAAAAAATTTTGCCCCAGGTTGCCTTTAAAGTGATCTTGCCACTATGATGGCATTCTTCTGTATGCATTTGTAGGTCTAAGGTTTCTTCCAAACCTCATTTTCTTTAGAATTCTTAAAACTTCCCACAGTATACTTGATTCTAAGGTGGTCACATCTAAATATGATATATCTCTTTTTGTAACTGTTAAGAATAGATCTCTATAGTAACATAAACATATCTGTTCCTTTTTATTTCTTCTTCTTGCCCTTCCAGTTTTATATGTAAATGCTCTTGGGAAGCCTTGCTTATCCAGATCTTAAGCTAACTTCTTTGCAGGCTTAGCTTCTTTTCATTATTTTATAAAACTATTTATTAGTTTAATAAATGTTTATTCATTGATTATAAAATACTATTCACAATCTCCCAACCTCCTCTGTAATGTTTTACAAATGAAATTCTGTTGCCCTTGGATACTATCTTTTTGCTGGCAAGAGATTGAGTGTTTGCTAGCCAAGGCAGTTTCTGATTTCTTTTGGGTACTTCATTATGGCAACCATTTTGCATCAGTTAAATTTCTTTCAAAAGCAATAGTAGTAAGTGTCAGTGTCTTTACTTTTGTCCATGCCTTATTTTTTTGAGTTTATAAATGCTTAAAATGTATTATATTGAACTTTTATTTCAAGTAATCTCTAATCCTACTGTACACATTTCTTTGTTCTTTGGTGGAACTTGCAGCCAAGATCAAATAGACTTTGTCATTGTTCCTACAGGTATATGTCAATCTACTCTTCTAAGGTTCCATTCACAATCCCTGTAACTTTCTGGGCCAAGGAGCTCTGAGCTGCTCATCACTTCCCTTTTACATGTGGTTTCCCTCATTAGAATATAAGGTCCTTGAGGGCAAGGGCTGTTTTTGCTTTTTGTATTTGTATCCCCAGAGCTTAACTTGGCACTTGGCACAGAGTTATCAATAAATAAATGCTTTTTTCACATTAATTTATTCAATGTTTAATAAGTACAAAAAAAGGAAGAGGCCAAAGGTTTGTGGATTACTCCAAAGCCTCATTCTTTTATGTTATAACAACTTTTTGCATAGAAATAAGCTTGAGGCTTTAGTTAGAAAGTATTTATAATGCACCACAAAGAGGCTTGGGCATAATCTCCCAACCTTTGGCCTTTTTCATTTTTTGATTCCTAAGCAATTTTTGCCAACCTTATTTTCTTTGTATAGGAGATTACAGGATTTAGAGTTTGAAAGGATTGTAATCATCGTCTAATCTAACTTCCTCGTTTTACAGATGATGAAACTGAAGCTGAGAGACTTGCTTAACATTACACAGGTGGTTAAGTAGTAAGGTAGCACTGAAACCCAGGGATGAAGACTCTTAAGATTCTTTCCTGGGCAGTAAACTGCTTTTCAACTGAGGACAAGGCAAAGGACGGGACTTGCCCAAGGACACAGCTATTTGGCATCACGCTTGCTTCAAAATTTCTCCAAAGCCAGGATTGACCCTGGGGATTTTTACAAGTAGTGCTGTGAGTTTCTGCTCTTGGAGCCCAGTAAAGAAATGATTAGGAAGTATCCTTTTGACTTTTGTTGTCTGAAAAATGAAACACACACATACACACCAACACTGCCACCCTGAGATTCCCAAGTGTGAAAGGAAATTACAAAGAATGCATTTGGCTGCTTACGCTGGAGGGAGACCACCATAGTGCTTACTGCTCAGAGCTGATAGCTCTCTATCTAGCTTTTCCTTTCCTGTATGATTATAGTTAGATCTAGCTGAGTACGTGATCAAGTCCTCAGGTATAGGAAAAAAAGGAAGAGGAGTTAGAGACAGAGACCCATGAGGAGGGAGGGGGATGGAGGAGAGAAACAAAAAAAGGGAGAGGATTGGTACCCATTGTTCACTTTGGGCTCCTTCCCGGTCTGGGCTAGTTATTCATTTAACCCCAATCCCAGATTTTTCGTTATGACCTACATTTTCTACTTCTTTTCCCATTCTACCCCTCTTCCTTCTGGTCCTCTCTCCTCCTCTCTCCCGGATTTCCAAGTCCCAAACTGTAAGGCATTCATTTATTTGACTTCAAAAATGACAAAGAAGAGTCTTCCAGATTTCTTATTCACTCACGAGTGACTTCCCTGCCAATCACCCCTCTATAAAACATCCAGCCAGATCAGTGAGAAGCTGAACCCCTTCCTCTGAGGCTGGCAGCTTGGGTGAAATTGAGCTGGCTCCAAGGAAAGGACTTTCTTCAGCCCTCCTGAAGCAGGCAACACCTGAACCTGACTATCAGTGTCCCCCCTCAGGGATGGGAGATGAGCTACCAAGGAGGAAAGTCTCCAAATGGTCCCTCCATGCATAAATATTGTTTCAACTGCTAGGAATGTCTTGATGTGTCCTCACGAGGGGCAGTCTGTATTTGCACGTTAATCAATCAGTTGCCTTAAGCAGAGGGAGACCCCGGGAAGGCTAGAGACAAAAGGAATGGGACAGAGTGAAGGTAGTATCTGTCTGAAGGTTTTGTGCCTACCGGCTTCTGGGGTGCGCCCTCCGCTTTAGATGCCTAATGCAAGCATGAACTGACATCCGCTATCCTGCAGCCCCGGGGTCCGCGGTTCAGGGATAGTCTGTTCCCTCTAAGCTTTCCAATTCACAGAGCCTTCGAGCTGTCGGGAACCTATTCTAATAGCATCTATTGCCTAACTCTGCCATCTTTTAAAGGAAGAAAGTGGGGCTCAGAGAAGACAACAGAACTGCCCAAGGTCACCCAGCAAGCTCATGGCAGAGCAGGGACTGGAAACCAGGCATCCCAACTCTGTCCACTGCTCTTGTCCCTCGTACTCTCCCTCCCCCTCTGGAAAGCAGCCATGGGCACAGGGGCAGCCAGGTTGCCAGGGTGCATCGGGAAGGGCAGTGTGAGGGGCTAGACAAGGAGCTTCTCTGCTGTCAGTCTCCCCTCTCCTGAGCGGAGGAAGGGGAGAGAGTTGGGAAGGGACTTTCAGCCTTTACCAACTTGAATCCAATTTGCAAACAAAGTGTCGGTGCCATTGGCAGGCAGGCAAAGTCCTCGGAGCTGTTAGTTTACAGCAAAGGCACTGACGGGCTCCACAAAGGGGAGTACAGTATGTGTTGGCAGCAGGGTGCACCCCCACCCCCCCACTTGCCGCACATTTCAAAGGCAAGATTGAAGCCACATGTTTGGAGTGCACCGCTGATTACTAGAAGGACATTCTATATAAACACTGAACTGCTGCAGACTGCCTCTACCTTTCCCTCCATCCCCCCTTCACCTTTCCACCCAGCCTCCAGCTCTGGCTCTTGTTGGCCTCAGGTGGCCTCCCCTGCTAGGGAAGGGCGTCAGTGGCTGAGAGCTTACACCAAGTCAGAGAGGGGTTTAAAGGCAACAATTAAATAGAGCAGGTGCAGTGGCCTAGGGAGGAAAAGCCGATTCTGGGCCTCCTTTGGGGGAAGAAGGGGCGATGTGACCAGAGGAGCCAAGAGAGGAACCGGCAGGAGCCCGGGCAGAGCCCTGGAGGGGGGGAGGCCGAGAAGAACGAAATCTGGCAATGCCCCCAGCCAGAATCCCATGTCCGCTCCCTTCCTGCCTCATCTCTCTAGGTGTTAGTGACTTATCCTGCTGCCCCTCTCATGGGCCTGCGAGACAGGGCTGCAGGTGAGCCAGTGGAGGGCAGAGACCCCCGCTTGTCCTCAGGGGAAGGGAAGAATGATGGGCCACACGGATGGAGGGGCATTGGGTTACATGAGTCAAAGCAGCAAACGTGTGTTTTGAATTTTCTTTCAAGTCTCCTAAATCCTTTGCTCCCATCCCTCCCCCAAACCTAGTTTCTGTGAGGTTGTAATCAGTTTGGATAGAGAACAGCAGACATAAGGGGAAAGGGGGGTGCAGTCAATGTTACTGGGAATAATTACTGGATTTAGTTACCTGCCAGCAATGAGTCTGTCTGAGAGTGGGGAGTGAGTGTAGACACGGACCCTGGCTCACGGCCAAGGCCCAGTTGAGGTTGCCGAGCTGGTCTATGCAGCAAAGTGACTGAGTGGGTCCCCTCAGTCAGGATTTGGGGGTAAAGTTCTGAAGACCTGGAAATTCATCAGAGGGACACTGACTTTCTTTGGAAAGAGAAATGCCATTGGTGGAAGGGATGGGGTTTGCCATCCTCTGACTCTTCAGCAGCAAACTCCGGCCTTGTGCTGTTGACACCATTAACTCAGCATAAATCAGGCATCTTGAAAAGCAAGTTAAGCTTTCTACACAGTTTTTGATTGTTTGCAGCTTGGCTGGGCTCCCGCGTCTGCACGGCATAAATCAGATTCAGGAAGGGAAGCAGCTTCTCCAGGCGGCTGCAAGCACCCCTCCTTCTCCCCCCATGGAGGGTTGCCCTAAGTGGTCCTGACCACCAGGGTGTTTCCATGCCCATTGTCCAGCTGTAGGCCTTGGTCACTGTCTAGGAACTCTTGGTTCCTTTTCTAGGTTGCTGAGTCAGTGAGTCAGTTCTGAGACTTTCTTGAGATCTTTGCTCTAACATCTTCAGAGCTCCTGGGAAATCTGGGCTTTGATTTGTTTTTCCATTTCTTTGTCTCTGTTTGCCATTTAGTACCAGAGAGTGGCGACCCCACTGAAACACAAGGCAAATATTGGGGTGCAGGATATCTGGTTCTATAGATCTCAAGGAGAGAGATGCTCTCCTCAGAGTTGGCTAGCCCTATCTCCAGGAATTCAGCCACTGGATTCTAGATCCCTGGCTCCAGTATTCTCTTTCTACCAGGAAAACAACAACACTAATCCACCAGATCTCAGAGAGCAGTACTTAAAAGATCTGGAAAGATAGGGCCCTTAGAATGTCTTAGGTTATTCCTCAAGAGTGGGAGGAATCAGAGTGTAATAGAGAGAACACTGGGTTGGGAATCAAGGAGATGATTCTTACTCTTGGTTGTAGCACTAACTTCTGTAGACAAGTCACTTCTGAGCCTTGGTTTCCCCCTCTGTAAAGTGAAAGAGTTAGACAAGATGATGCCTCAGGTTCCTACTGGCTTTAGCCTTCCATGATTTAAGATGACTTTGTCAATAGACCTAAAGTTGGCTCCTTGCAAATTCTAGATTTAACATCCCAGAGATGACCCACCCAGGTCTTTGAGTCAATCTCTACCAATGGAGGCAAGCCCATGGTCTATGGTCCTCTCTCCCTTGCTGCCCAGTGGCTTCCCGAGCCATCAGGGAAGAGGTGGAGGAAGGAGGCCCACAGTGGTGGGATGGCCATTGAGTACGGAGGAAAGAGTAATTCCCCCTGACTTTTGTTAGCACTGATGGAAAGTGGCAACTTATAAAGAAGAGGTTTACGGCTTGCCAGATTGTTGCTGGGAGTTGAACAGATGGCCAATTCATCTCCACCAAACTTGGCACCTCAAACAAAAGAAACAATATGTGTTTGGCTCCTTAATCTTTCCCTCAGGTTTCCGAGCAGGTGACTGGAAAGTTTGATGACAGGAATGAGTTGACTCAAGTCTCTCAGGTCCAGGGCCATTGTTCTGTCAGCTACCCCCCTCTCCCCTCCACCCTTGGCCCCCTCTCTCCCAGTGCTCCCCCTCCTTCTCTCTCTACTGGCCCATTGTTCTTAGGCCCCACACCCCTCTGCCAGCATCCTCAGTGTCTCCTCAGAGTGACTCAGTTAAGGTCTCTCTGTCCTGTTGAGCTTAGATGTGAAGACCAGGGTCTTATTCCCTCCTATCTTTGCCCCCCAAAAAACCCAGGGAGCCAGTTGTGTCCACTCTCAGTGGTGAGCTTTGGGGGACATGATATTGAAAGCCACTCTGAAAATGGACAATCAAATGCATCATTGCCCTCAGGGATGATGTTCCTGACATGTTCCACCCCACAGTGCCCAGGTCAGACAACTGGCGCCTCTCTCCCTCCCTCTCGCCTCTCCTTACATGTGGTCTGGGCTGAGGCCCTGGATGAGAGCTTGGGCCAAGTATGGGGCTGGGAGGGAAGGATGGGTTGGGGGGGGGGCAGTTACTGCATGTGCTTTGGATCTTGCCAAAGATCCCTCCCCACCCTGCTTCTCCCCATGGACAGCATGTTTTACTCAGGTTCTCCTCAGTGTTCCTGGGGAGGGAGGAGTTGGGTGTGGTAGGTGGCAGGGCTCAAAGGCTGGCCAAGTTGGGGAACACCCAGTGGACAGTCTGGGCACCCAGACTCCATAGTACTCCTGTATCCCCTAGGGTCCTTCCCATGGCTCCAGAGATTTGGGCATTGTGCCTCACATACCTGGTGTCTGAAGGTAACAGCTTCCCTGCCCTGGTGGCTAATGAGAAGCTTGGATGGAGACCCTGGCTTTGCATTAACCCTTCAATGGCCAGATTCTTAAATCTGAGTCTGGATCTGAGGCTATGTCCTGGTCCATGTGGATTTGAACTCAGAGGACTTGGGTTCAAATCCTGGTTTCACCATTTAGTCCCTCTATGATCTTGGGAAAGGTAATAATGATGATTAACATTTATATAGCATTTACTATGTGCCAGGCATGTGCTAAGAGCTTTAAAATTATTATCTCATTTGATCCTCACAACAGCCCTGGGAGGTAGATTCCATTATTATCATCCCTGTTTTACCAATTAGGGAACTGAGACAAACAGAGGCTAAGCAACTTGCCCAGGGTCACATAGTAAGTATTTGAGGTTAGACTTGAACTCAAGTCTTCCTGACTCCAGGCCTGGCACTCTATCTTCTATGGCGCCTAGCTGCCCCCACATACATGCTTATTGAATTGAATTGATCAGTGTCACTTCAGTCATCATGGCCCTGGAAAATGTGACCCTTACTTGTGGTACCCTAGTTATTGTTACTCCAGTTAGCCTTACTTTGGTGTGGGTTTCTAGATGAGCAAGTATGGACTAGGAAGAACAAGCAGTCCTGTGCCCCAATTCCCCACATCCCCTTTAAGTGAGAGAAATGAGTGATGGGAAAGGAAGGCACTTTACAGTCTAATTTATTTTTGTATTTACATCCTCTCCCATTGAGGGAACCCATTCACATGTTCATTTTATGAAGAAAACAGGCAAGCATTGTATTAGAACCCCTGACTTCCTCATAGAAACACCAGGTTAGGGCACATAAACCACAAAGTGTGGAAGGCTACGCACTGGACAATTCTTCCCTCCTCCCCATGTCATGGCCCTGAAGTCCTTGGAGCCCCAGTTACCAGAGGAAGATGATGTGGGCTGATGTGGCTGGCCCAGATGAGGTAGAAGTGGGCATCTCAGGATCTTGGTGATAGAAGGAGGAGAAGTAGAGAACCATGGGTATGGAACACTGCCTATACGGTCAGGCTCGGGTGATGTGTTGGTTAGTTTTGCTGAACTTAGGACCATCTATTCTAACCTTTACCTGAATAGGTGTCCCCTCTTCAACACAACAAGGCAAGTGGCCATCCAGCCTTTGTTTGAAGACCTTCAGTGGTGGGGGATAACTGCCAGCTCTTGAGGTCTCCTGTTTCACTTCTGAATCACTTTTAATTGTGAGGATGTTGTGAGATGCTTTCCCAAGTGAGATTCTGTCACTATGTGTCAGAACTGCTACCAGTTCTTTAAGGTGTACCTTGAGTCTTCCATTCTCTAGATCAAGCCCAGGGAATCCCTTTCTTCTTTGACCTCTTATTGTGCATTTACCTCATAACTTGTCACATGTTGTTCATCCTTCAGTGGCACCACTGGATCATGATTGACTTGTGCGTGAATTGGATAGAAGTGAGGCAGAATTGCACTAACTTTCTCTCATCCAACATCATCCAAGTTTGGGGATAAGACAAAAGTCAGGACCACTGGCAATGGCCCAGGATGAGGTGGATGACTTTGGGGTTTTCCATGGCTAGCCAAGCTCTAAGCACTCCACAGTGCCTGCTTTAGACACCTTCATGGCTGTTGGGACAACTTGTTCTTATGTGCCCATTCCATCAAAGGAAGTCTTCACATGATTAGGGTAGACATCCCTCTTAACTCACTGCTGAGTTTGAAGCCTCATCCTGGTTTAGCACATCCGACAAGACGGTTTTCCCAGAGTATGCCTGCTGCCCACACCACAGCTTCTTGGAGCCACAGACTAGAATTCATGATTCTAAATTCTCAGGTCAGTGTCCTCACTGTGTCAAACATTTCTCTTCTTCCCTCTGTAATACTCAGACTTTCCTTGAAGAAGACTGGGTACGTGTGTGTGTGCACCCCACACATTTTATGTGTAGAGGCAGTGAGGTGCATCATCCCAAGACTTGCTTTGCTGTGGACTAGTTTTTTGTTTTTATTACACTTTATACTTTTTGTCTTTATATTTCCCAAGACCTCTATCCAATCCTCTTTAATGATAAAAAAAAATGGCTAAACAAATTGTGGTACATGAATGGAGTGGAATGGAATGTGCCATAAGAAACAATGAATAAGAATTGAGAGAAGCAAGGAAAGATTTCAAGGAACTGAGGCAAAGTGAAGTGAGAACCAGGAAAGCAACAAACAATGCAAAAGGAAAGAAGAAAACAGAATGCTGGTTGATTCTAATGACTAAGCTGGAGCTCAGAGAACAGAGGGGAAAAAATGCATCTCCTTCCCTCCTTTGCAGAGGTGGGGGACTATAAGTGCCAAACATTGCTTTCAAATCCCAGGTCCTGACAAGACATTGCCTCTACTCCCAGAGTGAGTTAATCTATTGGTTGGTTTTGCTGAATTGCCTTCTTTTCTTTTCCTTTCTCTTTTTTTGTTATAAGAGATGACTTTCTTCATAGGGGAGGAAAGGGAGATAAGATAAAAACAAATGATATCAGTAAAGGTTTTAAGATATTAATGTCTGCCATTGTATATACTATTCTGTTCTTGCAATTCTCTATTTCTTAGGCTGATGTGATATGGTTTTATTATCTCTTCTCTGCGGTCTTCTTTTTTCCTTCCATTTTTAAGAATTTAATTTCCTTTTGGTTATCTTTCCATTTAGATTGTAGGCATAGTGTGTGTTGTGTTCTTGGTTTTGCTTATCATCACTGTATCAGTCACAAACCAGCTTTCGCTTAAAGACCTCAGATGAGGGGAGATCCACGTCAAGTCAACCAGCATTTATTAAGCTTTTAGTATGAGTCAGGAGTTGTGCTAAGTGCTAGAGATACATATGCAAACAAAAAGAAAAATCACAGAGATTACTGTTCTGATGGAGAAACTCCCCAGCAGGAGAAGGGGGCCATAGGAATGGGAGGCAGAAGACAGTTTACTAGCTTACTATATGTATTAGCTGTAAGCAACTACACCTAGGGCGAGTGATTCCACTTTTTCAGACCTTATAAAAAGAGGGGTGTCCCTTAGCTCCACAACTTCGTGATTATCATTTTCTGATTATGATGCCTATAGAACTTGGGTTGTCCTTTCTAGAACTGATCAGGCATCCCTATCAAACTTCAAGCAACCTTTTTTAATTCTCTAACTTTTACCTTCTGTTGTAGAATCAATACTAAAATATTAGTTCCGAGATAGAAGAGTGGTAAGGGTTAGGCAAGTGGAGTTGAGTGACTTGTCCAGGTTGAGTGACATAGCTAGAAAGTGTCTGAAATCAAATTTGAACCCAGGATTCCCCATCTCCAGACTTGACTGAGCCACCTGGCTGCCCCAGTCAACAAATATTCTTAAGTATCAGCATGTGCCAGGTATGGTGCTAGGTTACTGGGGAGACTGATGCTTTCCAACCTCAGAGAGTCATCACGAAGGCAGGATCCACCACTTCTAGGTTACTCCTATGAATGTGCCCAAAAGAGGGTCCTTCTCTCCTCTAGTCTGAATAAAACAAGGAACACTATTGGTCTTGGACAAAGAAGGAGGCTTCTTCACCGGGTGAAGTAGTTGCAGCTGTGGTTGTGTGTGTGTGTGTGTGTGTGTGTGCACGCACGCGTGCGTGTGTACAGAATTGGGTGGGGGCTGGCTGATGTCATATGGAGGAGCCCCACAGTCTCCCTGGGGCAGCAGGAGAACCAGGGATGCCCGGCTCCAGCCCCAACCCCAGCTGACATAGGAGGCTCTGCCAAGTTTCACGGCCCCGAGCACATTTTTATGGCTGAGGATAATGAGAGGCAGGTGCACGATTACCCCGCCATTCCATGCTGTGCAGGACAGCATGCGTGTATGTGTATGTGCATGCGTGCGTATGTATGAGTGCGTGCGTGCCTGTGCATATGTGCCCTTGTGGAGAGTCCCGATATCTGTGGTGGTTTCTGTGTATGGTGTGTGAGTGTGCAGCTGCCTGTGCAAATGTGCTTGTTTCTGTGGCCTGAATCTCAAAGGAGGGAAGCTTATTGAGTGATGGTGGTAGAATAATAGTCTGCAAGCCCAGAGAGGGGCAAGAAGCATACCAACCCCTCTGCTTCACCCCAGAGATCTGGGGCAATGAATAAAGGAGTGTTTTCCATTCCATAGGGCAGCCAAGGATATAATTCTCAGGGAAGAAGCCTGGCGACTGAGTGAGGAAGCAGAAGGAGTGCTTTAAACCGAGTTCAAGGGCTGAGGGGAATTTCTAGAGACGTTGTCAGATGGTGACTGGGGGGCCTGACCAAGCAGTGTCCTTCCCATCTCCCCTTGTTTCTTGGTCCATAGATCTGCAGCTCATAAGTCATGCAGTCTAACCTCTCCATTCTGTAAATGAGGACGCTGAGGCCAACAGAGGTTAGGCGATGTGCCCCGAATCACACAAGTAGAATAGTAAAGCCAAGACCTGAACCTTTTGTTCAGTCTTTTGACTCCAGATCCAGCACTTTCCACATTATTTTGTGTTTCCTCTTCTTCTTCCTCAAAAGTTCATCTTGGGGGTCATCTCCTTCATGAAGTCTTCTCTGATTTCCCAAGGTGAAGGAAGGTAAACAATGCCTTTTCAAGCAGTCTGGGAGCACTTAGTCTGGCTTTTTCCTGTACCTTTGTCACTGTCTACCTTGGGTCACATTGATATTGGTTCAGGGTACATCCCTCTATTAGTGACCCTCTTGACACAAAAGAAGGACCACCATATTTGGAGTTAGAATGCCTTGAATCACATCCTAGCTCTGCCTCTTATTCACTGTTGTATGATCTTGGGTAAGCCATTTCATTTCTTTGGAACTCAGTTTCCTCTTCTGCAAAATGAGGAGGGAGGTTAGATGACATGATCTCTAAAGTACCTCAGAGTTCTAAATCCTTTGTTCCTGGGACCGCCCTCTGAGATCAGCAGCTCAGGTAGTATTTTCCCCATTTTTGCAGATGAAGGAACTGAGGCTCAGAGAAGTTGAAGTCTTCCAAAGTCTTCAGAAAACTCAAAGCTATGGCAGAAAACAGGTTCATTTCTTCTGGAGGTTTTAAGTAGAGGTGGGAGTTTTATTGTTATAGGGATTCTTTTGGGGGTATGAATACCCACCACTTCAATTTATATATACCAATACACTGTATTCTAAGAGAGAAGGTAAAAGTTTAAATATATATATAAATATTAAATAATTAAATTGATGATAAATTAATTTATTATTTAAATTAAATTTTGAAAAATAAATTAAATATATATGAGTATATATATATACATATATATTTAAACTTTTACCTTGTCTTAGAATAAATACAGTGTATTGGTTCCACAGCAAAAGAGTAGTAAGGGCTGAGCAATGAGGGTTAAGTGACTTGCCCAGGGTCACACAGCTGGGAAGTGTCTGATATCAAATTTGAACCTTGGACCTCATGTCTCTAGGTCTGGCTCTCAATCCACTGAGCTGCCCCCTCATTTTTATTTTATTTATATTTATAATATATATTTATATATTATTTATTAATATTTAAGGTATTCTGTGACCTGCTCATGGCCACACAAGCATCCCTATTATTTTTCCATTGCTATCGATGTAGGTAGCAACTTTCCAGCTCTGAACTTTTGTGATTTTGTAAATAGAACTGAGATTTGAACCCAAGTCTTTTGACTTCAAATCCAAAGCCCCACTGCCTGAAATTTGCATCCCCCCATTCCCATCCCCACAGTCACACCTTATACATAATCTCAAACCTAGAAAGGAATGCAGAAACACCTCCACACAGCCACACACAGAAGACTCCTGTTGTAAAATTAGGGACCAGTATAAAGGCAGAGATGGGGACAGCCAGGGCAAGGTTTGAAAATTACCTCTCTTCCCCTCCAATGAATACAATCTTACCTCTTAAAAGAGTAAATGCCCACCAGAGGCTCTGAGTTATCATATTTGACTTGACATCACAAAATAAATAACTTCATATCAGAATGTATATAACTCCCATATCAGAGAGAGGAGAATTTTCTGGCATTAAAAGTAGGCGTAACTATCAAAAGTCAGACTTTTTTCCCTTAGACTATGATCTTATCAACAAATGCCAATCTTTCCACATGCAAAGGAAAACAAAAAGAGAGGGTTTCATGTGTGAGGCTAGAGTTTATTTTTAAGTCCATATTAAATTTAACAAGGTAATAACAGTATCACCCTGTTTATTTGTGTCCCTTTCCAAATCTCTTTTCTTTTCTTTTTTCAAATCCAAAGTAATACTGAAAGGGTCCCTTGTGTATCTGCCCCTCTGGTTCCCTCCTGCCCCAGTGTCATGCCCTCAGGGGCTACCTTGTTGGCCTCCATCATTGGCTCTGGCTGCAGACAATCCCATTTGTCCTTAGCTTGGCTCTGGTTCTCCTTAGAGATCTAGCTCCCTGCCCAGCTGAGTCTGCCATGACCCCACATGTGGGCTAAAAACCGGCCACCCACCTCACTGTGGAGTGGAGCAGATTAAAGGCTGAAGTGCCTGAGCTCTTAGGATGAAAAGCTCAGAATAAGCCCCAAGTTTAACTAGTGAGATTTCAAAGGGATTGGATGATCAAGAAGGGAATAGCCACTTACCATAGCTAGCTAACTGCTTCAAGAGGGCAGATATTATGGTCCGAGCGGTATCTGCTATCTCGGAGCCTGGTTTCCTAGTCATAATCACTCACATTTCTACAGTGCTTTCGGGTTTACAAAGTGCTTTCCTCCAAACCACTCCTGCGAGGTAGGTAGTGATTATCCCCATTTTACAGATGAAGGAGGCAGGCTCAGAGAGATTATAGAACTGGCCCATGACCACACAAGTTTTCCCAGTATTTTCCCACTGCTATTGATTTTAAGACGGAGATAGCGATTATCTCCTCGTTAAGCTCCATAAAGTCCATTTTGCTTTAAATGGTGTGACGGTCAGGTGTCATGGAGCTGACTCTGCCGTCCAGATGTTTCTCTCATGGAGGAGCTCTTTGGATAAGGGCTATTTGGGGAGGGCCAAGCCCAGCCAAAGTGCATCCCTAGGCACTAGGAAGAGCTCAGACTGGGAGCCCTGGATTACAAATGCCATTTCATTCACAGGCTGTGCTGGGAGAGCCATGAGGCCTTTGATGGGACCGACTTGTCTGGTTCTGGGTAGCCTGCTTTACTCGGGACGGTGAACAGTCACAGCAGGGACTAATGAGGAGAAACAAGTGCTTGGCCCTGGATGTGTTCCTGGGGCCTCCCTTGGGGAGGAAAGCTGGGGCAGCAGGGAGGCTGAAGGCTGGAGCAACCTACTTTGATGTTCAAGCCCTTTCCCCAACTTGGGACTAATTGCCACAAGTTATGGAATGTCCTGATTGGCTGACTTTTTTTTTTTAAGCTAAGTACCATGTAGTGGATTTACTTGTTCACAATGATGGGGGCCAACACTGTACCAGAAAGGGGAAAAAAACCAAACCACTAATTTTCTGGCACGATGTAAATCAGAGGAATTCTCTTTTTCTCACACACATAATAGATTTGAAAAGGGAATTTTTTTCTTAAAATGAAAAAAAAAACGATCTTACTTTTTTATTGATGCCTTTTGGGGTTTTTTTTTCATCATTTTAATTTTCAAATGTATTTCTCTCCTTTCCCTTATCCAATAACCATCCTTAGTAACAAAGATCACAAAAGAAAGAGAAGGAAAAAACAGTCCTGACAGATAAATATATTTCACAGTATATGTAGCAGTCTATATCTATAGGATTTCTTCTACCTCTGGAATGAAGGGATGAAAATCTATGTTGTCAACTTTTCTTCTAGGAATAATCATTATGCATGTTCAGCTTAATTATGTATATTGCTTTTCTGGTTCTGCTTTCTTTACCCTGCATCCGTTCACTAAGTCTTCTAAATGGCTCAACCTCCCTACCCAAAAAGCGGTCTGTATGGCTTAATCTGAATTCTTAGATAACTATTATCACTGTCATTTCTCAAAGAAGCAACCCTTTTGTGTCAGGTCATATTGATTCTAGGGTCTGGAAACAGGTTCTGAGTCTAACCTGATGCTAAAGTTGAGGTTGCTTTACTGAGAGAAACAGAGAGTCTGTGTCCATTTTGTTAGTGATTAATATTTGGGTTTTCGATACATACAAATGTGGTCCCTGACTTAAAAAAGAAAAACAGAACCAGAGATTCTAAAACCAGAGTCTAAAAAAATAGAATCGGAATTAGAGATTTAAGAACTTAGAAAAAGGAAAGGATCTGAGAGGTCCTTTAGTTAAATCATCTCATTAAAGAGACCTTATTTAATGATTTGCCCAAAGTCTCACAAAAAGTGACTGTGCTGAGAATTATACTGACATTCTCGACATTGGATGGAGTGCTTTTCTTTCTGATTCACAATACTCACCCTATATTCTTTAGCCCCAACACGACCCCCAATCTATACTCCCCCAACATGCAAGAATGAAGGTATTTTCTATTATCTTCACTGACGTCCATTGAACCCCTCATACCTGAAGAAGGAGGAACAGATCCTGGTGCCACTGGAGACAGGGCCTGTTCAGCATCTTTCCCCCAGACGGAGTGATCAGTTCCAGCCCTCTTTTGTGTATTCTAGGCCTGACCCAATCACCTCACTCCCAAGATACTCCCCAACAGAGCTAATAACTGGCCGGGGGAGTAGCTTGGGAAGCCCTTGCCTGGCTGGCTGCTTCTCTAACCAGTTAGCAGTGCAAGATAATGAACCCAGAGTTGAACAAGATAGTTAATAATAACACTGAAAGAGCAGAAGGATTAAGGCTACAAAAATAAATGCACTTTCTCTAAGATTTGGAAATGACATGTGGAGTGTCTGAGGCAGAGACTAGAGGATGTGGAGAGGAGGCAATTAGAAAACTCTAGACCTGGAGGTGAAATAGAGCCTGGGATACTGTGGACAGAGGCTCAAGTGATGAGCAGGGCCTGACAAGTTGCATTCCTTGGAGCCAAACCTCCACGTGAGAAAGTCTAAGATGCTGTTCTGGGAAGCTGTTGCTGATTATCCAATGGGTTGGAACCTTGTCCTTGTGCCAGAAGCTCACCTGCGCTTCCCCACTCTAGCTATACTGGCTGTAACAGGCGCAAGTTGACGCATTTGTCGGGTGTGTTTGGGACTCCTTTGTCCAGAGGAACAACATTAGAAGAGTAGGTTCACTGTTTGAATCTTTCCAGTTAGAAGGAGTTCAGCCTCTACCCTTTTTACTTTTATTAGTGTGAACATTTTTTTTGGAGATTCTTTCAATAGGCAGGAAAACTTAGACACTTCTTCCTCCCTCATAGAACATACCTTGGCTACCTCTTTTGTCCATAGCTCCCTCCTTTACTTGAATTCATGGATAGACTTATAGATATGGATAGATCTATGGACAGTGAGGTGATACAGTGGATAAAGTATTTGTTTCGGAGTCAGGAAAATTTCTCTTCCTAAGTTCAAATCTTGTCTCAGATTTTTATGAGCTGTGTGACCCTGGGCAAGTCACTTTACCTTGTTTTCCTCAGTTTCCTCCTCTGTAAAATGAACTGAGAAGGAAATGGCAAACCATTCTAGTATTTTTGCCAAGAAACCCCCCAAAAATGTCATGAAGAGTCAGAAACACAACTGAACAACGATAGACTTTGTGAAGATTAAATTTAACTCTTCCTCTTATTGTGAAGATTAAATTGTAACCCCTGCCTATTTTTAGACTTAATTACCAAAAGTGTAAACACCCTCCTTAAAAGTTGAGTAGAAAGATCTGCCCATTTTTAGATTTAATCACCAAAGGTATAAATACCCCATTTACACGAGTGGGGGAGGTCTGTGATCCACATGTGCAATAGTGGGTGATGAATCAGGATCGACTGACTGCCTCCTGGGCAGCCCTACAGCAGGGCTTCAACTGTGATTGATAGACATAGGATTGGAGGAAGGCACAGGAAATGATGCAAGAGAAAGTGTCTTTAAAAGGAAGTGACAAGTTCCTGAGTGCAGTTCTACTGACAGTTTTTCATTCTTTGAAGTGGAGGCTGGTGAAGAATGTGCTGACTGGACCTGAGACCCTGTTTCCTGGTGAGGCTATTCTAAAATCTCTTCCTTTGAACTGACATGTGGTGAGTGAAAAAGCTGACTCTTAACTGCTGGATTTTGCTGAAGAGACTTCCCCAGGTCCTCAGCTTTGCTGAGGCCCAAGGACTAACTCTCCCTGCTCCGGAGTAAATTACTTAGTGCTTAAGCTAGATATCTTACCCTCTCTGAGTTTCTTACTTCACTCTTTCTACATTTTGTAAATAAATCTCTTTGGAATTAATATAAATTCCTGGTGACCACACTTTTAAATAATCCAGTTCAACCCTTTTAAAAATCAACCCCTTTTCCCCCTTATAACTTTTAGAATATCAGAGCTGAAAGGAACCTTAAGGATCACCAAATTTATTTATTCCCTCATTTATTAAGGAAACACCTACATTCCAAAGAAGGAAAGTGAATTGCCTAAGGTCACACATCCAGACACTTTGTGCTCACATTCACCTATCCCTCTTAACTTCGGTTCTGGAGCATTGTTCTGACACCTTTGTGGACAGTTTCTTGTTAGAGAACACTAGGAGCCCTGGTCTTGGATTTGTCTTTTTTTTCTTTTTTTTCCTTTTTCTCTATAACTGCAAATGGAGCTGAAAAGTTGTAAGTACAGGGGAACCTAGGCAGAACCCATGTTATGCCTTGCGTTTTCCTGTGGAAGACTGATCAGCACTGCAAGGCTATGGGATATGTATTAGTTGCCCCGCAGGGTGATGAATGAGCTCATTAAAATGATGAGGTTTTTATAGTAACTGGCAACTATTCAAACAGTGAATTAAGCCAAATGGCTCCCCATTTAATTGTATTCTTGTCTTATAAGGTTGGATGTTGTTCCACATGCTAGTCTTGTTTCCCTAATTAGATTATAAGCTGCTTGAGGGCAAGGACTATTGCTAACCCTAACCCTCTCACAGGATCAGAAGAGTCCTGGGAACATTGCAAACACTCAGTACTCACTTGGTGGTTGAGTACCTAAGTAGCTCTGCCTTTGCTAAATAAGATGATTTCATTCTTTCCCGTTGGGGTCTCAAGGGCTGTGCCACTAGAGCACAAATTTTAGAAAACTGAGAACAGGTCACGGGATGGGCTATACATTTTGTTACCAGTCTAGCTAAGCTAGAAGGTTTGAGAAAACTCCTTACCAAATTGTCCACTGGGTGATCAACATTTCAGCCCCAGCAACACAGGAAGACTGTCTAGTAAGACACTGAGGGGTAGGATCCTCTTTGCGATAGTGTATGGATTCTCTCCAATATTCCCATTGGATCTTTGATCTCCTTGATGAGTATGTTCCTTCCAGTGACGCAGATCCCAATGCATCCATGGTTGCCTATCCAATGTGGTTCTTGTCCATGACTGCCTTTATGTTCACCAATTTAGAGGCCATCCAATAGGACGAGGGCCTTTCAGTTCTCTTGACAGCATAAGAGTACCAGGGGAATACATGGGCTGTCCATCAGTCATCCCTTGCTCCTGACCAGCCTTTTTAGTTTGTTTCTCTGTTCTAGGTGCCCCTAAGAATACTGAGCCTAGAACCAGAAACACTCATCTTCCTAAGTTCAAATTTGGCCTCAGACACTTACTAGCTATGTGACCCCAGGCAAGTCAATTAACCCTTGTTGAACTCAGCTTTTTCATCTGTAAATGAACTGGAGAAGGAAATGGCAAAGCACTTTAGTATCTTTGCCAAGAAAACCCCAAAAGGGATCATGCAGACACAATGAAACAATTAAAGAACAACCAATATGTTCTCTTATGCTATTTCTCCTACCTAATTCCTAGTTTGCAGGGATTGTGGCTTGCCTTCTAACATCATGTATGTCTCCACTGCCCAGGGTCACACAACCAAGTATATGTCAGAGGTGGGCCTTGAACCCAGATTGTCAAGGCTCTGAGGCCACTTTTCTATCCATTATGCTATTCTGTCTCTCATCATGGAAAGAGTATTGACATTAAAAAGATAGGCTTTTACTTCAGAGAGAAGCTTGGAGATAGTATATTAGAACTTTTGCAGGCTTCCAAAGGCAAACCAGTCCACTTTCTGTTCATTTCTGGGCCTAGTTCAACTATCATTCATTTTCAGCATCTGTCCAAGATTCTCTGCTGATGGATGAACTTTCTCCCTTTCTTCTGTGCTCACCCATAGCAACCCATGGACAGATCACCTATAAATAAACATAAAATCTCTAAGTAAAAACAAAATCATGGATCCATTGGAATATTCATTTAGTCTATGAATTGTGTAATGTCTCTTACTATTCTATAATGGATCCACATTAGGTTTCTCTCCCTGACTACAATGTAAGATCATTTAGGGTAAGTACATTGTAATACACTTCTCTTGTATACCCCATGGCACCCCTCACTGAATTGAAGCCACCTCCATTTGCCAGTTCTTCCATGTATCAGTCACTCTGCTTGTTGACCTCTGCCCTATCTATTTCCCAAAACTCCCTAAACCTTTCTAGCAGCAATATTTGAAATCAATCTATGAGTTATCCATCATCAAATGTTTGCTTGGACTGGCATAGAGCCTACTTATTATGGTCAGTGCTATCGAAGAAACAAAGGCATAAAAGGCACAGTTCCTAGCCTCTAGGAGTTGACAGATAACCTCCCTCACTTCAGAAATTCTCTCCTGATCTCTCTGTGCCCCATGTGAGTTCTTGAGAGTCCCTTCTGCTTTCCAGAGTCAGAGAGAATCCATGAAGAATTTCTTCTGATAATATCTGTACTTCACCTGCCTCATCCTTGGCTCCTCTACCAATGCCTCTTGTTGCTTTCTGTCCTGGCAACAACAAATGCTCTCTCTTAATGCTTTAAGGGATCTGGGAGAGAAATGACTTCAAACATTTCTTCTCCAGGATCCTCACTCTAGAATGAAAGCCTGCTTCCAGTACTGGTCTGGAATCCCCGTTTGCTCCTTCTCAGAGGAAGGTCAGAAACTGTAGATTTCCAGGAGTGTGTCAGAATTCTCTATCAAAGACCAGGATGTTTCCTAGCAGCCCTGAGAGGCACCTGGCCCTAAATCCTCATCCCTAAGGTCTGGCATGGGCACGGGGAAGGAGCATAACAAGCCAAAGGGCCTCTTGCAGCACTTCCAAGCAGTAACCTTGAACATTTTCAGATAATAAACTCAGGGATGCTCCAGACTTGGGAAGGGATGCAGGGGGCACTCTGGAACAGAGCCACCTACCGGTCAATGTGTGATATTGCTGCACAGAAAGTTTTTATGACCATGTTGAATGGACAGTGGGGGGCCTCTCCTAGCACTAACAATTCTGAGCTGCGGAGGGGAGGGGCATATCTCTGGGAGAATTGGAAAAGGACTTATTGGGGTATTCTTTAGGTGTAAAGAGAGACATACTGATGGAGACGATGACAGAGAGAAACTGAAGAGAGAATACTGTCTAATCAAACCTAGTCATATGACAGAATGGAAAGTGAATTGACTTGGGAACCCAGAAACCTCGACTGTTGTTCCACTTTTGCCCATTCCTGTGGGACTCTGAACAAGCCCCTTCATTTCTACCTTGATTTCCCACATGTGTAAAATGAGATTTTTATTAACTGGTCTCTTAAATCTTTTTCCAACTCTAATGCAATGCAGTTATAAAATAAGGAAAAACAAAGGTGATCCTGAAGATGGGAGGCAGTTACTAAAGGGTAGGATTGGATGGCCACTTCAAAGGAACATGGGAAAAATTGGACAGTTTCCAGAAGCAGTTTCTACCACTGCCTGTTCTTAGCCATCCCTGCTCCCCTCCATACCTGGATAAAAACAAGAGAGATTCCCAGCCTAATCAGAAGCTAATACCTGCTTTCAGTCTTAGCAGCCCTATTTGAGCAGAAAAGGCATTGGAGAGCCAATGCATTACTCTTTTGGTGCCCAGGCTCACCCCTATTATCTGTAGGGCAGGGCTGGTAGAGAGGAAAGAACACTGGATTTAGAATCAGAGGAACTAAAATTGAATCCTGGCTGTGACACTTAAGATCTTTGTGACCTTACAAATTACTCCCCCTCTCTGGGCTTCAGTATTCTTATCTGGAAAATGACAGTGGTTAGACTAGATGACCTTTAGGTCACCTAAATCTATGCTTCTATGATCCCAAGTCTTGTCTAAACCTTTTAATCACTCTAGTTCCTAGCACAGTGATCTGCACACACATAGTTGGCATTTAATACATATTTACATATCTGTCTAATTGATTTGAAAAAAATGCAAGGGACTGTTCTTTGTGGGAAATTGCATGACGTGATCTTGGGCGATGCTCTAAAATCTTTATACAGGCCACAAGAAAATGGTTGGTATGGGAATAGCACAGTGAGTTCCCCTGTGTTTCCCTTCCCATTATAAAGAAGGCTGGGAATTGGTCCCAGGTACATCATGTTACCTTAGCACTTTACAGAGTGGAATGATTTTCCTCTGGTTTGTGGAGCCTCCACCCTTTTCCAGGATGACAGATCTAGGAGATGGGCAGAGACTGTGACTCAGGGAGAGGCATGTACATCTCATACATCCAGGGCAAATGTACATGGCAAACACCTACCTGAGATTGTGGGCACAGTTCTCAACATGTCAGCCTAGCCTCAGACTACTAGAGATTTTGCCTTTGCCAAAGATGAGGGGGAAAATAGAGGACTGAAATTATCCTTTCCCTCTTCTTTCTCTACATCCTTCTCCTTCTCTTCCCTTCCTTTTCTTCTTTTTAAAAAATTCTTCCCTTTTTGCCCCTTTCTCTCAGGTCTTCTCATGGGATTTGGGAAGAAGCAGAACAATTTGAAGAGGGGAAGGAAGGAAAGAAGGAAGAAAGAAAGAAAGAAAGAAAGAAAGAAAGAAAGAAAGAAAGAAAGAAAGAAAGAAAGAAAGAAAGAAAGAAAGAAAGAAAGAAAGAAAGAAAGAAAGAAAGGAAGGAAGGAAGGAAGGAAGGAAGGAAAAAGTAGCAAGGGAAGGAGGAAGAGAGGAAGGAAGAAAGAAAAAGAAAGAAAGAGAGATAGAAAGAGATAGAAAGAGAAAGGAAGAGAAAAGAAAGGAAGAAAGATTGAAAGAAAGAAAGAGAAAGAAAGAAAAAGAAGAAAAAATTCAGAGTTGTTATGTGGAATTCTTTTAAGTTGTTTTCACATGTGCATGGAAAGAATGAACTACAGTGAAATCAGGTTAATTTGTTCACTAGACTTAGAACTGGCAAGGATCTTAAAGATACTTTGGTTACAGAATCACAGAATTCAAGGCTTAGAAGGAATTCAGTGGTCATCTAGTCAAACCCATACATGAAAATCTCCCCCTCTGTAACATATCCAACAAGTGCTTATACAGACTTTGCTTATAGACCTTTAAGGAGAGGGAAACTATTACCTTTAGAGGCAGCCCATTCCACTTCTGGACAGCTTTAATTTCCTGGAAGTTTTACCTGACATCAAGTGTAAATTGATTTCTTTGCAACTTCCACCTGTTGCTCTCCATCCCAAACATTTTTACAATGGAGGAAACCAAGGCTAGAAACAAAGATTCTCTCAATTAAGACTAGAATGCCATTATACCACATTCCTCTTTTTGTTCCACTCACTCCTTCCTTCATCTTGCCTCATTCCCTGTATTATATTGAACAAAAGACATTGGATATGAACTAATAAAGCCATTATTTTAATTCTGAGATGAAAACAAGGGAATGGCTCCTCAATGGAGTTACAGTAGGAGTTTCTTTCACGTGTACCATTTTATATTTATCAACAAATCCAACGCTTCACAAGATCTAAAGAAAAGGATCCCTTTTAAAAACTGAACATAAGTGTTTCTCAGATGAGGATGCTTATGTTTTAAAAAATAAAAAAGATTCATTTCATAGAATATCAAGTAGGCTAAATTGTGGGAGGTAGGTAGGAGGTGAGGATCATGGATGTTTCACAGCCTTCTTTTGAGTTTAAATATTGAGAATTAACTCTTCCTGACAAATGCTCAGAAATTACAGCCTTAGTGTTTTTCATTTCCATAAGGGGGAGCTTGTGCACAGAAGATTCTGGGTCCCGAAATCTGAAACAGTCGAATTCCTATGCCTAGCTTTCTCGTAGAAGTCCGTTAGATTCTGGCTCTAAGCAGCTCCCAGCTGCCATCAGCACCAGAGCAAAGGGTATACTGGAGGCCGTCTTTCAGCTAATATAATCAAAAAAATAAATACAAAGTGTCTAGGAAGGCAGCCGTGTGTGCATTGGGTGCGCCCACATGTGTGCCAACTCTATAGAAATCCACTCCTCTTTGCCTGGGTAATTAGAGTCTGGTGGACTGAAGCATAGCTGAGCTCTCTGATCTTGTCTCCTTCCAGAGAGGCTTTTAGGACACTTGGCATGGAGGCAGAGATGCTGAATGGGATACTGGGTACACAGAAAAGTCTCAAATGAAGGCAGCCCAGCCCCTGAGGCTGGAGGCTCAAGTGATGTTTTGGTATGCTTTTGTTTTTTCCTGATTTGTTGTGGGATTTTGTTCCAAACACTTCAAATGTCTGCACACTTATTTCCATAGTCAGAAAGTAAGGCATTAGGTCATTTGTTCATTTTCCCTTCTGATGGAAAGTGCCTCTATGAAGAGGCAGTATGGGCTAGTAGAATGTTCCCTGATCTCAAGTTTGTTTATTTGTTTTTTTATTGGCACTTTACTTATATGACTTTGTGCTCATCCCTTAATTTCTCTTTCTAAATGAAGGTTCCTCTTTTTAAAATTAGAGATAATATTGGGTCTATCCATTTCACAGCATTTCTGGGACATTTACTGCTTGGGTAATTTTGTCTATCCAACTCTCTGAGACTCAATATCCTCTTGAGTAAAATGAGGGGGTTGGATTCTATGGTCTTTGAGGTCTCTTCCAGCTCCACTTTTGTGATTTTCTAATTGAATTCGTGTGCTCCAGAAAGAGGTATGATGGCAAAAGCCTTGGGCTAAACTCAAGAGAAACAACCTCTTTGTGGGGTGACCTGGGCCAAGTTACTTAGAAATCACCAGATCGTTGATTCTGAGCTAAAATGAATCTCAGAGGCCATCTGGTCAAAAATTCTCATTTTATAGTTAAGGAAACTAGGTCTCCAAAGGGAGAGGTGGCTTGTCCATGATCACCTAGTATTGTTTATCCTTCATTTGTGAAGGGGACAAGTGACATCACAGGGTGCTGCCTTGGCTGGGACATGAATTGGATTTAAATGAGATAGATTTACACAAAATCTTCAGCCTCATTCTCTCTTCCAGAGTTACCCATGTCTAGTAGCAAGACAAAAGTCAAGACAACTGGCAATAGCCTGGGATGCAGTGGATAACCTTGGTGTCTTCCAGGTCTGACCAAGCTCTAAGCTCTCTATAGAGCCTGCTTCAGCTGCCTTCATGGCCATCAGAACAGATTGTTCTCATCCTCCCCTTCTGCCAGGAGAAGTCTTCTTATGTTTGGGGTAGACATCCATCCTAAGTCACTGAAGGCCTGTCTGTTGCCCTCAACCTGGTTTTAGCTCATCTACTGGGACAGTTTTCCTAGGGTAAGCCTACTGCTCATGCTATGGCTTCTTGGAGCCATGGGTGAGAGCTGGGTGAACACCAAAGGAGAATGGACAGTCCTAAAAAAGGATTAGCAAGTCCTCATAACCAGAGGTGCTAGTCTTCTCTGCATACCCCCATAAGCCCCCAAAAGGTGTGTCACAGGTAGGACTGGAATCTATATCTTCCTGATTCCAAATCCAGCACTTTCTCCACTATGCCACTTCAGTTCTCTGGGTCTCAGTTTCCCAAATTGCAAAACAAGAGGTTAGACTGAATAACTTTTCCCTTCCAAATTTAAATAAATGATCCCATTTTCTCCAAGATCCCTTCCAACTCTAATATCAGTGAAATAATGGATGCAAGGTGTTAAGTAGATCTATTAGAGGCAGCTGAGCTGCAGTAGATAAGAGAACTAGGTGGAGGTCAGGGTGAACTGTGTTCAAGGTCTACTCCTGACACATCTTGGTGGGGTGATTGACCCTGGGAAAATCACTTCACATCTCAGTGGTTCAGAGATTTTAGAAATTATTAACCAAGTATAGATCTGGATTAGTAGAGGAAATTTCCTTATTGAGAATTCCCTAAGCCAATTAAAGAATCTAGTCTATATTTAGATTTCATACATATGCATCATACATGTATTCATACACATTTATTAAACATATATACATGAACTATATTATGCACATGTACATATATTTATTATACTTTTATTATATATATGTATTTATTACACATATATACAAAAGCATTGTATTTGTGTATGAACACTATTAGACTTTATTTTCAATCTACACAATCCCATGCTATCCTTTAAGAAGATGAAGCTACTAGACTCTCCATCTGTAAATCATACACCTTGAGCTCCTTTTGCAATAATAGGAATGGGTTTGCATGAAACCATTAATACTCCCTTTCATAGTCACCCTTGTGACAAATGGAATGCATTTTCCCAACAGCTGGCTGAGGGTAATGAGGGCAGCCTGTGGCCATGGATCAGAGGAAAGCTATCTGGCTCATGCAGGGATTGGATCTCTGATTGATCTCATTAGCGTAATGTTCGCACCAATTGAACTAACCAGCCACAGGCAACCATAGAGTCCTAGTCTTTGGCTTGACCTCTCCATTAAATAAAAAGTATTTTCAATGGATACATGAATTTCTATAATTCTAAGGGTTTCCATTTTTGCATTGCAACTTTGACCACTATGGCAGCTATAAGAATCCTCTTCTAAAAGCCAGAAAGAGATGATTCTAGTATCTCAAAGAGACAATGTCTGAAAAGATCCGGCTGCTTATAGGGGTAGTGTAATACACACTGTAAGTGATATTTTCTCATTACAGGAATTCAGAACAAAAAAAGACCTTAGAAATTAAGTGTAGGTCTTTCATATTACAAATGAGGAAACTAAGCCCCTGATTAAGAAGTTCATTCACATCTTCAGGGATCACGGCAGGAATTGCTAACTTCTCTAGGGGAGGAAGATGATGTTTTTGGAAATAAATACTCTTTCTCTCATAAAAAGAAAAATTATTCTGAATCCTAAACCAAATAAAACAAACATTTTCATATTCACAGAAGAATAGGAAAAGAAGATTGTACATGCAACCGTGACTCTGTTTGCAGAACTTGCTTTTCTTTTAAAAAATGTTAAATTCAGCATGTAATTACCTATGGTTCCTTCTCTTCTTTTGTATTTTTCTAGTTTATTATTTTTATTTTTAAAATAACAAGTAATTAAAAAATATGTTCTTCCAAATATCTCTTCTACCAATGAACAAATTTAAAAACAAACAAGCAAAGGAACAAAAATGACACTCCTTCCTTCTTCCCCCCATCAAGCCTCTCAATACATAAACTACATAGACTGGCAAAACAAATTTATAAATTAATCATATCCAAAAAATCTAATATCATTACATTTTAAATTCATCATCCCTCTCTCAGGAGATGAATTACATGTTTCATCCTCATTCTTATGAATTTGTGGTTTATCATTACAGGCGTCAGAACTCTAATGACTTTTAAAGTTATTTTTTGCTATAATCTTATAATCTTATTGTTCTCCTAGTATCTGACTTCGCTCTGCATCAGCTCAGGAAAATCTTTCCAGTTTTCTTTTAAGTAGTTCATTTTGTAATTTCTTTTTTAAAAAAGATTTAAAAATTAAAATTTTATCAATTTATTTGTCAATACATTAAAATTCCCAGGAATCTCATCCCCCTGACTGTATGCAACATTGGAAGCATCACCCAAGGGGAGAAAAAATATATATATGAAAATTATGTCTTTCATGTTTCATTTATATCAGTTTGTACTCTAGAGGTAGACATTCACAAGTAATTCTTCAAGTATTAATTCTGTAGCTCCATATAACACTCTCTTAGTTCTACTCATCTGGCTCTTCATAATTTCCTATAAACTTTCAGGGTTTTTTTAAAATTAACTTGCTCATCATTTCTTATAGGGTAATAGTATTCCATCATAATCATATGACACAACTTGCTCAGTCATTCCCCTATTGATGGACATCCCCTTGATTTCCAGTTCTTTGCTACCAACATTTTGTCATTTCTTATAGCACAATAATATTCTATTATATTCATATACCACAATTTGTTCAGTCATTTCCCAGTAGGAGGGCACGCTCTCAGTTTCCAACTTTTTATGACTACAAAAAGAGTTGCTATAAATACTTTTGCATAAGTACATCATTTCCTTCTTTGCTTTTTTGGAGGGTTATGGTCTACTTGGTAGTATAACTGGTATATATGAAAAGAGCACCATGTAGTAGATAGAAAGGAACTCAGGAATACCTGAACTCAGATCCTGCCTTTGCATTATACTGCCTGTATGACTGTGGATGACACATAACTTCTCACTGCTTTAGGCAACTCTCTAAAACTACACATTTCAGAGAAGGTGCCAACATGCATTGGTAGAAGGAGTTTTCTCATCTGGGAACTTCTGAAAAATGAGGTCCCCAATGAAAATCACAAGTCTAGTTCTTAACACACACACATACATGCATATATACAGATGTATACATATACATATATAAATGATTTATGTATATACTCTGCTCTCCTCCATTTACTGTAAACTCCCTTAGAAGACTGTTTCATTTTTTTCTTTACATCTCCATCACCTAGATCAATCTTCAATGTATAATCAGGCTCTAGGCACTCTACAGAGCCTAGGCAGATGCCTTCATGACTGTTGGAAAAAAATCATTCTCACCTGATCATTCCACTGAGGGAAGTCTTCACATGTTTGGGGTAAACATCCCCCTAAGTCTCTGACAGGTTTGAGGCCCATTGATTACAATGCACTGTATCCAGGGCCATTTTCAGTTGTCATGACTTTGTCTTATCATTGATCCTCCACGACTGGATCAGAGAGTGAGACTGATGATCTTGTGCAGCTCTGCTTCACCTAAAACCAATTCATGTGCAAGTCAAGACCTCCCCCAAGATATCATTGGTCCTGTGTAAAGTGGAAGTTTAAGGGGACCTTGAAATATCAAGGTGTACCCTCTTTAACCACTATTCAAAAGAGACCTAGGAAAACCATCTTCTAAATGGAATATATTAATTGAGAGAGATATGTGGAGCAATGTCTCACATCAGGGACCTAAGACAGAGAGAGAGATGTGTGGCAAGACTCCATAATTTAGCTTAAAAATAAAAAGAGAAATTTATTAATTTGGTATTCATGTTGAATTTGGCTAGGAGAATAGTACAGGTGGGACACTGCCTCATAGAGAAGATATGTTCTGGGTTTTATATACCCTTTTGACAATAGGGACATGACCAGGGTGAGAGAATGGAATGAGGTTAGGCAGAAGTGGAGGGTGTTTGTCATCAGACTGGGGCTAGAGTGATGTTTTGTGTCCTGAAGACCAGGTATAGCTTAGGGGACAAGTAGATGTCCTAGACTGCAGCCTGATGGTATCAGAGTATAACCAGAAGATGTGTATCTGTGTCCATCTTGAAAACTAGGGGAGAATCCAAGGGGAATATTTCTCTCAGGGGTCTTTCCTTATCATGAGTCTCTGATGCCCAGTCACCTTTTCCTCTGGATTAACAAGAATGTAAGGAAGGAAAGGAATTTTCCTGTGTTCTGTTTGACCTGAAACATTTCTAGGGTTTGGAGAGACCAAGGAAATCCAGGGTCCCATGCCACCACTATGTGTGTTCTCGCTTAAAGAAATAATGTCTCTCTTGTTCAGAGCTCTCACACCAACTTATCCTTTCATGTGGGAATGGAGCTTTGTGTCAGCATTTTCTCCACCATTCTAGAGTCATGCCTAAGCAGAGTGTGTCAAATTTTCCCCAGACTTATCTGGAAACTTAGATTACATTTAAACAATTGGAGGCAATGTCTATGTTGTTCTGGTACTGCTAATCTCTGTATCATTGCACAACTTTTATATTTCCAAATATTTTTTCCTATTTATAGTTTTGTTTACCATGCCATAATATTCCATGTTATTAATCTGTGCTGAAGCTCACTGATTTTGTCAGCATGAGGAATTCCTGATGTGTAATCTCCTTCCATCTACCACATATAGCAAGCCATCTTTGGTTTGATAAGTCACTGGGAATATTTGGCTTAACAAAGAGAAGATTCAGGTTGAAAGTGAAGGCTATTTTTAAGTATTAGAAGAGCCATCATATGAAAGAGGGACTAAATAGGTTCTATTTAGTCCAAGTGGTTAAAAGCAAGAGTAATGGAAGGAAGATGCAAAGAAGCAAATTTAAGTGTGATGTTGAGGGAAATTTCCTAAAGATTAGAGCATTTCCAAAGTGGAATGGGCTGCCTTGAGAGGTGCTGGGTTTTCTCTCAGTGTACTCCCACTTACTTGGTATGCTACAGTGGGAACCCTTTTGGGGATATGGATTGAATTAGATGGTTGCCCAAGGACGAGTCCAACTTTAAAATCTCTGATTCTGAGTTGACCAAGGCACATAGATGTAAAGGGTCTTGTTTATCAGCTGAGCTAGGATTCGAGCCCAAGTTTTCCTGATTCTAAGTCCATCATTTTATTCATTACATCATGCTGTCTCTTTTACTGTGGCCTATCATAATTTATCATGCCACTTTCTAATTGCTGCTCACCATTCTCTTACACTTAAAGCACACAGACTTCTTGAAAATATCAATGTTTTTATTTCCTTCATACCTACTTTCTCCTAAGAGCTTTATAATCTGGCTTCTGCTCTATCTCCATTTGATTAAAACTGCCCTTTCAAAGTAACCAGTGGTCTCCTAAATGCCAATAGACTTTTTTTTTTCCTTTTTACATTTATTGCATGGTCCCAATTGGGTTGGAAGGTAAAAGTGATTATTTTCTCAGTAATATTTTACTGTATTTTTCTCCAATTATATGTAGAAACAATTTTTAACATTTGTTTTCTGACAATTTATGATCCAAATTCCTTCCCTCTCCTCCTTCTTCAAGATGGCAAGTAATCTGATATAGGTTATACATGTGCTATCATGCAATACGTATTTCCATATTTGTCATGTTGTGAAAGAAGCCATCACACACATAAGAAAAAACTCATAAGGAAAGAAGGTGAAAAATGGTATGCTTTGATCTGTAGTCAGACTCTTATCAGTTCCTTCTATGTCAGTGCTTAGCCTTTTTCATCATGAGTCCTCTGGAGTCGTCCTGGATCCTTGCATTGCTGAGAATATTAAGTCATTCCCCATTGATTATTGCTGTTACTGAGGACTGTGTACAGTGTTCTCCTGGTTCTGCTCATGGAGTTATGTCAAATTATTTAAGGCAATAAGTATGTACTGAGCATCTACTATTTACCAGACACTGTGCTTAGGAGCATTGAGGAGACAAAGAAAGATGGAAACACAAACAAAAAATAATCTCTGCTCTCAAAGAGCTCAGTCTAAAGTGTGTGGGAGAGACGGGGGGCAACATGCAAATACCATATACACCAGGACAAATATATACAACAGGACAAATCAGAGAGAATCAACAGATGGAAGGCCCGAGAATTAAGGGAGATTCTGTAAGACTTCTTGTATGAGATGGACTTTTCACTAGTACCTGAAGGAAGCTGGGGAAACCAGGAGCTGGAGATGCAGAGGGAGATGATTCTAGGCATGGAGATAGCCAGTTGAAAATGCTCAGAGACAGAGTGTCTTGTGATTGGAACAGCAAGAAGACCAGTGCCACTGGATCACAGAGGTTAGGTGAGTCGTAAAAAGACTGGAAACTTCCTAGCAATGAGAACTAGTCTAAAGAAAATATTGGGGGGCAGCTGGGTGGTTCAGTGGCTTGAGAGTCAAGCCTAGAGATGGAAAGTCTTGGGTTCAAATCTGGCCTCAGACACTTCCTAGCTGTGTGACCCTGAGCAAGTCACTTGACCTCCATTGCCTAGCCCTTACCGCTCTTCTGCCTTGTAATCAATACACAGTATTGATTCTAAGACGGAAGTGTAGGGTTTAAAATATATATTGCTTTGGTAATGGGTTCCTTTAGATGTCTTGACACAAAGGTCTATAGAGAATATTTATTATAAGGGATAACTTTGTGAAAAGGGAGGCTAGAGGGAAAGATACTTCTTCTCCTATGGGGGGAAATTTGGGCAAGGTAAAAACAAAATAAAATAGTTGGGTTTGGAGTTATAATTCCTGCTACTTGGAAGACTGAGGCTGGTGGGTCCCTTGAACTTAGGAGTTCTAAGTAGCAATCAGATTCCATGATTCCATGATTCCAAGTCTTGTCCCTTCAGTGTCTCTGTAGTGTCAGTGTTAACCACCCCCTTACTGGATATTCTCATTTCCAGTTTGAGAGACTCTACTGTCTTGGTTTTAACTTGTCCACAGTATCCTTCAATGATTCTGTACCTTCCTGAGCCCTTCAGTTGGTCAGGTATTCTGCAAACACCGCTCCTTGGCTCTCTCCTATTAGATGTCTCTCTAAACTTTCCCTCACTTGACATTCTAATTCTTGGGCATGGCTCACTGAATAGAATGATGAACTTGGAGTAGGGAGGACCTGGGTTCAAGTTTGTTATTCTTTCATAAATTGTTATTGATTTTTTTTATCCTTAGTTTCTCTCTGCTACTCAGAATGGAAGTGAAGCGGGCCCAGTCATACTAATGACCAGCATAGGAGCTTTGATCTTCTCTGTTTCTTTGCCACTCTAGGCAGTGTGGTGACCCTTCATTCCTGGAGGTTCATGATATTGGCCCCAGATGTAGTGTAGACACCTGATTGCTGCTTAGAACTCCTGAGCTCAAGTGATCCACTGGCCTAAGCCTGCCCAGAAGCAGGGATTACACCACCAAGCCCAGCTGATTTATTTCATTTTTCAATTGTCTAAATTTCACCCTGTAGAGGGAAGTATCTTTCCCTCTACCTTCCCTTTCCACAAATCTATACCTTATAATAAATGGATTTTTAAAAATAAAGAGGAAAAAAATCAGTAAAACCAATCAATACATTGAAAAAAAATCTGACAATCTGTACACTGGTCCACACCCATGAACAACTACTCTTGCAAATGAGCAGGGAGAAGTATCTTCCCATATCTCTTCTCTGGAACACTGCTTGGTGGGGCTAGATATAACCCTTTTTTAGCCTATGTTTTCTCATTCTTACCAATGAATCTCATTGGTGGCTCAGCTTTGGTGATCTCTGTGATGGTACTGATATCATCCAGAAGCTTGATTGGCATCTGCATTTCCCTAGAGGTCTTCTCTGGTCCATAGTTGTGAATGTCCTGAAACACATTCAAGAGAGGATTCAGCCAGTGGCAATGTGTCCTGTGTATTCAGTTTCTGAATTATATATGTGATCTTTAGTGACCAAGTTTAATTCCTTACTCCTAGAGAAGAATGCCTGAAGTGATCATCATCAAGCCAGGCCATAACAGCCCAGCTCTATGCTTTACACATAATAGGCATTTTTAAAAGCTGTGTTGGAATAAGTTGAACTGAATAAAAATGAACTGCCTGGTGCAGTATGGCAAAGAAATAGGGAAAGAATGCTGGATTTGAGTCATTCTGATCTTTGGCAAGGCACCTAACCACCCTGTGCCTTAGTATTCCCACTTTTAAGAATAGATGGTTAGATTAGATGGCCTTTCTGATCCCTTCTAGCTCTAAGTTTCAAAACTATAAATTAATTGATCATAGTATATGCTAATCAATGATACCAATCAAAGAGCTTTCTTTTTAATATTGGGGATGAAATAATTATGAAATGACTGTTTATGACAGCAAAGAACTGGAAACAAGACAGATGCCCTTTGACTGGAGAACTCCTATATAATTCATGGCACATGAATATAACAGAATATAGATTTACTGTAAAAAACTATTAATATGGAGGGAGCATGGAAAGACTTGTGTGAACTCCCATAAAATGAAGAAATCAAAATCAGGAAAACAATTTACATAGTGACCACAACAAAACAATGGAAAGCGAATCTTGCAAAATCATAAAGAACAAGCTTAGCTCCAAAGAAGTGATATGAGAAGAAATCTACCTTGTTTCTTTGCAAAGGTGGAGGAAGTGAGCATGGAATATTTCATAAAACATCAAACTTTTTCAATAACTTAATAGTTTTGTTGAACAGTCCTCCCCTATTTAAAAATTCTTCATATTAAGGAATGGATCTCTGAGAGAGAGTGAGAATACATAAATGATATATGGATGTAATTGAATATTAACCAGTTTTAAGAAAATATTAATATGCAAAATATGGAGAATCCTGGAAAGACTCATGAGACAAGATTTGTGAGACAAAAGTGAAGAAGAAAATAATATATACAAGGACTGTAACAATGCGAATGGAAAGAATACAACAAAAACAATCAAAAATGTGTTTCAAAATGATTAGGAAGAGATTGGCCCCAAAGAACAGATATAAGAAGAATAGGTGATGTAAAAATTTTTTTAAATCAATAATTTTTTCCCCAAAATTAATAATGGGAAGAGAGACTGATAGCCTATTTGCAGTTTGATAGAAGAACATTCTCCTGGCCCCTGGCTGTGGGAGGAGCTGTATCCCATTGAGTCTTAAAGCTCAGTGGAGTCTAGTGATTCTCTAAGTAAGGAGAGCAGGCAGTCCAAAGAAAACTACTTAGCAGATTCAAGAATTTGAAAAAGTTTTATTCACTTGTTAATGTCGAAGGGTCTCAAATGTCTCCTGCATAAAGAAAAGTATTTGAACAGCTTAAAAGTTTTATCATTAAAATAACATGAGATTTAAAAGGTGAGTGGGAGAGAGTAGGGGGAGACTCCATAGAGATGCAGGAATTCTGGGAAAACTCTTTTAAAGGCCCCATCTTTGAAAAGAAGGATATAGCCCTTCCCATACTCAGTTGCTTTATGACTTCTCTGGGGAGGAGAGTGTGAGCATGTGTCTGAGGTATCTGAATGGGGCATGGTCTGCTCAGGGCAAAATTGTAGTCTTTGGTCATGTATTCATTCAAATATTTTTTTTTTTTTGTGAGGAGATGTGAGGAGGGGGAATGGGGAAGAAGGCCTCCTCACTGCTTTCAAGCCTAGTCAGGCATATCATAGAGAGAGAAGGGAGCCAAGAGATCATGGAGTCCATCTCCCTTATTTGACTGAGAGGCACCTGGAGAGTTACTTGAAAGACAACCTTACCCTGAGGCAGGAAATCTGAATTGGAATCCAGGTTCTGGCACTTATTAGCTGTAAAGACATTTTAAGTAGCCTCTCCTAACCTCAGTTTCTCTATTTAAAATGGGGATAATAATAGTTTCCTTACCTACTGCACAGGATTATGGCGAATAAAATTTTAAAGGGCAATATAAATAAATATACTGTATAATAACTATGAGACAAGAAATGTGACGAACTGAGGGCCAGCCATGGAGGCAGACAGACCTAGGCACATTCAAGACATGCCAATAATGCATTTTTATGGAGTGTCCTTGGGCAAATTACTTAACCTTTTTTTTTCTCCCTTTTTCCTCTTCCAGTCTGTGGAATGCTTGTTAGTGTAGTCTTCAGTGTAAAGATGGCTGTCTAAGAACCATACCATTCACAAAAATGGCACAGAAATGGCATCAAGAAACCTAGGTCATAGGGGTAGCTGGATAGCTCAGTGGACTGAGAGCCAGGCCTAGAGGCAGGAGGTCCTGGGTTCAAATTTGACCTCAGATACTTCCTAGCTGTGTGACCCTGGGCAAGTACCCTAGCTCTCACCACTCTTCTGCCTTGGAACTAATACATAGTATTGATTCTAATACAGAAGGTAAGGGTCTAAAAAAAAAAAAGAAAGAAACCTAGGTCACAGAAATACGAGTCTCTGAAAGGGGCTGACCCCAGGTTTCTGAGAAACATGTACTTTGCCAAGAAACACAACAAGAAGGGGCTGAAGAAGATGCAGGCCAACAATGCCAAAGCCATCAAGGCCTGTGTAGAGGCCATCAAGGCTCTAAGGACCAAGGCTTCCAAGGCCAAGCTTCTTAAGCCCAAGATCTCCAAAGCCAATGTCCAGCAATATGGCCACCAAGCATCCAGGCCCAAGGTTGGCATCAAACATTCAGACTCCAAAATCACAAAGCCTGACTCCAAGCTTGCCAGAACCACTGACCCCAAGGCCACCAAGCCCACTGACCCCAAGGCTCCCAAAATCAGTGATCCCAAGGTTGCCAAGCCCACTGACCCCCAAATCACCAAGTCTGAGCTCAAGGCCACGAAATCTGGCTTCAAGGCCACCACATCTGATACTAAGGTCCCTAAGGCTACCAAGTCTGACACCAAGGTCACCAAATCCAAACCCAAAGCAGCCAAGGCCACCAACTCTGATTCTAAGGTTACAAAGCCCAGTGATGCCACTGCTGCTAAGCTTTCTGAGTCCATTGACTCTAAGTGCACCCAACCAAAAGATGCTGGGGCTAAAGCTTCTCATCCCAAGTTTCAGAACAGAAGGTGTATAAATGGAGATTTTTGAACCTTAGACTTCATTCCCCAGAAGTCCTTGGTATTTCCCAGAATTCCCTATCATCTCTCCTGCATCTCCACATTGGCGAGATCATGTTATTGGTATTTAACTGGCAGTAATGCCTCCATTCTCTCTTCTTGTATAATGTAGCATCAGCAGTGATGGTGGTTAGGTGGGGAAAATTTGAAAATGGCTAACCAGCCATGGGCATGTAGTTTTTATTTTGTATCCTTTTTATTCCTTGATTTCTAATGATCTTTAATAAACCTCATAAATATAATATTTTTATTATTAGAGATATACATTTAATTTTTACAAAGGACTTGTTTAAACCCTAAAACACCACTTTTTCTCAGCCAGGGTATGATTATTCACTATTTTGTACAAGTAAAGGAAATGGTGAATTATAAAAAATAATAATAATAAAATTACTTAACCTTTTAGGGTCCCAAGCAACTCTAAGAAGAGAAGGTGTAGTGCAGGCACTGATTTGCACTGTTACTAGGAGATCCCTAACCAGGAGTTTTCTATATTATTGAACTCACAGATCTGAATCATTATTATTATTATGAGCCAAGAGACTTGCCCAAGGTCATATAGGGAGTAAGCAGAAACTGAGATTTAAATCTAGATTAGCTGGCTCCAAGGCTAGCGTACTCTCCATTCTCCACACTGCCTTTCATGTTAGTTAAGTAAATAACAATAATAGGCTTCTAAAAAATACTAAGCATTATTAGTGATCAGTATTCTAAGAGTAGTTGTGGTTCCAGCATGTCTGGCCATCTCCAGTTGTATATCCCAGAGATCTTACATTGGCCCTGTGCTGTTTAACATTTTTTACCAATGACTTAGAAAAACATTTAGATAGTATGTTCATACATTTGCATATGAAATAATGGGGATAGCTAACACCCTGTATGTGAAAGTTAAGATCCAAAAGCATCTTGACTAGCAAGAACCTCAGGGTGAATCTGATAAGATGAAATTCAATAGCAATAAATATTGTCTTGCACCTAGGTACAAAAACAAAACAAAACAAATGAAAAAAGACTTCAGAACAAAAGATGGGGAAAGATACACATAGAAAAGTTGTTCTATAAAGGATTTGGGAGTTTTCGTAGGGTGCAAGCTCAATGGGAGTCAGTAATGTGATGTGACTGCAAAAAAAACAAAACCAAAAAGACAACCAGACTTGATACAGTCTTTGCTAGGAGGGCAAAGCATCCAGGAAGAGAGTGGGGATAATCCCACTGTCCTCTGTCTTTGTCAGACCTCATCTGAAGTACTGGATCCAACAGTTTAAGGACATTGTTAAGCAGGTGAATGTCCAGAGGAGAGCATCGAGGATGAGGAAAGGCCTCTAGTTTATGAATTATAAAGAAGTTGGAGGAAATGGGTATATTTAGACTAGCAGAAATGATGACTCAAAGGGAACATGATGTTCAAGAATTTGAATGACTATCATGTGGAAGAGCCATTAAGCTGATCCCAGAGGGCAGAATTAGGAGCAATGGGCAGAGGTTGCAATAAAACCTGTTTAGGTTCAATGTAAAAACAAACAAACAAACAAAAACCCCCTAGCAATTAGAGCTGTCCAAAAGTAAAATGAACTGTATGAAGAGTCCGCCTCCTTGGAGGTCTGGATTCTTTCCATTTTCTTAAGTCTAGATATTCAAGAAAACTATTGAATGATTTGTAGTTGAGGCATAAGTGCTCATATCTAACTATCAATTGGTTCTCATCCCATTTAAAGCTAGTTCCAGTGCACTCCTGTATGTCCTCTTGGGGATTCCTTCAGGTACGGGTTGGACTGCGTGCTGCATGTCTCTTCAACCTCTCAAATCCTGTGATTCTCTGACCCTAAGGGAGCTTGAGGACTTGAGTTGGCACAGAAGGGCTAAGTAAGAGCCTCTTTACCTGTGCTTTTTCCATACTTTCTTTCCATTTTCAATTCTCCATTCCCCTAACCCAGTGCATTCATTCAGACATACATTGGCATACACTGATTGAACACCTCCCAGAAGCCTTTGTTAGATGATGGATGGTAGCAAAGATGAATAAAGCAAGATTCCTGTCCTCAAGGAGCTTATAATCCAACAATGGAAATAAGATATGGGCACTATTAACCAACGTGAAGAATATGGTCAATACATTTTAAAAAGTACCAAGTGCTAAGAGAGTTCAAAGAGGGGAAATATCTCCCCTGGCTGAGGGCATCAAGGGCCACTTTATAAAAAAGGAATTATAGGAATGGGGCCTTTCAAGGTGAGTAGGAGCTTAACATTTGGAGGTGAAGGGAAAGAGAATAGTTGCCTGGCTACCTGGGGTTATCTATAGTGCAACCACATCTGGATCTGCTCTTCTCAGACAGTATTTCATATTCTGGATGTTTAGCAAATGTCTTAATCTTGTCAAAAATTGGCATCTAGGGTCCTATCCCTTAAGGACTTTCAGTTTGCCAGACCACAAGGGACTAATCTGGTCAGCTAATTTGTACTGACTTCTCAAATAACATTTGCATTTTTTTTAAAGTTCCTTAGTTGGTGGCTGCTGGGTAGCTCAGTGGATTGAGAGCCAAGTCTAGAGATGGGAGCTCCTGGGTTCAAATCTGGCCAAAGACACTTCCCAGCTGTGTGACCCTGGGCAAGTCACTTAACCCCTATTGCCTAGCCCTTACCACTCTTCTGCCTTGGAACCAATACACAGTATTGATTCCAAGACAGAAGGTAAGGGCTTAAAAAAAAAAGTCCCTTAGTTGCCTTTTGGTTTTATACCACTTATTTCCCAATAAGCAAATCTTCAGATATCTACTGGCCATGTGACCCAGGGCAAGTCATAAGCATCCCTCAGTGACCCAGGAAACTTCTCCCAGAATTGAAGTTGCAGAAAAATTACCAGTCTCCCTTGATAGGGGGAATTTCCTTAATGAAAGTTTCCAACACTCATGAAATCACACATCTGGTTTCCTAAAAAATAAACAAACAAGAGTACCGAGGTCAGACTGATTTCCTGGCTTCCTTCAAGATCTGGCTAAAATCACACCTTCTTCAAGTGTATAAGAATAATTAGTTAAAATTGGAAGCTGTCAGATGGTGATCTGGGTTGAACTCTTCCCTCAATCTGTTCACTTACCCAGCCCTGACCTCTCTCTAGCTTAGAAGCTTTCCCAGCAGTAACCTCAACCTGGTAACTTGGGGTCTCTGTCTCTCTTTCATAAGGCAATCTCTTACCCTCCATCCCTCAGTGGAGGGCACTTAATGTCACTTGCTGCTGGTGCGTTTGTGGTACTTTCTGTGGGCAAAAGAATTCTTCAGACAAAACCTCATAGGATAATAGGATCATAGATACAAGAACTGAAAGCAAACTCAAGAGATCATCTCCAATCCCTCTCATTTTGTGGATAATGGTGGGCATTCCTAAAAGTTTGCAAAGCACTTCACTAATAGGATCTCCTTTTATCCTTACACAAAAACCCCTAGGAGGTAGGTGCTATTATTATCCCAGTTTCATAGATGAGCAAATTCAGAGTGAAGGCAGTTAAACGACTTGCCCAGGTTCACATGGCTAGACAATATACAAGGTTGGATTTGAATTTAGGCCTTTTTGACTCCAAGTTCAGTTCTCTATCCACTGTGCCTCCATAGGAGGTCCAGGGGAATTTAAGTCTCCTGTCCCACGCTACTCAAGTTGTAAGTATCAGAATGGCATTTGAATCATGGTTGTCCAAAGGTATAGCTACTACCAAAGTTATCTTTTCTCTCTTTTGCAACTAGTTACAATATTTCACTTTTCTATGACAAGACAGAAAAACACCACCAACATACTTTGGGGACTTGTTGACATGTGGCTAGACAGTGGCTGACCTGGACCAAATTTTTATATTATTTGGTCCATGAATTTATGGAATGCCTTCTAGCTAGAAAGGTGGGTAGGGAGAGTGGAGAGGCAAATCTCATAGGACAGCTGAACTACAGTATATTCTTACACAAAATGGGCCTCCCTATCCTCTATAAATTGGAGTGTGTGTGTGTGTGTAAGGAGGAATGAAGGATGGTGTTTAGTTGATTTCTGAGGTCCCTTCTAGCTCTGACATTCTGTGATATCACCTCTGTTCCCCAACCCTGCACTGAACTATCTTCCATTCCTTGCCTGTGAGAACGGTTCTCCAAAACAATCTTGGAAAGGTGTGCCAAAGCTTTAAGAATGTCTTATGGTTGTATTCCAGCTGTTACCCTTCATACAATGAGCACCAAAAGCAATGCCTCCTTCTAGAGAGAGAGGGTTTCTGACAGCAACAGGGTCTGGTGACAATGCCTTTGGCCCCATCTTTTTTTATTTAATAGAATTTCTTGTCACCAGATCAGCAACAGAGTTACGCCGGATTGTTCAAGTAAGAAAAATAGCTTTGTTACAGAGGACCAGAAAGGGATGATGATTTTTGTTGCATCTAAGCACTTCAATTGAGGTGAAATAAGAGGTCAATTCAAACTTACCTGAGAGAATCTGTCGGGGCTTTGTTCAATAAGGATAGGGATTGAACTTTGGATTTCATTGGAATAGGGAACTGGCAGATGAGGAAGTTCTCTCGACCAATGCAGATGAACAACAGTAACAATGAAAATATCAACTGCTAATATTTATCAAGTGTTTACTCTGTGCCAAGCATTGTGCTAAGGGCTTGAGGTGGGTGCTATTATTATCCTCATTTTACAGATAAGAAAACCAAGGAGAAAAAATTGGTAAAATGCTCACATCAGATAGCTAGTGTCTGAGTTTGGATTTGAACTCAGATCTTCCTAATTCCTGAACCAGCACTCTATCTCCTGTATCACCTAGATACCCCTTCTCTGTAACAGACAAGCGTGAAGTAACTGAACTTCAGATCCCAACTCTGACACAAGCAGTGTGATCCTGGAGAAGTCATTGAATTTCTCACTCTAAGCCTCATTTTCCTTATCTGTATGGGTGTATACATATGCATATATGTATATGTATATACATATATATGTGTGTGTGTATTTGTGTGTGTGTGTGTGTAATAAAACCTTTAGTACTGACCTGACCAGTAAGATTTAATAGAGCTAATATAAGAAGGTAAAGTGCTTTGCAAATCTGCAAGCACTATACCCATGTCAGCTCTTGTCACTGTTGTTGTTTAGTCATTTCAGTCATGTCTGACTCTTCATGACCCCATTTGGGGTTTTCTTGGCAAAGATGCTCAAGTAGTTTGCCTTTTTCTTCTCTAGCTCATTTTATAGAGGAGGAAACTGAGACCAATTGGGTTTAGTGACTTGCCTAGGGTCACACAGTTGGTATGTGCATGAGGCCACATTTGAACTCAGTTCTTCCTGACTCCATGTCCAGCATTCTGTTCTTATCATGACTCCTCTTCCAACAATAAAGCTTGCCACCCTTCTGTGCCTTAGGAGAAAGTCTTCCCTGAGTTGCTTATTTCCTTCCCATTGGCTGTGACTGCATTGGTTTGGGGAACTCTTGGTTTGGTAACTGCCTCCATCAGTGCAGACCAGATACTCATCCAAACCAGATAGCTGTAGGAAGTTACTCAGGGCACTGAGAGGTTCAACCACTTGCTGTAGTCACACAGCTAGTGTGCCAAAAACTAGACTCAAAACCAAGTCCTCTTGACTCCCCCTCTATCCAGTATGTCATGCCATTCTTTATAAATTGCTCTGTGGCCAATTTGGCAATGAGCTTCTCTAAAAAGAACAAGTCTTGTGTGGGGACATTGGAGACACAATTCATTCCAGGGTCTGTGAAGTCTTCAAGCTTTTTAGTTTGGGAAGATCTAATGAACTTTTCACTCAGCTGTCATAACTTCAAGAGTGGAAGTTCACCCACAGATGACAATGAAGTACTGGATGTGGACTTAGGTGGAGGAATAATAATAGCTATTCTTAGTATTGTTACCTGAGTTTGAGAGAGGTGTTTTAGGGCTAGTGAATTCATTATAAGACTCTTCTTCAGTCAATTTAAATAGGGAAGTGGAGAAAGTTTCTTGAGAGCAAGTCTGCTGTTAAAATCAAATAAACAAGCCAATAAATAAATAAACCAATAGAGGCACAATTTCAATGTGCAAGTTTATGTATGTATGTATGTTTATTGTCCAGGGCTTTGTGAATGGATTGGGCAGGAGGTTTATTCTGGGGAAAATTCCTATACCACTGGGGACCCCAGGACACTTCTATGGAGGGACCCAGACTCCTCTAGAGATATTCTTTTAAATACCTTGACCCTTACTGGTTTATAGTCCAATTCACTTTTATTTCAGTGTTTCCCAAATCCACTTGGCCTACATCATCTCAGGAAAGAGAACCAGGATTCTTGTTGCTAGGGGTTAGTCCACAGCAGTAGCTGGCCCAGAAAGAGAAACCCAGAGCTAGATGTTCCCATTCCAGCCTAGTAGTTGCTATTAAACACTAACTCTTTGCTGTCAGTCTGGACTCTCCAGGCAGCATGCACCCAGGAGAGAATGCAAGCTTTCCTAGCACTAGCTTAGCTCTAATTGAAAGCCATTCCAGAATGAACACTGGATTTGGCATTGTCTTTGACAGACCCCACTGCATTACAAAGCTCATACAGGATCTGTGATAGGGAGGAAATTCTTGGCCCTTGCTCTGTAAGGATTTGTGGAGAAACTGTCACATCCTATTAAACCTGATTAGCCTTGACAGTTGTATGGGTGAAGTTTATAAGGTACATCTAATCTATATGCATCTGGTCATAAAAATGCAAAACAAGTTATTCCCACCCAAGTTCTAGCTCCAGATGTGGGCCGATTTACATTGATTGACAACATATTTTTTTGCAGCTGTCCCACATTTCAAATCTTTTTTTATTTAAAATATATTCATCATAATTATGGAATGTAATAAACAAACTTCATCCTGATGACAAGCTTAAATAGAAGAATGTTTCAACTTAAAATAAATGCCACGATTTCTCTTGGCTAGAAGGAAGCATCATCAGAAAGAGTTCTCTAGAAGGAGATGTGACCTTGTCACCATAAGCAAGACATACTTTTTTCTCCCTTCTCAGATTATGGATTGATATTCAGGAAAAAAGTTTAAGTAGCAATAACATATAGAAAACTTGCCATATCCATGAGTGAAATTCTCATAGAATTTCTCAGAGAATATATATATATATGCACATATACATAAATATACACACATATATGATATGTATCCATGTAGTGTGTATATATTATACAAATTGTGTGTATATATTTTATGTCATCTATAATTTGTATATCCATATGCATACACACACATATACAAAACATACAAAGTGGATACTCACTAGTAAGGGCTGTCCAAAAAAGAAATGGGCTGCCTTTGGGGGTGAAAGCTGGGGTTGTTCTGTAGAAGTTTCTGTTCATAGGTGAGAATAAGTAGATATCTTATGAGGTGACTTTTAACCATGAGAGAGATTGCATGATTCTACCTGTTTGAACTGCCCAAGACTACATCCGCCATTAGAATTTTCCCCATTGGAAGTAGGTGCCAATACATTTATAGTAATAGTAAAGAAACAAAATGTGCTTAATCTTTTGATCCCAGATTTACTTATGAAGTTGTAATATTTAATTCATGGGCCACTGTGAAGAAATTACTTTGTAAACTTGTAACTACACTAGAAATGTCAATTATTAGTTCTTAACTGTCACTGTAATGTATTAAGAGCTGCTAATGAGGTTTGCTAAATAAAAAATCATCAGGTTGACAACAGATGGGTCAATGGAAGGACAGTCTACTGATTTGTTGACTATTGATGGACATTAGCCATCTCATATGAATTCCAGATAGATCATGTCTTTAGCAGTTGCTTAAGCCTTTGGGACTAGAGAAAAACAGGAGCTTCCTCTTCATCTAGAAAATCTCGTGTTTCTTTAAAACGATGCCATAAGTCACAAATCTGTAAGTTCTCAAATAATTGTCTGGAGTTAAATTTATATTTTGGCTCTGATAATTGTTCTCCTATTAGGTTGATGAAACAATTAGAACATGTTAGAAGCCCCTGGGTTAGTGCCCATGATTCAGGCCCAAAATGGAAAATGCGTGTATGTTTCTATTTTTGAGATTTACAAAAGGCATCACAGAGCCTTCATATACAAATTCAAAGCATTCATTTTTTACCAAAAAAAAAAAAAAGATTCTGATGTTGGCAAGTTGTCTTCATTCAGTAGGGCTGAGAATCCTTCTAGCTTCCTTAAGGGGTGGTAACACTTTTCACCCTTTCTTGAAGGCCCTCATTGAAGAGTATTTTCTTGTTTTTCAAGGCTCACCTCTCCCTTATGACTTTCCAAGCCTGACTTCTAGTCATTAATAGTCTTTCCATCTGATAAAACATAAAACAACACTTAAAGTGGATACGATACTAACTGTTGGCTTTGCATTGTGAGTTACCCTTTTTTGGTCTATGGCTCAACTCCCCAAATATAACACAAACTCCTTAAAGATAGGGACCCTCTCTTGTTGGCAGAGACAGTATTAGAGATAGGTGAAGTAGGCAACCATGCAGAACACATGAATTCATGCCACAAAAGACACTATTTTTTTAAACTCAACCCACCTTGTCCTTACCTCCTTATCACTGTAAAGATTAAAATTTAGGGGAGAGGGGGAGACTGAGGCAGGTAGAAATTAGTTTCTCTCTGCAAGGAATATTATAATTTTTAGAGGTTTATTAAAGGTTAAAGATTAAGAATATACAAGTAAGAAACATGTACCTAGGCCAGAGGCCTAGACAAAATAACCTCACATCATGGAAGAGACGCCTCTGCTCCAAAAATGGAAGTCCAAAAAGGGCCGAGCCCTTCAAAAGCCTTTGCTTAAATATCTTCTCGATCTCGGCCCAGGTGAGATTACAAGGCATTCTGGGGAAGTGGAGCAAAGGCTCATGGGGATTGTAGTCCTGTATTCAAGTCTATTTTTTACATCCCCCCGTGTGATCATTTGTGGAAAAATTAATTTTTCCCCAAAAGGATCATGAAAACAAAATCAACTTAAAAGATTACAATAGTGTGAGGATAAGAGAAAAAAGAATAAAACCAATAATTTCTGAACACATTGACAAAAAGCCGTTAGGGGGCAGTCCCCTTTGGCATAAAAGTATACATACAAATAAATGTTCAATCAACCACACCCAAAGTTCAATTTTGTGCAACTTGTGGTCTGGAGGCTTCTTCATGGTGGCTTCTCCAACAGTTCAGTTCTGGATTCAGAGAGGTAGCATCTTCTTCACCTAAAATTCTTCTCAAAAGGAATTTAAACTTTGCAATTTAAATAATGATATTTTTTACATTCCCCCGTGTTGTGGGTGATTGAAAGATTCAGAATCAGTTAGGGATGCATGGCTGAGGTATGAGGTATATGAATCAATTGGCAAGAGATATTAAAAAGATATCAGAAAATCCAAAAGAAAAGAAAAATTTCTGGATGAAAATATAGACTATCAAAGTCTTATGTGTAAAAATTCCAAGTAGAAGAAAAATAAATCTATAACAGGTCCTTCAATCAGGGCCCAATCAAAATGATCTAAGTAATGATGCATTTACCCAGTCAGTGCCAGGACTACAGAAAGGTACCACACTATGAGAGGCAGAAAAGAAAGGGACCAGATTATAGGAGCCAAGGTTTCAGGGATACTCGTCTGTGAGTATCTTCAGGGTGAGTGTGGATACAAGGAAATCCTATGTCTTAACACATGTTAAACATAGTAACCTCGAGTCTTCACACTAGGTTCAAGACCTTTGTATTGGCCTAGAAGTGCATCAATCCATCCTAGATTGGCCTTTCTTTGGCCCTATGAAATGGCTCTTGTGTGTATCTCTTGTCCTGGAATCAGACAGAATCATTAAGCAAAGTCCCATAATTTATTTAAATAATTAGTGGCATCAGTTTCATAGTCACAAGCTTTTTAGGGCATGCATTAGAAAATGTATCTTAAACTTGTAGCACTGAAAATCAAAAGGTTAAAGAAAATCTTAATACTGGTGACATGTGCTTCAAATATAAAAAGGAAAGAAAAAATAATTAAAAAACTGAAAAAGTATATTGCACATGCAAGAAAAATATAATAATAAAAGAGCTTTAAAAATTCAAAAATATAGCTTATAACCATTGACATTCTGTGTCAGTTAAGAAAATATAAAATATAAGGCTTTCTCACCAAAAATGAGATCCATTTCCTCATTGTATCTGGCCATGATCACTGTGAGTAGAAGGCAAATGAATTGAACAAGGTTAACAATTTTTTCATCTTTAAAAATACAGTAGTACAAATATGTAGATATCAAAATCACAACAATATTTGTTCAACACAGTTATAGGGGGAAAACAACAGAATTTCAAAACTCAGTACATTCAAAATAAATTCAATCAACCTTCAGTTCAAGCAGAATAATATTGAATCCAGTAATATATGAACTTAAAATCACAAAGTTAAACCTTAAACAAAAAATGCAATAGAATACAGAGATTTTTTTATAAACCATTAGAGTCTGAAATGCCTTAGAATATAGCCTTTAGCCTCTTCAAAGTTCCTTGGGGGTTTTTTTTTGTTTGTTTGTTTTTAATTATCCATTTAAATGTCTATTGTCCGAAGGTAGAGTAGTAAAGGCTAGGCTAAGGGGTTCAAGGGATCCGTCCAGGGCCCCATAGCTGGGAAGCATTGGAGGCCAGATTTTAACTAGAGACCTCCTGTCTCTGGGCCTGGCTTCCAGTTCGCTGGGCCACCCATTTTCCTCCCCAAAGTTAAAGTTGAATCTTTTGGCTGAGTCTGCTCCCTGACAGGCAGGCAAAATCAATGAAATTGTCAGAAGAGTCAAAAATCCTTTTAAACAGCCCATTGCTTTTTAGGTTTCTGTTTGAAAAGTCTGTTTCTTCTCTCTAGTCTTTTCTCTCTTTCCCCTCTCTGATCCCGCAGTGGCCAATACCCCCAGCCAAGTGGAGGCTTAGCCTAAGGGAAAATTGCCCGGTCTCCTTTCCCTCTGGTCTCTCCCCTCCGCCCACGTGGCCAATACTGTTACCAGCTGGTCGCAATGAGTCCTCAGCGATCTGCTCCAAGGATCTGGGTGATGAGCCGGCTGGGTCGGAAGCCAGATGGGTGAGAGACAGACTGCCGGGGTGGGTCGGGCTGGGAGCTGGAGCACAGCTCAGGCACCAGGTGAGAGGCCAGGAGCAGAAGCAGGAGCTGGAGAGGGCCGCAGGCAGGAGCTGATCAAGATGGTTTTCTAAAGAGCATCTCGGAGAACCTTGGCTTTAAAAAAAAATTCTCTAGGCTAAAAATTTTTTGAGAAGTTCTCATCCAATCTAGTGGTCGCCAACTGTAAAGATTAAAATTTAGGGGAGAGGGGGAGACTGAGGCAGGTAGAAATTAGTTTCTCTCTGCAAGGAATATTATAATTTTTAGAGGTTTATTAAAGGTTAAAGATTAAGAATATACAAGTAAGAAACATGTACCTAGGCCAGAGGCCTAGACAAAATAACCTCACATCATGGAAGAGACGCCTCTGCTCCAAAAATGGAAGTCCAAAAAGGGCCGAGCCCTTCAAAAGCCTTTGCTTAAATATCTTCTCGATCTCGGCCCAGGTGAGATTACAAGGCATTCTGGGGAAGTGGAGCAAAGGCTCATGGGGATTGTAGTCCTGTATTCGAGTCTATTTTTTACATCACATCATTTATACCTAGTAATATCATCAAGTCTCATCAATGGCTCTCCTAATCAACCCCTTTTTTAACAATGATCAGAACACACTTCATGTATCCATTTTGAAAATATTTGGTACACACATACACACAAAGAGTTTTATGCTTTAAAGCTTAAAACTGCACAAGACTTTTTGGTACACTCATATATATATAAAGATAGATAGATAGATAGATAAATAGATAGATAGGCAGATAGATAGATAGATAGATAGATAGACAGACAGACAGACAGACAGGAAGATAGGCAGACAGATAGATAGACAGACAGGAAAGACAGACAGACAGATAGATAGATAGATAGATAGATAGATAGATAGATAGATAGATAGATAGGCAGATAGATAAATAGGCAGATAGATATATAGATGGAAGACAGGAAGATAGGCAGATAGATAGATAGACAGACAGGAAGACAGGTAGATAGAAGGATGGATGGATAGATAGATAGATAGATAGATAGATAGGCATATAGGCAGATAGGCAGATAGATAAATAGACAGGAAGACAGGCAGATAGATAGACAGACAGGCAGATAGATAGTCAGATAGATAGACAGACAGATAGATGGATGGATGTGTGTATATATATATATATATATATATATATACATTTGTTAATATATGCAAATATATCCAAAGATGTATAGATTATTAAATAGATAGGTAGGTAGATAGTATATTGTTGTTCTTGTATATTATATTGTATATTGTATATTATTGTTGTTCTGTCATTTTGGTTGTTTCTGGTTCTTTAAGACCCTATTTGGGGCTTTCTTGGCAAAGATATTGGAATGGTTTGCTATTTCCTTCTCCAGCTCACTTTATAGGTGAGGAAACTGGGGCTAAAAGGTTTTAGTAATTTGCCCAGTCATATATCTAGAAAGTATCTGAAACCAGATTAGAACTCATGAAGATGAGTCCTGACTCCAGGCCCAGCACTCTATCCACTACATTACTCAGTTGCCCCTACCTTGTAAAAGATATATTATATGTCATATATGTGAAATGTATGTTTTGTATATATGTGTGTATGGGCATATTGTGTGTGAAGAGAGATAATGTGTAAATAATTATACATATGTACGTGTATATATCATATATAGGTATAAATATACAGATTCATTTGCATGTGTGTATATGCACATATTTTAAAGCTGCCTTTCCTGTTAGATTGTAAGTGTAAGAGTCTTGAGGGCAGGGACTACTTTGCTCTTATCTTTGCGCTCCCAGGGCTCAGCAGACTGTCCCTCATACAGACACAGCTTAGTCATTTTTAATTGATTGCTAGCTATCTATACGGTGGCAAGTCAGTGTAGAGTGGAAAGAGCCTGGGATTTAGAGTGAGGGAACCTGTTTTCCTGGCTCTGGTATTTCCTTCCCAGGTTGCAGAAACTTAGCCTCACAGAACTGAGAGTTGATACAGACTGTAGCAACCAAACCAATTCCAGGCCAATCCATACTTTAAAGGAATCTCTACTAGAATCTACTTGCCAACTGGTTATTCAGCCTCTGAAAGAAAGACCTTCACTAAAGGGGAATCCATTCCCTTTGGAGGTAGCCCATTCAACTAGTCTGAAGGCAGGTCTCAAAGTCTCAGGTTCCTAATAAGGAAAATAATAAGATAGGGAATGTTGGTTGGGAAGTTAGGGATGGATTCCATAATCCCCAAGGTTCCTACTAGTTCTAGAGCTGAAATCCTGTGATGTACATAGTAGTCAATAAAAGCTGGTGTATTTACTCCAAGATTGATATAGTGAAGGTTCAAAGCTCCTTGTGACCATTAATTCCACTCAATAAGTATTTATCAAGCAATAACTAGAAAGTCACTGTGCTCAGTGTTGAGGCTACAAGACAAAATGAAAAGAAATCTTTGTTCACAAGGAGTTAACATTGTATTTAAGATAGGATACTATAGAGAGAGAACACCAACACCTTAGGGAACCAGGAAAGGTCTCATGTAGATGATAATGTTTGAGCTGAGCCTTGAAGGAGTCTAAGAAGCCAGGGGTAGCCCAAGCAAAGGCAATAAAGATCAGAAACAGCAGACTAAGTTCAGGAAAAAGCAAGTGGTCAAGTTTGATCATAATGTAGAGTCCATGAATCAGAATAATCTAAAAGAAGTCTTAAAAGGTAGGTTGGATGAGAGGAGGGAAAGATATGGATCACAAAATGCCAGAAAATAATTATTAAAATACCTTAAAAAAAAAGTAGGTTGGAATCAGATTGGGAAAGGTTTTGGAAGCCAATTTTTATATTTTAGCCTGAAAAAAAAAGCCTCTGAAGGGAGGCATAGACTTATGTTTTACTTTGACAGCTGTGTGAAAGATGGGCTAGGGTGGGGAGATTCTGGAAACAGACCAGTCAGAAAGCTATTAAAGTTGTCCAGGAGAGAAGTGACAAGGACTTGAACTAGAGTGATGGCTAGAGAGAGAAGGCAACCAAAAGGAGAGATGCCAAGGTGGCAGAATTGCCAAGAGTTGGCATCTGATGTAGACACTAAATGTGGGTGGAGCTTTAGGAAATACCTTGAAGCTGCAATCTTGGGTTGACTAGAAGGATGGTCATGCCCACAATAGCAATAGGGAATACTGGAGGAAGGATGCCTTTGGGGAAGATGATGAGTTTTGGATATGTTGAGTTTGAGTTGCCAATGGGACAGCTTGGACATTTAAGTCAAAATGTTCTTCAGACAGTTGGTGATGCTGGACTAGACTTCAGATACTAGATATATAGGTCATAAAGTCATCTGCATAAAGATGATAGTTGAACCAATGAAAGTTGATAAGACCATCAAGAGAGAGTAGGAGAAGAGAGCCTAAGAAACAACTTGGGAAGACACCCAGGCTTAGATGATCAGGACAGATCAGGACAGGGATGGTCAACCTAACAAAGAAGACCTAGGAAGGGTCAGACAAGTCAGAGGAAAGCCAGGAAAGAACAGTGTTATGAATATCAATGCAAGAGAAATTATCCATCACTCAATCAACAAGCATTTATTCAGGGTCTATTATGTGCCAGGGCTAGATGCTGGAGATACAAAAACAAAACTGCAATAGTTGCTTAAGGAGTTTACTCTATCTCCTTCCCCCCCTCTCCCTCCTTCCCTCCCTCCCTCTCTGATTATCTTTTTCTCTCTGTTGCTGTCTCTGTGTGTAGAGATGTGTATGTATGTATACACACACACACACATACACACACACACTCACACACATAATAGCACAAGGTAAAGATGGCAGGGAAATATCAGGGGGATATGTAAAGGCCTCATGCAGAAAATGGTAATTTACCTGAGCTTTAAAAGAAACTGGGGGTTCTTAGTGGCAAGGATGAGGAGGAATATTTTCCAGGCACGGGGAGCAGCCAGTCCAAAGACATGGAGCAGGAGATGGAGGGCTATGTTTGAGGAACATCAAAAAGGCTATTTGGTTTGACTGTAGAATGCAGCATCCACTAGGAAGCGTGCTCAACAGTGTCAGAAGCAACAAACAAATAAAGAAGGCAGAAGACTGGGAAAAAGTCATCAGATTTAGCAATTAGGAAATAATAGGTAATCTTAAAATCAGCAGCTTCATTTGAATGGTAGGATTGGAAGCCAGATGGCAAAGGGTTGAGAAGTGAGTGGGAGGTGGGTAACAAGTATAGACAGTGTCTAATGCCTAAAAAGGAATTTGACTGAGGCAGGGAGAAGCACCACAGCTCAATAACTTAAGGAGGGTCAAGTGAAGACTTTTTAAGGATGGGGCAGAGCTTGTAAGCAGCAGGGAAGGACCCAGTAGATAAAGAAGATTTGAAATGAGACAAAGATTAAAGTGATAAGGTGATGGAGGATAGAGAAGAAGGCTGAATCAAGGGCAAGTGGAGAGGTTGGCACTGGCAAGAAGAGTAAACAAGTTGAAAATAAGAAATTCTTTAGAAAATGTCTGAAATGCAGATTAAAAGAGAAAAGGAAGTTAAATAACAGATGGTCTTTATTTTGTCAATAAAGTGGGGGTTAACATCTTCTGAAGAGAGGGAAGCTGGAGAAAGAGTGCTATAAATGGCTTGAAGAGAGAAAAGGTTTGCAAAAGATACTGTGGGGAGTGTGACAGAGTAAATCAATAGGGGATTGAAAGAATTGCCATGCCTCAGTGAGAGCCCAATTGAGGTAAGATAATATAAATTTATAGTGGACTATGTCAATATGATTTTTCATAGTCATTCAATAATAACATACAAAGGGTGTGCTTTTTTCTTTTTTAAAGAAGTATTTATTATTATTATTTCTTTTAATGCAACATTTATAATAAATTCCAATAAACCAAAAATGAACTCTCCTCTCTAAACTTTACACATCTACATTTTGATTAAAGGAGAGAACCCATACCATATTATTATACCATATATTTTATTTTTTTATGTTTTTATTTCTTTTATACACCACACTCACTTCTTTTTTTAGTATTTGAGAAATAAAGTCCTCTAAAAAGATATCTTATTTTACCAATTACATTTAATAACAACTTTCCACATAAGTTTTCTGAAGTTATAAGATCCAAGTTGTCTCCCTCCCTCTCTTCCTTCCCCCTTCCTGGAGATGGTAAACAATTTGATCTTGGTTATATATGTGTTATCATGCAAAACATATTTCCATATTGTTCATTGTCATAAGAGAATACTTACATAAAACCAAAACCCCAAAGTAAAAACACAAATAAATTAAAGTGAAAAATAGCATGCTTTCATCTGCTCTTCTCCTCCATCAGTTCTTTCTCTGGAGCTGGATAGGATTCTTTGTCATAAGTTCTTCAGAATTATCTTGGATCATTGCATTGCTGAGAATAGTCTTTCACAGTTGATTATTCCACAATATTGCTGTTACCACCATAATAATTTTCTAACATCCTCCATGAATTGTCCCTTGAAACAAAGAAAAATAGTTCATCAAAGTTGATGGATGAAAAACCCAAATCTGAGAGCATATGCAATATCCTACTGCCATAGTTCCTGAACTTTCTAAAAAGAGGAAGAAAGTACATTTCATCACCTATTTTCAACTGGTCATTGCCATTAATCAGAGATTAGTTGCCTTTTATTGCTGTTGTTTTTATCTACATTACTATAATCATATATTTTGTCTTCCTGCTTAGTTTCTTTACTTCATCTTGTATCAACTCATGCCAGTTCTCCATGTTTCTTTGAATCCCTATATTTTGGGGGGTGAGGTTTAGACCTATGACTGCATCAACACGAGGAACATCCAGTGAGGCATAAAATGAAGATCTGTAATTCTTTTCTGATTTAGAGGTCTAGAGAGTTCTCTGGGGCTCTAAGAGTTTGTTTCTTGGTCATGATCATATGGCCAACATATATCAGAGGCAGCCCTTGAACCCAAGCTGTCTGGATCTTGGTACACAATAATATATGGTGTCCCAAAATTCTTAGTATCGTTTTAAATTTACTAAAGCTAAGAAATTTGGAATGTGGTGTAAATCATGATGTTCATATACCAAATTTTTTCAGACATTCCTTAAGTTTCCAGGGATTTATTTTGGTGTATAAATGTATATATAGGCAACTAAATGGCACAGTGGATAGAATATAGAACCTGAAGTCAGGAAGACTTGAATGCAAGATGTGTGATCTCGGGCAAATATCTTAATCCCATTTGCCTCAGTTTCCTCATCTGTAAAATAAGCTGGAGAAGGAAATGAAAAACTATTTCAGTATCTCTGCCAAGAGAAACCCAGATGGGGTCATGAAGAGTCAGACCTCACTGAAACAACTGAACAACAAATATGCGTATTATGTATATACCCAACATGTGTGTGTGTATGCTTATGTATGTATAGCATACATTTTAACAAAATAAAATCAGACTAGCAAACAAAAAACTCTCATGTCTGTTCTGTGTTTTCTTTCAAGTATTTATATAACTTCATTGCCTTTGGCTCTGCTTTCTTGTCTGCTTTTCTCTCTACAGACCACAGAGCAATCGATACTTATCCACATCAAGTTTTCAATAAAAAATTATTGACTGGTTTCCATCAAGCCCTTTCTTCCTCTCTAGCTTGCACTTTAGTTGGAGCTCCCTGATATGATTATTCAGTTCTTGATATCTTTTGCTCCTGAGGGTTTTTCTTTTTATACTGTAATTCTTTGCTACCTTGGGCTTCTTCCATGCTAAGGTTCTGCCAAGGAGAGTCATCTCTCTACCCTAGGTCAGAGTTGATAGAAGGACTTGCCTACTCACATGCAGAAGGACTTTCTGCTGCCCTGTTCTTAGCTTCATCTCTCTTTAGTTCTCTGTTTCCTGTCTCCAAGGACTGCAACCCTTCCACCAAACTGTGACTCTGTTCATTTCACAGCCTCCATTTATCTTCTCCTTCTTTGGGAAGCTTTCAGTGTGATGGATGGATGGATGGATAGATGGATGGATGGATGGATGGATGAATGAATGAATGAATGAATGAATGAATAGAAAACACTTATTAAGCCCTTACTATGCCAAGCTCTGGACTACAAAGGGAAAACAGAAACAGTCCCTCCTGTCAAGGACCTCATCTTCTAATATGGGAATATCTATAGGTTTCATATACAGGGTCATTGAAAAGGATTCAGTAAGGTGGCTCAGTGAATTGAGAGCCAGCCCTAGAGATGGGAGGTCCTGGGTTCAAATCTGCCCTTAAGACACTTCCTAGCTGTGTGACCTGGGCAAGTCATTTGCCCTAGCCCTTATCACTCTTCTTCCTTGGAACCAATACTTAGCATTAATTCTAGGCCAGAAGATAAAGGTTTATCTGTAACAAGAAAAGAAAAAAAAGAAAAGAATCTGTGAACTATAGAATATACCAAGCAGGTGGTAGTGTAGTTTCTTTAATATCATTTCCATCAATAAACCCACATATATTTCTGATGTTCAGACATTTGACAGTACTAAAAACATTGGTGGCAAGAATTTTCTGAGTCTTTAGGAGCTGTGAATATGAAGGAGGCAGGGACTGCTGTGGCACCTTCAGAAATTGCCCAGATCTCATCTTATTTAATAATAGTTGTCAGGGTTGGACTGGAATCAGAGTTATGATCTTCTAGTCAATGCTGGCTTTTCTACCTGTCAGGGACAGTTAGTCAATGGTCAATATAGGGCTAAGCAAAAATGAGGCACCAACTTCTGCCCCCATACTCTGAAGGCCATAATGCCTCAGAAACTCAATTTGTTGTTCAGTCATTTTTTTTCAATAGTGTCACTTTACCCCAATTGCTTACAACCTTGGCACTCTTCTGTCTTAGAACTGATACTGACAGGAGGTAAAAGTTAAAAAAAAGTATCTGTGATATACTAATCTATCCACAAGCATCTATTAAGCACATACTATGTGCTAGGTGCTGGGTTAGATACTGGAGTTACAAGCCAAAAATGAAATAGTCCCTGCCTTTAAGGAATTTATATTCTATTAGGAGAGAAACACACATATGTATAAATATTTACAGCATATATATATATATATATATATACAAAGAAAATTCAATGTAGATAATTTTGAAGATTCCTTCCAGATCCAAAATCTTATGATGCTAAGAGGCACCTCTCTTCCATGGTGGTTTTAAGGATCAAATAATATACTGTTTTAAGCACAGTTTCTAGCATACACAAGATGCCTAATAAATGTTTATTTCTTTTCTTCCCAAGATTTTAGGAATTATAGAAAGCGCTGGAAGCTAGCTGAGCTAGGTTAAGACATTAGAATGGGGAATTTCAGGGAGTCTCAGAGGCATAAGAATAGCAATAATAACACATATGGAAAGTACCAGAAGGATAGCTAGTTGGTTCAATGGATAGAGAGTCAGGTTTAGATCCTGGAGGTCTTGAGGGCAAATTTGACTTCAGACACTTCCTAGCCGTGTGACCCTCGGCAAGTCACATCACATCACCCCAATTGCCTAGTCCTTACTCCTCTTCTGCCTTCAAATGAATACTTAGCAACAGTTCTAAGATGGAAGATGAGTTTGGTGTTTTTAGAAAGAAGGAAAAGAGAAAGGCCTCTAGCATGCTCTCCCATGGAGGATTTATGGAAAAACATGAATGTACAAGTCTAGAATGGGTGGTCAGCTGCACCAGTAGAATTCCAGTTCTGACGGACTCAAAGTACAAGCTTAACACTGACAAAATCGTTTCTTTTCTAACCAATTTGTGAGGTGTGCAATGCAATTATTAGTTACAACCATTTTGAACAAATGAAGAAAACTGAGGCTCCAAGAAGAGATTTATCTAGAACTGCACAGTCATTAAGTGTTGGAGCTGAGATTCAGAACCCAGGCACCCAACTGCAAGCCTCCGAGACAGACCTGGGTGCCAAAGTTAAGGGGACGTAAAGGTGGAGTGGTTGGCTTCAATTTTGTAGGGGGCTGATTTGGTTTCTCACCTCTGTCAACCAAGCTGCCTGTGAATGGGCCAGAGCAGATGCCAGACTGTTTCCCTGGGAGTGGGTTGCAAGCAGTCAGTGCAGCCTGGGTCTGTCTGTTCTGTCAGCAGGGGTTAGCAGGGTTGCCTGCCAGTAGGCTCCACTGTGAGTCAGCAGAATCCTCATCCTGAGCTTTCTCAGCCTCTGAGGCTCCAGGGGAGATAGTGTTGTTGGCACAGATGAGAGGAGCAGAGATATTGGAATGCAAATCCAAGATGGACATGTTAGAGGAGAGAGGAAAGAATTTCTCTTGGGAGAGGGAAAGTAGGGAGAAGTATGGGATCTCTAAGCTGGAAGTGACGTATTTACCTATTATAGGATATAACGTGATATATAATTATTTACCAAATGCCTATGTGTTCAATATTTTCATTTTCTAATGGACCTGTAAAAGGTTGTGTGATATCATGACTTGAGTGCTGGGCTTGGAGACAGGAAGGCACATTCAAGTGCCACCTTTGACATTTTTTAGCTATGCGATCCTGAATAAGTCATTGAAACTTCCTGAGCCTCAAGTGGTTCTGAGAGACTGTAAGCTATAGACAGATTATGATGATCTGTCTTAATGGAGAGTACAAGAAGTCCCCATATTTGTGAAATTATAGACTTCTGAAAATAATTTGCAAACTGAGAAATATGCAAGAGCCTTTCTTCCAAAGATGTGGGATGGATTAGAGGGTGATGAGCAGAGGTGCTATATAGTCCCAGTTCTACCACTGCTTCTGTATGGGCTTCATCCCTGGACCCTGAAGATTCCTGATTCAGAAAAGGAATGGTTCCTTCTTCCTCAAATCTTAAATTTTAGAATTTTCTTCCTTCCTTCCTTCCTTCCTTCCTTCCTTCCTTCCTTCCTTCCTTCCTTCCTTCCTTCCTTCCTTTCTTCCTCCCTTCCTTCCTTCCTTCCCTTCTTTCTTCCTTTCTTTCTTTCTTTCTTTCTTTCTTCCTTCCTTCCTTCCTTTCTTTCTTTCTTTCTTTCTTTCTTTCTTTCTTTCTTTCTTTCTTTCTTTCTTTCTTTCTTTCTTTCTTTCTTTCTTTCTTTCTTTCTTTCTTTCTTTCTTTCTTTCTTTCTTTCTTTCTTTCTTTCTTTCTTTCTTTCTTTCTTTCTTTCTTTCTTTCTTTCTTTCTTCTTCCACCACATACTCCTAGTGGCAAAGTGCTAATAAATATTATTTTAATATTGATTTGTGACTTAATTAACCAAGTTAGCTCATTGCAAGGCCTAAATGTCTATTCTTAATGGAAGTTTATTTGATAAAAATGATTTCTACCAGTTGTGGCTGCCAGAAAATTTGTTTTCTATGAATTGGTTGTAGTCTAACCATATAATTTTGTGAAGTAGACAAAATACAGGAATCATTTTCACACTTGACAGATGGGGAAACTGAAGCACAGAGCAGTCAAATGAATGGTTCATATAGGAGATAATATAAGTTGTCCCCCCCCCTTTTTTTAAACAATACAGAGGGGGGATTGAGAGCCAGGTATAGAGGTAGGAGGTCCTAGGTTCAAATCTGACCTCAGACACTTCCCAGCTGTGTGACCCTGGGCAAGTCACTTAACCCCCATTGCCTAGCCCTTACTACTCTTCTGCCTTGTAACCAATACACAGTATTGACTCCAAGATGGAAGGTAAGGGTTTATAAAAAAAACAAAACAATACAGAAGGTTTATTTTGCTTTGATGTTCCAGGATGAAATAACAATTCAATTCAATAAATTATTTTCAAGCCAATTACTTTAGACTCCCCAGTATTTACTAATGCCTTCTTGATATAGAATGTAAGCTCTTTGAGGGAAAGGCTGTTTATTTTTGTCTATAATAAGTAGTTGTTGTTTGTCCTTCATTTCAAAGAAGACCAATGACATACCATGTCATTACATGTCTCAGGAATTTTGAGTGGTTCCCTATCAACCTTTGGACACAATACAAACTTGTCAATTTGGCACACAAAGCCCATCCTTTCCAACATTAATGCATTGCCAGTGGAGTTGTGAATTGATCCAACCATTCTGGAAGGCAATTTGGAATTATGTGTAAAGGGCTTTAAAAGACTGTTTGCCCTTTGATCCAGCCATAGCACTGCTGGGTTTGTACACCAAAGAGATAATAAGGAAAAAGACTTGTACAAGAATATTCATAGCTGCGCTCTTTGTGGTGGCAAAAAATTGGAAAATGAGGGGATGCCCTTCAATTCGGGAATGGCTGAACAAATTGTGGTATCTGCTGGTGATGGAATACTATTGTGCTCAAAGGAATAACAAACTGAAGGAATTCCATGGGGACTGGAATAACCTCCAGGAAGTGATGCAGAGCAAAAGGAACAGAACCAGGAGAACATTGTGCACAGAGACTGATACACTGTGGTACGATCAAATGTAATGGACTTCTCTACTAGCAGCAATGCAATGATCCAGGACAATTCTGAGGGACAGAAAGAACGTTAACCACATCCAGAGAAAGAACAGTGGGAGTAGAAGCACAGAAGAAAAACAACTGCTTGATTACATGGGTCGATGGGGATATGGTTGGGGATGTAGACTCTGAATGAACATTCTAATGCAAATATCAATAATATGGAAATAGGTTTTGATCAATGACACATGTAAAACCCAGTGGAATTGTGAGTCAGCTACAGGGGGGGTGAGAGCGGGGGAGGGAAGGAACATGATTCTTGTAACCAGGGGAAAATGTTCTAAATTGACTAACTAAATAAAATTAAAAAACAAAATAAAACAAACAAACAAAAAAACTCATCCTTTCCAGAGTTTCACATTTTACTCCCTCTCATGCACTCTGTTCCAAGTAGAACAACTTACTTATTGATTTCCACATTTGGGCCTGAATCTCCTACCTCCTCCTTTGTTCTCAGAATCCTTAGTTTCCTTCAAGATTTGGTTGAAGTACTTCTCCTTGCCTTAAATGACTCTCTGCCTCCTAGTGTTCTTTCCATCCTTAAATTACTTTATGTTAGGGCAGCTAGGTAGCTCAGTTGATAGAGAGTCAGTTCAAGGGATGAGAGGACATGGGTTCAAATTTGATCTCAGATACTTCTTAGCTATGTAACTCTGGGCAAGGCATTTAACCCCAATTGCCTTATGACTCTTCTGCTTTAGAACTGATACTTAATATCAATTCTAAGACAGAAAATAAGGGTTTAAAAATTATCTTGTGTTTACTAATTTGATCAAATATTTTATCTCTGAAAAGAATGTAAGTATGTTGAGGGCAAGAACTGTTTTTCATTTTCTCTGACAGTATCTCATGTTTTATTTTGCTTAATGATCAGATTTCTTATTCCATCTACATAGAGAGTTCCCCTTAAGGAAGTTTCTTCACTAAAGCAGATTCAGTAACTTCTGAAACTTTAATTAAATATTAAAGAGTTATTAATAAATATATGTTGAATTGAACAGTGGCTATAAAATCTCAAAGTTCTATTGAAACACAAGATATTACTAAGGTTAGGGAGAAAGTATTTAAGGGTTCATAGCTCTTGATTTTTGCCAAGTTAAAAAGGAAGCTAGGAGGATGTGGGTTCAAATTTGACCTCAGATACTTCCTAGCTGTGTGACCCTAGGCAAATCATTTAACCTCACTTGCCTATCCCTTGCTGTTCTTCTGTCTTAGAAATGATACTAAGACAGAAGATAAAGTTTTTTTTCTTTTTCTTTAAAGAAGCTAGATGGAGATGGGAATCTTCTAGTTGTAGGATCCTGGACGATTAATCTCTTTCTGACTCAATTTCCTCAAATATAAATAACAGTACCTACTTTGAAAGGTTGTTGTGAGGATCTAATGGCATACAATTTGTAAGGCACCTAGCACAGTCTCATAGTAGATAAATTCTTGTTCCCTTTCTTTTTCTTCCTTTCCCTTCAAAGAGGATACTTGTAGGTAACCTAAGTTGTTTTTTTTCCGACAAGTTTTAGGAGCCCTTCATCCAATGTCTGTTGTTACTTCTTATAAAACAAAACAACAATAAAAAAATGATGCAATGGACTCACATACTTGTACATGGTTGGTTCATTTTGTTTTATTTATTTTTGGTCTGGTACTGGGTCTCCCCATCTACTCAGGCTGAAAGTAGGGGAGCCACTCAGAGACCTAATCCTACACCCAATCAACATGGAATCTTTGACCTCTTCTGTTTCTGATCTGGAGCAGAGAGGGATTTGCCCCATTCCCCACCACCCTGCTCTCAGATGCTCACCAAATTGGTGCCAGACTGAGAACAGACACTCAGTCCACTGGCTTTAGCCCTGCTGCAGCTCAAAGCTCCTGAGCTCAAGTGATCCTCTAACCCCAGCTGTCCAGGTGGCAATGATTATAGGCATGCCCCACCTCACCCAGCTCTACAGATTCATAATAAATGCTTGTTGAATGGAATGGAATTTGAGAGGCAGCATGTCAGAGTGGAAAGCTCACTGGTCTTAGAATCAGAACACCTGGGTTCTCTACTCTGAGGCTTCATAGCTGTATGACCATGGCTAAATCATTTCACTTCCAAAGTCACCTCTGAGTCCCAATTTCATTTGTGAAATGGAAGAGGGGGAAAAAAGAAGCAATAAGTATTTGCATAATTTCTACTATATGGCAGGGACTATGTTAAGTGCTTTTTATAACTATTTAATCATTTGATCCTCGAGAAATCCTGCAAGATAGGTGCTGTTATTATCTCCATTTTACAGTTAAAGGAACAGGCATACAGAGGTTAAGTGACTTGTCTAAGGTCACATAATTAATGTGTCTGAGGCTAGATTTGAACTCCCATCTTCTTGACTCCAGACCAGCACTCTATCTACTCTGATACCTAGCTGCCTCTGACAACAATAATACTTGTACTACCAGTCTTATAATAGCAGGAAAGTGACTGGTGAATCTTAGTGTTATAGAAATAAGAGTAATTATTATTAAGTATATAGATTAAAGAATGTTGGAATCCCACACCTGAAAAATTAGAAAAATAATGGTGAATATATTAAATGACTTGTTCAAGGTCACAAAATCAGTTATAGAGATTAAATTATAACTCAAGTATGCTGAGTCCTAGTCTAGTGCCTTTTCCCCATTATACCAGTCCCTTCTCATCCTTTCTCCCCATAAAAGGTTGTCCTAACATCAGCAAATAACAAGTACATCTAAGTTCCAATTAGGGCAAATAATGAATCCCCTGAAAGAGCTGCCAAATTTGAATTTGGGTTTTTTGAAGTTATAGTTATGTAATGATATGATAAGGATTCTGGTCCAATGGACATATGCAGTATGAATGTGAATAATCCAGCCACTTCAAGGGATTTATCATTGCACTAATGGAATTCATTACTGCACTAATTGGGACTTAGCTATAGATAGTTAACAATTTTAGAGCATTTACTATGTGCTAGGCAATGTGCTAAGCACTTTATTATCTCATTTGATCCTCACAACAATCCTAGGAAGTAGGTGCTATTATTATCCTCATTTTACAGATGAGGAAACTGAGGTAATCTAAAGTTAAGTGACTTGCTCAGAGTCAAACAGTGGGTGAAGTGAGATTTGAATTCAGTTCTCACTGATTCCAAGGTAAGGGGGGAAAAAACCTTATTTATTCCATGGCAAATCCATTTAGACTTCTTGGCATCTTGGGGATTCAGAACTCAATTTAATGGGTATTCATTTCTTTCAAAGTAGCTTTTAATTTATATCTCTAGTTTTTATATTTTCTACATTTCCCTCTATATTAATCACAACCTCTACCCCAACCATTTTGCTTTATAACAAAGAATTTCAAGGAAAAAGAGAAAGGGAAAATATTAGCAAAACTCATCAATGTATCAAAAAAGGTCTGATATTATATATAATTTTCCATACTTGTGGACCCTAACTTTTACAGAGTAGGGTAGGGGAGCTATCTCTTCTTAGCTTTTCTTTGGGTCTGGGCTAAGTTTTTGTAATTTAGCAACATTTAAGTTAGATTGTTTTGTGATCACTCTTTCCATTTTCCTTGCTAGAGTCATTATGTATATTGTTTTCCTGGTTCTTCTTACTTCCGTTTGTATCAGTTCATGTGAGTGTTTCTATGCTTCTCTACATTCATTTTGCTCATTGTTTCCATTATATTCATGTACCATGCTTTGACTATTCCCCATCTGATGAGATTCTATGTTGTTTTCAGTTTTTCAATACCATGTAAAGTGCTGCTATTTACATTTTGGTATATATAGAGGCTTTCTTTTTGCTGATGATCTCTTTGGGGAATATGCCTACCAGTGGGATTTCTAGTTTTAACTGTATGACCATCTAAATCTTATTTCAATTACTTCCCGAATGGTTGTACCAATTCAAAACCTCACCAGTTCCACAATGCACTTGTGTCCTCATCTTTCCCTAATCCTACCAACATTGAGTTTCCTCCTCCCTTATCTTTGCCAATTCCTTGGTTGTGAGGCCAGTAAGCCTTTGTTAAGCTCTTACTATATGCAGGTTTTGGAGAATACAAACAAAAAATTGAAAACCATCCCTGCCCTCAACCCAGCATAAATAAGCTTCTTCAATAAGATGTGGAGGAAAATGAGAGGCAGGAGAAAAAAGAAAGTCATGGGTAAAATAAACTAAATAAACAGAATATTTTAGTTATTTGGAGATGAAAGGCCTTTTTAGCTGGATTCATTAGTCTTCTACACACAAGTTGAGCTTTGCTTGGAAAAATACTAATGTCTCTACAGTATGCCAAGTCATGAATCTGTCTGAAAAAAAAAAAGCCCATTTAAAAAATCTTTGTATTACTCTCCATAAAAAAAAAGTCAGTCAACAATTTTGCCTGTTGATTATAACATTTTCTTTGTTCCTTGTTTTAAGGTACTAAAAGGTGGTCACAAGTAAGGGATTTATAACCTTTTTTTTTTTCTTTAAAGCCCAGGGATAAGAAAGAGGAGAAGGAGGAAGTGAAGGAAGAGAAAGAAAAGAGAAGAGAAAGAACCTATCCCCTTCCATCTTAAAACTGTCTTGGTTTGCTCTTGGGTTGACATTTATTGTTTTAAAACCTTGAGAAAATGTAGTGCGGACTTGCCCAGCACCATCAGTTTCTGTATGAAATGTTTAAAGTGCACATTTTTCATCTGATGCCAGAATGCGGATCAGAGCCAGCCCTTGTTTGACAACCAGATGACTAGCACAAAGGGGTTCCCCTGATGAAAACGTTTAGATATGTGAGCTGGCACACACGAACAGATCCCCACTCACTCCCTTTAGAAGCCAGAGTGCAGTCATGTGCAGGGCACATGGGCCGCCCCATTCAAAGCACATTGCCACACAGAACCGAGGAAGATTGGATTGAATAATCAAGCCGGCCAATTTGGGCCATTTTTCTATGCCTGAAATTCAGAGAGCTGCTTCAGGGCGTTAAATGGAAACAATTTGAATGGCAAAATGAAAATTGACCACACATTGCTGAGAGGTAAGTGAAGCTAATCTGCAAGTTTGCCATCATTTAAGACACACACATCGATTGAGTCAGGGATTCCAAATCAGGAATAAATCTTTACCATTAACATGCAGGGCTGGAGGATGGGAGTGGCAGGGGGAGACAAGGGGGGGGGGGCAGGGAGAGAGACAGAGAAAGAGAGACAGAGACAGAGAGAGACAGAGACAGAGACAGAGAGACAGAGATAGACAGAGAGATGGAGACACAGAGAAAGATAGAGATAGAGACAGAGACAGAGAGAGAGAGAATGAGAAAGACAGAGAGACAGAGAGAATGAGACAGAGACTCAGACAGACAGAGAGACAGAGAAAGAGGGAGACAGAGAGATAGAGAGAGAAAAAGAGAGACAAAGACAGATAGACAGAGAGAATGAGACAGAGTCAGAGACTCAGACAGAGAGAGACAGAGAATTAGACAGAGACAGAGAAGGAGCATTGGCTGCCAGACAAACTAGGTTTCAGATAGATATTCCTAAAATGGAGCTGTGTCTTCTCTTTGAAAGGACAGTTTCTAATTTAGTGTTTAAATAACATGGCTTTCATACCAATCATTGCTTTTGGCCTTCCAAGTATTTAAGTGTTCACGTTTTTTTTAGTTTAGTTTTTTTTTTTAAGAAAGCAAGGGGGGGGGGGAACCATTTGGGCCTCCCAAATGGATTAATTTTGTGGCATTTCAAGAGTTTTGGGACCCACAAATGGGTCTGTCACTGGGCTGGACAGAGCGAAATAGGTAGAGCTAGTGTTGATAGGTCAAGCTGAGGATAAAGGATGAAGACCCCCGTAACTGCCTCTCCTAGGATTTCCCAGCTCATTTCTGAGCCTTTCCACTAAAAATAAAGACATACCTTAATTGACATAATATTGAGGTCCTTAGAAAATTGTGTTTTAAAAGTGACATTCTATTAATTACATTCATTCATTTATTCAACAAAAATTTATCAAGCATCTGCTATGTTCTGGGGTTGGGGAGATACAAAGACAAAAAAGAATATGACTTTTGATCTCTTAGGAACGTGTATGATATGAGAGCACTATTTCTTTTATAAAGAGAACAATCACCTTCCCCTCCCCTTTGCTCCCCACTCCTTTGAGTTATCTGGTTTGTGCAATCATAAATTCAAATGTCTTTCTATAGGGTTTATTTAATGTAAGGCTTATTCATAATGATCCACTTGACAAATCATCTCTAAGTTTACAAAGTGCTTTAAATCCATTATTTAATTTGTACTCCTTAACCCTGTGAGTTAGGTACCGTTAGTATTACTCTTCAAGGCCCTTGCCCTCTCCAGTCCTTTAAGGTTGAGACAAGTTTAGTGATTTCCTTATGATCACGGCTTCTAAGAAGAGCAGGTAGGATTTGAACCAGGTCTCCCCTAATTTTTCATCTAGCACTGTCTTCTCTAGGTCAGGATGCTTCTTCTCAACACTAGAGGCCTGAAATGTTTTAATCTTTTTTGTAGGTGAAAGGAACTGATCCCATTTTTCATTTCTTGGTTGAAAGGTTTGCCTTTCCTTTACAGCCAGGAGAATCATTCTCTTGTTGGTACTGGATGGTCTCTAATAAAGGACTCTAGGGTCCCAAGGGCCCAAAAAGTCATCTCTGGGTTTTAAACCTTTATTTCTTCAACATCCAACAACCATACATTGAGTATTCATGATGGGCCAGGCATTGTGCCTGTGGTTGGAAGGATTTGGAGGGTGTCTTTCCATGAAGATGACTGAAGGAGGCGCTGTGGAGCACCTGGAACTTGGTCAGACATCCAAGGTCATCCACTGCATCTGGGTCACTGCCAGTCATCCCTACTTTTGTCTTGCCACTGGAGAGAGTAAGGCTGACTTTGCCACCTTGTCTCACTTAAATATGATTCATATACAAGTCAAGACATCACCCTGTGATATCATTAGTCCACTTCAAATATGAAGAATGAGTTTGGTGGGATAGGGAAAGACTGGTCTGGCATCCAGTCATTGATTTAGAAAGCTCCGGATGAAGAGCTTCCTTTAACACCCTTCCCCTTAATTTATAAACTGAGAAAGTCGCTTGGGTCCTCGAGAGATTAAATAACTTGCCGAGTCACACAGTCAGAATGTGTTAGCGACAGATACTAAACTCGGGTCTTCAAGTCTAGTTCTCTGTTTACTATATCCTACTATCTCTCTTAGGATGCAAAGACAAAAACCAAAACCAACCAAAAGCCAATGAACCCCCCCCCCAATTCAAAAGCCAGCCTCAGAGAGCTGTCATTCATTTTGATCCTTTCTTTGTATGCCCAAATGTCCTTGTAGTTTTTTGAGTAAGAAGTCAGGAAGGTCAGACACTGTGTTAACCATTTCTTAGACCTAATAAAAAGATATTTCTGTCTCTAGTATTAAAAGGTTTTGTAAATAGGAGATCCCTATGGTCAGAAGAATTGGTATTGTATGTGTTATTTAATGAAGGTGTTAGGATAAAGGGCTCTGAGAATGGCAAGTGAGAGACCACAATTAATTTTCACTACTGCTTCCCAAAAAAGCTAATCTTAGAAATAAATAAGATTATGGGCAGCTAGATGCCATAATGAATAGAGTGCTAGACTTGGGGAATGGAAGACCTGAGTTCAAATCTTGACTCAGAAACTTTTGAGGTGTGTGACCCTGGGCAAGTTATTTACCTTCTGTTTGCCTCAGTTTCCTCATCTGTAAAATGGGGAAATAATAGCACCTTTCTATCAGGTTTGTTGTGAGGATCGAATGAGATATTTATAAATCGTCTAGCACAATGCCTTGTTCATGATAAGTACTACATAAGTTATTATTATTAATTATTATTATTATTATTTAGCAAAGGACCATGGGAGGAGACTGGCCTGACTGAAGTCCTATTCTCCCTTCTCCCACCCTAAGGGAGCTGAGGTTCAGGGAAAGTTTGGAAGAACCCACCTGCTCCATATGAATTTTCAGAGAAGAGTCATGCACATTTAAGCCTTGAAAATATGTTTGAGATTTAGCAGCTATGGAAGAGAGACAGGGCTTTTACATAGCTGCTAAACCTCAGTGGACATGTTTTCAATCATCATGGGGTGGGTAATTAACATTAAGGGTTTGGGAGAGCTCAGTCCTCCTCAAAACGCTCTGTTTAACCAGACTATGGGTTTGTTTCTGGTAAATGGCAATAACTATCCTAACCATTTGGGCGAGGGGAGGAGGGGGGCACAAGTGGTTTTTTTAGGAGATCATAGTTTGGTCACTTTAGTCCTTTCGGGGAGGGGACTCAATGTATTTTTAAGCAAATGAATAATAAACTTCTTCTGGAACCCAATTAGGAACAGATGTAACACATATGGACAGTAGACTTAGAGATGCAAATAAATATGTTTTGAAACCAAATATTTGAAAAACAATTCTTTTTCTTAAACTTATCTGCCAACCTCAATTCAGGGGGTTGGGGAGCCCAGGTGCTGCTGCACCGGATCATCCTTTACCCTTTCGCCAGGGGAGAGGGCAGTATGGAGCAGAGGGTTTGCCAGGGAGCAAAGTCAGGTTAGAAGCAGGGTTAGAATTCGGGAGGTTTAGGCTTTCTGATCTTCTTTCAAATTCTGGTCACTTTAAATAGGTCTGTCCCTCATTGTGCAGGTAAAAGAGTGCTAGATTTGGTGTCCAAGGACCGGAATTCAAATCCTGACTCATTTCTTAGGACCTGTGTGACCTTAGGCAAATCAGTCACTTCACTACTCTAGGCTTCTGCTTCTTCATCTATAAAATGAGGTAGGTGGACTAGATGACCACTGAGGTTCCTTCCAGCTTTAGATCTATAATCCTTGTTCTGCTCACTCAGGATTCAGAAAATTCATCTTGGGTTTTCAACAAATGTGTTTCCAAGGACATATGGGGCTTACGATGTAGTTGGAAAGATGATTCACATGCAAAACATGTAAAGAGAAAATATGATGAGAGTATGAAAATATGTACTAATTGGTGGGGCATAGGCATTCTTCTTAATTTGATTCAACTCAATAAACTTTGATTAAACACTGTGCTAGGTATTGGAGAGATAAAGACAGAAATGAAATTATTCCTGTCCTCCTAGAGCTTCTATTCTATAAAGTGGGTATAGCGATTTGGTGAAATGGATAGGATTCTAGGCTTGGAGTCATTCACAAAGACCTGACATGGGCTCTCTGATCTCAATTTAGTTTCTGGTCACTTTAAATGGGTCTGACTCATCTCGTCTGATCTGTGTGACCTTAGGCAAGTCATTTTACTTCTCTAGACTTCCACTTCTTCATCTATAAATTGAAGTGGGTGGAGCAGAAAGTTCTGCCTTAGACACTAACTTGTGACCTTGCATAAGTTTTTTGACCTCTTTGTGCCTCAGTTCCTCATCCACAAAATGGGGATAATAACAGCACCTCCTTCATTGGGTTGTTGTAAGGATCAAATGAGAGAATACTGGGAAAGATACTGGGAAAGTCAGGGAGACTGAGAGGTGGAGCTGAGGAGGGGGTGCAGTCCCGGTAGAGGGGATAACTTCTGAGAAAGGTATGAAAATGGGATATAGAACCTTGTAAAATGAGTACAGCTAGTGGAGAAGTGGCTGGAATGGAGCTTGCAAGTAAATAAGGCTGGAAAGTCAGCCAGATTGATGTGAATTTAAATGCATGGTTGAGAATCTTGGGAGCTGGGAGGGGAGGGGAGAAATTATTGTTGGTCGTTTTGTTTTGTTTTTCTAGAAGCAATAGGAAGCCACTGAAGACTTTCGTCTCATGTTCTGGGTTTAAATGTTTGATGCTGATCACCCTTATGGTTCAGAATTATATATGGTAGCTATGTAAGAGGAGAAACAAAGGAAGGAAGGAAGGAAGGAAGGAAGGAAGGAAGGAAGGAAGGAAGGAAGGAAGGAAGGAAGGAAGGAAGGAAGGAAGGAAGGAAGGAAGGAAGGAAGGAAGGAAGGAAGGAAGGAAGGAAGGAAGGAAGGAAGGAAAGAAGGAAGGAAGGAAGGAAGGAAGGAAGGAAGGAAGGAAGGAAGGAAGGAAGGAAGGAAGGAAGGAAGAAAAGGAGGATGGGAGAGAGGGAGGAAGAAAGGAAGGAAGGAAGGAAGGAAGGAAGGAAGGAAGGAAGGAAGGAAGGAAGGAAGGAAGGAAGGAAAGGAGGATGGGAGGGAGGGAGGAAGGAAGGAAGGAAGGAAGGAAGGAAGGAAGGAAGGAAGGGAGGAAGGGAGGATGGGAGGGAGGAAGGAAGGAAGGAAGGAAGGAAGGAAGGAAGGAAGGAAGGAAGGAAGGAAGGAAGGAAGGGAGGGAGGGAGGAAGGAAGAGAGGGAAGGAGGAAGGAAGGAAGAGAGGGAGGGAGGATGGGAGGGAGGGAGGAAGGAAGAGAGGGAGGGAGGGATGGAGGGAGAGAGGGAAGAAGAGAGGGAGGGAGGGAATAAAAGAGGGAGGGAGGAAAGGAGGGAGGAAAGGAAGGAAAGCAGAAATAAGACTTCATTAAGTACTTAATATGTGCCAGGCATTGTGCTAAGTGCTGGGGATACAAAAATAGAAAATAATGAAGATAATTAGTTACTGCCCTTAAGGAGCTTAAATTCTAATGGGGAAGACAAAACATAAATGAGAACTGAAAAGAGGGTTTGGGAAGAATGAAGATACCGTGTGGAAGAATGGTTGTGAAGTCTGGAAGCCAGGAAGTAAAAAAAGGGTGACTACACTGGCCTCTCCACAAAATGGATAACCCAGGAGTAATTTGCCAGTGGAAGAAGTGGGGTGGGCCTGGGAGAGGGATATTCCAGGGAAAGAAGACTACAGGAGTGTTTTGATGTTTTAGGGCAAGGAGGCTTCTGGAGTTTGGAAGTCTAGGAAGAAACAATAGTTGAGGCAAAGTTTAGAAATCTTGAAATCAGGTGCAAAATAAAGAGAGAAGAAGGATATGAGAAATATTATGGAAATAGAATTGTTTAGAGTTAGCAAATGATTAGATATCAGAGTGAAGGAAAAAAAGATTCAAGCATGACTCATTCCATTCTTGGGTGAATACAACGATATTGGTGCCCAGTTCCAAAATAAGGAAGTTTTGAGGCAAGATGGGTTTGGGGGAAAATATAATGAGTTCCCTATATGAAGAACTCTCTACATCAACAAAACAGCAGATGGTATGTCGAAGACTTAAGATTTGGCATAAACTAGATGGAAATTGGAGTCTGTATATTACACTCCCTTGTCCTTCAGCAGAAATGAATAGAAGCAGACTAACACATCATTTGATGATCAACAATTGCCTAAGTAGACAATAAGCTTCTGGAAGGCAAGAGCCATTTATTCCTTTTCTTCTTCTCTCTTTCCTCTCCTCCCTCCCTCTCTCTCTCCCTCCTTTCCCCCCCCCACCCCCCCCCCCCCGTCTCTCTCTGTCTCTGTCTCTTTCTCTCCTCTCCCATCCTTTCTATTTATTCACATATTTATTTTATATATTATATAATTGTATATTTATTTATAATTTATTCTTTTTAATCCTTTGATTTTTCATAGAACTGGCATGGTAGGTGGTCAATAAATAGGTGAACAAAAGGTTGATTTAAAATAATTACTATTCCAGTCACAATGCAATTAGTTCCTATCAGAGCTGACCAGGAGGCATGGATAGCTATCTCCAGTCTCCTCCTCTTATCTTTCTCCCAGGATCCTTGTCAGGAGGGGAAGCCAGAGATTGGGGCCAGTGGGTTGCTCTTCTCAGGAAGTATCAGGTTAGAATCATATCTATCTTTTCCCTCAGAATTTGTTAGGTTTAGGTTTAGATTTTAGCTGTGCTTCTGATTTCTAACTCTTACTGGGGAAAGAGTGTCTCAACCTATATATATCCAAAGCTTGACTCCCTTCTCATCAACTGTGGATTCTACAATTAACACATATATATCAAATAACAAATACCATAAGCCCATTTATCTAAGCTCATAGCAAACAGAAATTAATGGAAGTATACATATATAGAACATATATAGAAAATACACAGAGTAAAAGAGATCTCCTTTGGGGAGTGAGATAACTCAGCTTAATCAAGAAGAGAGTCAGATCTCATTCAAAGGAAAATTCCCTGAAATCTCTGGTGTAGGAAGCCGGGAATAGAAACAAAATCAAGAAGCCGGCTCCTTGATATGTCAGCTTCTTCTCAGAGTTTCTTTCTCTCTCTTCAGGATCTGGAACCACATATTCTCTCTCTTGAATCAAGAAACCAGAAAATCAGAATCTCTCTTCAAATCCGCGTGGTTCCAGCAGGTAGGCAGCACCAAGCAATTAATCTCTACCAACAAGGAGAGTTTTATGAAACTGGTCCTTTGAGCCAAGGATTACACTAGGAAGAGAGGAGGTGTGGGGGCTTTGTTCAGGGTGCTAAAATTTAGAAGGTGTCTTCAGGACTTGTAGTCCTTTTGCATCATAAAAAACAAACAAACATGTGAGCTTAATCCCTGCTGAGCAAAAATAATGAGCTAAAATGGGAAAGAGATAATATACAAACAACTCCTCTCTAGAGGAGTTTTCCATCCACCTGTTGTGGCAGACTTCCTACCAATATCTGGGGTTCCATGCCATTTGCTTTGAACATAAAGGTTGTTGCTTTCAGCTTTGGTTCCCAAGGTCCTCAGTAACAAAGGTACATGATTTTTATTAGCTAAGTCCCATCAACTTTAAAAAACCACATTCCCTTCCTTGGGCCACTGGAGGACCATCTAGCATACTGAGGCAGTATTATACTAAATTGTGCCCTGGCACCAGTTTCCATGGCTTTCCCTAAGTACCTAATAACATTGCTTAATAAAGCTACTAAATTATCACCAGCATATCCCAAATATCAGACTGCTGAGCCAACCTGTGGAGACAGAGTCTCTGGGGCTTGGCGAGAAGTTGGTTCATCTTTGCTTTTTTCCTTGGGGGTTTGAGAACCTCAAGGAAGATGTGCAGAACCAACCATCTATTTTCGGTTTTTGCTCAGCCCTTGGGGTCCCTGCCTCAGAAGATGCCTCTTCCCCTAGAATTGCCTTTTTAAAATACCCACTAATTGCATCCACTGAAATTTAATAGTTCTTCTGTGAGGATGGACTGCAAGGAAAGTTCAAGATACTGTATTGTCTGACTAGTTTGATGGCCAGATTGGGGTTTTGGCTTCCTGTTGTTCCCCCAAGATATACTTCCCAGGAGCCTCTGTGACTCGGGGAACATCCACATTCTCTCGCTGGCCTTGGATGGGGTAGACTAGGAAATGAGTTGTGGAAGGACATGTGGACACCTTTGGTTGTCTTTCTTCATTCTTTTTGGTTGAGGCTTTTCTTGAGGCAAGTCAATTAGTGGCTTTCTGTCTTATGTGAGAGCAGAGCTTTTGGTCAAGACCCTGGAAGCTGACTCAGTTCAGCATAAGGCAGGACCAGCTTGGCCTCCATCCAAAGGGGATTAGTTACTGAAGTACCAAAAGGCCCTCGTTAAAAGGCAGTCTCACCTTATAACGAACAGCAAGGACCCCAAGGAAAGCTCCATAATGAGGCCCCGGTGTATTTACTTCTAGCTGTTTCACACTGGATGGCAGGAGGGCAGGTGTACTTGTTTTTGCTTCTTTTAATGCCAAAAAATAAAAGCCCTGAGAAAACGCTGCCTAGATTCATCTTTGGTTCGTGTCCTTAAGCTGTTTGGTGATTAGAACACATTTGGTAAAGCTTGGCCAGCAGTCTGTCCATCTACACCGATTGGCAGTTTAGATTTGAGCTCAGGGCAGATTTCCATCTATTAAAAGATACTCTACAGTCAAAATTAAAGCAGGCAGTAAAATAAGGAACCAGGAGAGGCAGTATATTCTGTTTTTTGATTGCAGTATTAGAGAACACAGCTTAGATATAGATATAGATATAGATAATATGTGTATGTTTTAAACCTTTGCCTTCTATCTTAGAATAAACACCAAGTATCCATTCCAAGGCAAAAGAGGGGTAAGGGGGTAGACAATTGGGCTTAAAGGACTTGTCTGGGGTTACACAGCTAGTAAGCATCTGAGGCTGGATTTGAACTCAGGATGAGAAGTCCTCTTTACCCAATGCCTCACCTTTCTTTCTTCTACTAGACTGAAAATTCTGTGAGGTCAAGACTTCTTTGCAACTTATACACAGAACTTTGAACTTGGTGATTAACAAAGTTTGCTGAAGACGTCAACTGAAATCCTGTTCTCTTATTCATGTGTTATGTCACTTTGGGATGCTTGCTTTTCCTCCTCTGCCTTGTCTCTTGATTTCTACAGTGTAAATTGAAAGCCCTGGACTGGGTGATCTCTAAGGTCCCCTTCAGCTTTACATTTCTACAACTCTAAGAAAAAGTCCCCATGGGGAATCATTGTGCTTCCATCTGATCCAGAGCAGAAGCAATGATAGGTGGACACTTTCCAATTCCATTTGTCATCTATCATGTACCTAAAATGGTTTATTCTGGGCAGCTAGGGGGCGCCAGAGTGCACAGAGGCCTGGGCCCAGAGTCAGAATGATTCATCTTCCTGAGTTCAAATCCAGCCTTAGACACTTACTAGCTAGGTGACTCTGAGCAAGTCACTTAACCCTGTTGGACTCAGTTTCCTCATATGTAAAATGAGTTGGAGAAGGCAATGATGAACTACTTTAGTATCTTTGCCAAAAAAATCTCAAATGGAGTCATGAAGAGTTAGACATGACTGAAATGAAGGAACAACATGGCACTTAACTTTCCCAGGTCTCAGTTTCTTCAGCTGAAAAATTAGGGCTTTTCACTAGATGACCTCTAAGGCCCCTTCTAGCTTATATTCTGCAATCTTCAGGCCAGACATTTCATTAAGGCTAGAAAGGCAAAACCAAAAATTCCCCAATTAAAAGGTAACCTAGGGGAAGGTAGTTGGTTCAGTGGATTAAGAGCCAGGCCTACAGATAGGAAATGTTAGGTTCAAGTTTGGTCTCAGACACTTCTTAACTGTGTGTCCCTGGGCAAGTCACTTAACCCCTATTGCCTAGCCCTTACCATTTTCTGCCTTGGAACCAATATACAATATAGATCTAAGATGGAAGTAAGGTTTAAAAAAAAAAAAGAATGTAATATACCCTTGAAGGCAAGGACTGCTTTATTTTTATTTCATAGCCCAAGCAGCCTATCATTATGTCTGCCATATAGATTACCTCACAAGAGAGCCCTCAGGAACCTAATAGCTGATTATCTCAGACAAGTCATTCAAGATGTATAAGTGGAAATTTTCTACCTTTGAACTATGTTCCCCAGAATTCCTTTTGTATCTCCCAGCATCCCTTTCCCTGTGTCCTCACATTTGCATTGTTATGTTATTGGTTATAACTTTCTGGGGCTCCTCCCTCTCTCTCTTCTTTCTCGAGATCATGGTCAAGTTAGGTTGTTTTTTTCTAACTTTTTATTTCAAGTTGTTATTAATAAATCTTATAAATATGATACTTGAGTTATCATATATTAATTTTAATTCTCACAAAGATAATGTTGGAGGATACAATTCTCGTAAAGATGCAGCTGCTTGCATGGAGCTGATCCTTTGGAAAGCTAAAAATGATGCAAAAAGAAAGAAATGATCACTATCTATAAAAATCACGTACTTACCTGGCAATTGGATGAGTCTCCTGAATCTCCATGGCTGGCATATTTGGCACCTAATAAATTCTTATTGTATTGAATTAAAAACAAAAATAGTCCCTGCCCCCAAGAAGCTCATTTTCTATTAGGAAGATAAAACATACACAGGTGGGTAAATAAAATATTTTAGCTGGTATATGTTTTTCTAAGGCTGTGAATCTCATTTAAAAAAAAATACCAATAGGGACAGGTAGACAGAGCACTAGACCTGGAGATGGGAGGACCTGGGCTCTCAGACACTTCCTAGTAGTGTCACCCTGGGCAAGTCACTTAACACCATTTGCCTAGCTAGCTCTTGCCCTTCTGGCTTAGTTATTAAAACAGAAAGTAAGAGTTAAAAAAAAGAGAGAAAGAAAAATATCAACAAAAGTCTCTCTAGAACACTTCAATACCTTCAAATTATCATAAAGAAATAACTTTCTTCCAATTATACTACCATTCAAGGTCAAGTTAAAAAGCATCCACTAAGCATTTACTATATGCCAGACACTGAGCTAAGTGCTTTCCTCACAACAACCCTGCAAGGTAAGTAGCACAAGTATCTTATTTTATAGCTAGAGAAACTGAGGCTTAAATTCTCATTGCTCATTGCATGGAGGCACAAAGCTAGTAAACATTAGAACTGGGAACTCAGGCCCGAGTTGTTTTCTCTTGTAGTGGGGATTCCTTTTGGGCATGAGTTTTACTAGCTGGCTCCTGAGATCTCTTTCAGGTCTAAATTCTGAGATCTGGGATTTAGTTTGGAAGGGATTTTAGAGATCATCTAGTCAGCTGAGGGAACAGAGACCAGAAAGGCTGCCTAAAATCACCAGGTAGGAAGTAGCAGCAGACCTAGTGTTTGAACGCACACCTTCTTTCCACTGCACAAAGCCCTTGAATGCCAAGACGTTCCATTCTACCCAACTGCATCATAAATAATACAGATTATATAAGTTTGAGATGACACCATGCAAGGGCACTAGAGAAGGCAAAACTGGACACTAAAGGGGCTAAGAGACTAATCCAAGGTCACATAGCAAGTTTTCATTAGAAATGTAATGAGGGAACCCAGACCTCTTGACTTATGTCTTTTGTTCGCTCTCCTAGGACATATTGCCTTCAGACAGATTCTGGTTCCTAGGGAGCCTTTGTATAGACCCATCATTTCTACTTTGAAGAATGAATCCCTAAAGGGCTACTCGGGGTGCAAATAAGTCATGCCAAAGGTGTATCAAAGTAAGCCGTATTGAAATCTTTATTTGAATCTTCCAGTATTCTGACATTATAGTAACAGCTCCACAATTTCTATAATTTTTTAATTATACACATTTTATACACATTTTAATTATACACATTTTTAAAAAACAAAAATGTGAAGAAAGCATTGGATTCCCCAAAATACATTATTTTATTGATATGTATTTGATTGTTTTTGATATTTATTGAATATTACATATTATTTATATATATTTATATAGCTTCTCCTATGGAAATTGCTTCTACCAATGCAGAAGGTGGCATAGCTAGTACATGTTAGAGGCAGGACTTCAGCCCGGGTCTTACTAAAACTAAGGTTGGCTTTCTGTTCAGTGTGGCATGCTATTTCATGGTCTTGTAAGAAGTTCATCAAATTAAAATAAGTAAACAGTTAAAGTTTATGAAAAGAAAAGCAGATAACACACAAAAGCTAGAAATAGATAGCTTTCTATTTTATCATCGGCTTGCCTAGAGCCTGTGACCAAATATTTAAACCCAATTTTATAATAAGGTAGTATAAACACCCCATCAAAGAGAAAGAAAAAATTCAGACTTCTTCTCTGGTATGAAGGGAGGGTCAAAAAACTTGACTCGAATTTTCTAGATTAGAGGGGCCAGCCCCTAACCCCAGAGATGAGGATGGGATTCCCACGTAGCATATGCCTGGCACAGAGTAAGCATTATATAAACATTAGCTAGTATTCTTATTGAACTAATAGTATTAGGGAGTTGTCTGGGTCACTCAAATGTGGTGACTCACCCAAGTTCACATAACCAGTGTATGTCAGAATCAAACGCTATGGTCAACTCTCTATGTGCTACACCACACTGTCTCTATCCACGAACATTAAATACAAACTTTTACCTTGAGGCACTAACAAACACTAGGCAAACACTTTTCCTGAAAAGATAACTATAATGAAAAACTGATGAATGAAGAAATGTTTGGTGACCGAATGAGCACTGAGCACTAAACCCTTGCACTAATTCCCAAATCTTTTGTTTGTTTAATCACAAACGAAATCTTTTTTTTTTAATTTTCAAAGAACCACCTTAAAACTGACCTGAATCTATTTTTAATCCAGAATTTAATGAGAACGCAGAGCTAGCCTATTCTTAGAGCCAAATCTGAGTCAAAATGGTATTTCATTGGACTGATCAAGGACCCATGATGTACCAATCATTATTCTGGAAACACAGCCATGGGGTGATTTTGGTGACATTTCCCCCTGATTCTCTGGTTTCGTGTGAACAGAATGTCCTTCACGTTAGCCAAGCCTTGCTTTTTTTTTTTTAACTTTTATTTTCTTCTTGAACTTCAAGTGCTTTCTGTATTGTTTTTGTACATGACCTTATTGTTTTAGCAATTAAAGAATAAAACATACACATATGTCCCTGGGGAAATTAGAATTCAAGAGGTTAAGTGTCTGCATTACACTGCAGAGTGTAGCTCATATTCACCAGAGGATTCCACTAAATTGTTTGGATAAACTGAGTAAACGTCAGTGGGAATTCTGACACTCTGCATTACATTAATCTTCATAACTACTAGGCCAGATGTGTACACATGTTTCTAGGATGCTGAATTTTCAAGTTAACCTCTCCAACCCAGTGCTCTCTGGAGTGAGGGTGGAGGGGGACAAGGGGAGAGGTTATTGGCCACAGTTTATTTTCATTTTCTTTATTATAAAACATGTGCCCTTTTTCTAGGGAGAGTTGTGTTTTTAGATCTGATTTTTTGAGAAGTTAATAATTTTAAATTTCCAAAAGAGCTCCTATCCAATAAATGACAGAAAACAAGCCTTACTTGTGTGATTAGTGTCACCAACCACAGTTGGTTTGATATTATTTTTAGCAGGAATATTAAAACCAGGGCTATTCTATTCTTTTTCTGAAGATAGCTAAGACTTCTTCTGCTTGGATCCATGGGAAAGAACCAGGACCAAAGTGCAGATAGGCTTTCAGTGAACATTAAGAAGAATTTCGTAATCACCAACATTGGAATAAGAAAGTTGAGTGCCAGCGGAGGTGTTTAGGCGGAAGCTGAATGACCCGCATGCAGGGAACTGATGGAGGAGATTCATTTTCCAAGAGAGTATGGGATTAATGACCTCTGTGGTCCTGTCTAGTCCTTACATGCTAAGAAGCCATGTGGATGAGGGGCTTTATTTTTCTGGTAGTGAGGGACTGGAATAAATGACTTCTGTGGCTTTGTAATTTGGAGATTCTATGATTCTGGGTTATCCTCTCTATATAATATGTATTCTGAATATGTATGAGTACTGCGAAACTTCAGGGAAATTGTCATTATTTCTCCATTGGACTGTTTTTGACTCATTGCTTTTATGTGTGACTTAGCAGGCTCATAACACTTAGTAAATATTGTTAAATTTAAGATTTTGAATACCCACTATTGTTTTGACTCACCCCCATCTGTCTTCTGTGGAAACAAACAAGTTCCTCTCAACACTGCTCACCTCCTCCCACCTCCATTTTTTCTCTCATTTCCTTCTCGGGAGTATGAGTGGGCTCTGTTGTTGCTGCTGAGTTGTTTCAGTCGTGTCCAACTCTGGTGACCCTGTTTTGGAGTTTTCTTGCAAAAGATATTGGAGTGGTTTGTCATTTCCTTCTTCAATTCATTTTACAGATAAGGAAACTGAGGCCAATGAGATTAAATGACTTGCCCAGGGTCACGCAGCTAGATAGTATAAGGTAGGATTTGAATCCAGGTCTTCTTGACCCCAAGGCCCATGGTTTATCCATGACTCCACAGTGTCTCTAGCATCCAGTGCTAAGTGCTAAGTGTGTGGGAGAAATTCAACCCAAACTATAGAAAATGAATTAAATTGGATTCACAACAGGAGGAGTCATATTTTCTAATTAATCAATCAACAAAGCATTTTCTACATGTGAGATAGTAGGGGGATGTTGAAATGACAAAACTTGGTCTCTATCCTCTAAAAGTCCTCCAGTCTAGCCTGGAAGACAAACAGAACATGCATTAAAAAATTAACTGAGAACCTAAGATAACATGCAATGGATGCCCAATGAGAAATATAGACAGTACTACCAGAGTTCAGAATGAGGAGAGATCCCCTTGGCCTGGGATTACCAAGGAAGACTTCATGGAGATGATAAAGTTTGGAATAGCACAGTAAGGAATAAAAAAAAAGAATTATCCAAAGTAGGATTACTCTTGAAGTTTTACCAAGTTGCCAGGGTAAGTACTCAGGACAGAATGATCTTCAAAAGTCATTTCTATCCTCTGGGCCCTGAGTTCATTTTATTGGCAAAATTAAAGCCTTAATGTAGGCCCCTAGAAGACCTGTGAAATGCCCCCCATCTCATAAGTTCTATGATTTTGAGGCCATAGTATTGAATTTGTTAAATATTTATTTATTGATTTGTTAAATAGAATACTCAGTTAATTCCCTCCCTCTTCCCATTAGAGAAGGCATCATTTGACAAAAAGATATATGTGTATATAAAACTGTCATTATTTCTGTTTATTAGTTCTTTCTCTGGAGCAAGTCATTCTTCAAACAATCATTTTGTTGCTGTATATAACGTTCACTTGGTTCTGCTCGATTTAGTTCTACATAATTTCATGTGTGTCTTTCCATGTTCTTCCAAATTAACTTGTTCATCATTTCTTATAGCATGGTAGTATTCCATCACAATCATATGCCCCCATTGATGGTCATTCCTTCAATTTCCAGTTTAGTGCAGTGGTTAAAAGAAAATTAGATTTCTGAGAAGGAAGAAGTTAAAAAGAAATGTAAAGAAAGAAAAACAGAGAGGAAAAATAGAAATGAGGGAAGAACACAACTGATAATTATAACTTTGAATGTGAACGGGATGAATTCACCCATAAAAGGGAAACAAATAGTAGAATAGACCAAAAACCAAAACTCAATAATATGTTGCTTACAGGAAACACATTTTAAAAATGAGAGATATGCATTGAGTAAAAATGAAGAGTAAAATATAATATGCTTCAACTGACAAAAAAAGACATAGCATTTCTTTAAAGAAAGCATACTAATAAGTAAATTAAAAGGATAGAAAGCTGCATTGGTGTCAAAAGACATGGGTTAAGACCCTGCCTCTGTTCTGTCCCCTCACCTTTTTTAGTCTCTTTCTTCCCTTTATAAAGTGAGTGATGGACTAGATCAAGAGTTCTTAACTTTTTTGGTGTCATACACCCCTTTAGCAGTTTGGTGAAACCTATGTGCCTCTTCTCAGAACAACGTATTATTTAAAAGCACAACATAAGATACAAAACATTACTAAGGAAATAAATTATAGTTAAATATTTAGCAATATATAGATTTCATATTTTATACTATATTTATAGTATACATATTTATATATTTCATTTATCTAAAATATTTTTAATTTACCTTAATTTAATTTACTCTTAATTTTAGCATTACATACAGTATTTATATATTATACAAATATTTAAAATAAGATTAGGAACTATACTTTGAGAAGTACTGGTCTAAGCTCCTTTCTGATTCTAAAACTTACATATTTATCAGCTTTCATTGATTTGGACCAATATCAAATGGTCATAAGCAACTGAATTATAATTTATAGATCAGACTTAGCAGGGTGATCAGAAGATGTACCAAACTGGAAGGAACTTCCTCTCCACTCCTGCCTTACAACAGAGACTTTTTGCAATCAGAAATGGTAATATTGCATATGATGCTGCCACCAGTTGCCCACATATTTTGAGAAGATTCCTCCTTAGAGAATGGGAAACTGGAACTAAAACCTTTAGTCCCATAGAGGATAACCAGGATAGTGAAAGGCCTTGATTTCATTCCATATGAGGGATGGTTAAAGGAATGAAGGGTGTTTAGCCTGGAGAAGAGAAGACTTGGCATGATCAGAGGATCTACTTCTTCAAGTAATAGGCCACCTGGCCTCCTAGGTCAGAACGAGGGGGAATAGGAGGAAATTCGCCAGAAGACAAATCTAGGCTTGCAAAAATTCCTAACAATTAGGATTTCTAACAATCCAAAAGTAGAATGGGTTATTATGGAAAGTAGTGGGTTCTTCCTCATGTAACGTTTGCAAACAAAAATTGACCTCAGGGATTATGTAGATAGGATTCTTTTGTCAGGTCTAGGGTAGATTAAATGACTTCTGAATTCTCTTCCAGCCCCAAATTTACACTTCTATGAACTGAATCAGGCTACACAGCTATGTAGAGGCAGAACTGGGTCTTGACCCAGGGCTTCTTTTACTCCTAACTATAATCAATAAACCATCAAGGAACTAGTTCTAGCAGCTTGGCACCAATGCCCCACCTTTCCAACGTGGTCCTCAGTCTTCATGCTTCAACCAAACTCGCTGTTTTTGTCAGTAATTATTCACATTAATGATACCACTTTGGGGTTGCAAAACTCTTTTTATCACAACATTTTTGTGAGGTAGTTATTGCAAGGATTATTACCTCCATTGACAGATGAGGAAATTAAGATAAAAAAATCAATCAGCAAAGATTTATTACGTATTAATGATGTGCCAGAAATCATTCTAAGTGCTTGAGATACAAAAACAAAAATGCAGTCAGTCTCTGCCCTCACCAAGCTTACAGACCAATGGGAGAGCTAATGGCTAATGGCGATATTTTGTTTTGTAGCATTTTAAGTCCTTATATTCTCTCATTTGATTCTCACAACAATCTTGGGCAATAACGATTCAGTATCAGAGCAATGGAGGATGAACACACACATACACACATGTAGATATATTTTTTATTTATCTATTTATCTATCTGTCTGTCTGTGTCTAAATTTGCTTACGGTCAACTAATTATTATCAGAGCCAGGATTCACATCCAAGGCTCACCTACCATCCAGCCTTTCTCCCATGCCAGACTAGGCTAAGATCAGGTTTCAGTCCTGTGTTTGTTTCCATTCTTCTAAGAAATTCAGGGCTTCGTCAGCCCATATCCTGACTTGCTCCTCAGGAGCTCGAAGGTGGTGCTTTGCTCTGTTACAAGAAAGAGCTAATCCCAGGATCATAGAATTATAGGATGTCAGAGTTGTGAAGGACTTTAGACTAGTCCCCCCTGTCATTTTACAGATGAGGAAACCGAGACCCACAAAATTGAGGTGACTTCTCAGAATCATTCTCATTGAACCAGTCTCTAGGTGTGAAGCTGGGGTGTGCTAGCTGGTAACCTCCTTGTCAAGTATTCCCTTAGCAATACTAAAAACTTCCAGGAAAGGTATAGATAGGAACACTTTCCCCACCAAAAAAATACAAGCGAGCAACTCTTGAAACTAATGGCAATATTTTATGTTTTGTGGCATTTTAAGGCCTTCAAGATGCTTTTCATGCTTTATCCTGTTGAATTCTTATAACAATCTTGCTGGATAATAATAATTTGGTATCAGAGCAATGGAGGATACCTAACACAATAGGAAACACTAGGTCTGTCCTCAAGGAGCTTCTAGAGCAGCTGGGGAGACAAATTAAAAACATGGATTCCCAAGAAACCACTGACAGAACTGCAGGAATTCCCAAATCAGTTAACAGGGTGGGAGGAGACAATTGACAGGAAAATAAGCTGAGAGCAGAGTTGTTTGGGTAATTCCCAGAGACCATCATGGGCTCATATCCTGGCAACAATTAGTCATTTCTGTTAATTTCCAAAGGAAAGAAGCAATGAATGAAGAGGCAAGTTTAGGTTTGCTAACAGCAGGGCTATGCTCGTAAATGTTTAACGACCATCTCTGCAGGAAAAAAAATGTATACAGGATGTATTTTTAAGTTGAATCGGCATTATTAACATTTTCTACATGACTCTCCTAAGGCCAGATAAGTAACATAACAATAAATGTGGAGCGGAGCTAAGTAGGCCAGTGGATTGAGAGTCTGGCCAGATATTTCCTAGCTACGTAATAATGTAGACAAGCTCCTAACCCCCATTGCCTAGCCCTTACCACTCTTCTGCCTTGAAATCAATATACAGTATTGATTCCAAGATGGAAGCTAAGTGTTTAAAAAACAACCAACTAATGAAGTCTTAGGTTGTAACATTTGCTGATTTCTGAGGTGCAAAATGCTCACATCAAAAATTTAACAATCGACTCTTGGGCTATATTTTGAGCATACTCTTGGGTGAAAATATTCAAAAGTAAAATGGACTGCTTTGTGTGGAAAGTGAGTAAGAAGTAATTTAATTAGAGAATTGGATCTGAAGTCAGAAAGATATGGGTTCAAATCCCACCTCAGACTCTTACTAATTGTATAAACAGAGGTAAATCATTACTTCTTTAGTCTGATTCCTTATCTATAAAAGGAAAGAATTAGACTCAACAACCTAAGATGTCTTCCAGCTTTAAATAGATGATGGCTCTTTGGAAGTTTTCATGCAAGGGCTAGCTGCTAATTGTCAGCGAATCTTTTAAGGGGGGTATCGGTTGAACTGGATTCCAGGTCCAACATTCAATGACTCTGACATTATGACCATTTTATTAGAAAAGGACTCTGAGGATCAGACATGGTAAATAGAAGAATTCAGATTAGAAGTTGGATCTTTCAAATCCTGGTCCAGTGCCAATATACTGGCTCTAGCATTCAGAATCTCCAAATATTTATTAAACACTTGTTCATTTGTGTCTAACTCTTCATGACCCCATTTAGGGTTTTCTTGGCAAACATCCTGAAGTAGTTTGCTGTTTCCTTCTCTAGCCAATTTTACAGATGAGGAAACTGAGGCAAACAAGGTTAAATGATCTTTCCAGGGTCACATAGCTACTGAGTTATCTGAGACCAGATCTGAACTCAAGAAGATAAACCTTCCTGATTCCAGGCCCTGTACTCTATCTACTGGGCCATCTGGCTGCTTATTAAACACCTATTGTGTAGCATACTCCTTGCTAGGTACTGTGGATACAAAGGTAAAAGTGAAACTTCTTGCACTTAAGGAATTTACACTTTTTAAAAAACCTTTATCAATACTATATATTGGTTTCAAGGCAGAAGAGCAGGAAGGGCTAGGCAAAGGGGGTTAAGTGACTTGCCCAGGGACACACAGCTAGGAAATGTCTGAGGCCAGATTTGAACCCAGAATCTCCCATCTCTAGACCTGGCATTCCATTCACCAAGTCACCTATCTGGCCCAGGACTTTACATTCTATTGGCAGATGGAGGGAAGACATGTATACAAATAGATATGTACATACCATATATGGAATACATACAAGGTAAAAAAAAATGGAAGGTAAGGCATCGGAGTCAGTTTTCTGCTTCATGGAGAAGATGATGCTTGGGCAGATATTTGAAGAAAACAATGGATGGCTAAAAAAGAGAAAGCTTGCTGAGATCAAGAAGACCTGAGTTCAGGTCCCATTTCTGATACAGATGGGACACCTCGGCTACCCTCTTGGTGTCTCTCCTTCTAACCACAATTCTCTAAGACTATAAACTGCAGGGAATGTGCTGATGCACTTTGGTAGAGATTGTTGTCTCATTTGGAGTCCCCTTTGTGGGTGAAATTGTTCTCTCTGCTCTGAAAAAGATATCCAGAAGCAACCTTTCCTCTTTGTTCCTTGTTTATTGACCACATCCATTGTGGCCAGCACTCACTGCAGGAAGATTCCTTATAAGGGAATGGCCATATAAACCATGAGCCCTAGCCTTACAATCCAACTGGGGACACAAGACAAACACAGAATTAAAGGACAATTGAGCACCATACTGCGTGGATCTGCTTAAAAGGAGAAGAGCTCAGAAAAGAGAGAGCAGGGGGCAGCTGCTCAGTGGATGGAAAGTCAGGTCTCGAGATGCGAGGTCCTAGGTTCAAATTTGGTCTCAGACACTTCCTTGCTGTGTGACCCTGGGCAAGTCACGTAACCCCCTTTGCCTAGTCCTTACTGCTCTTCTGCCTTAGAACCAATTCACAATATTGATCCTAAGACTGAAGTAAGGGTGAGGGGGAGAGAGAGAGAGAGAGAGAGAGAGAGAGAGAGAGAGAGAGAGAGAGAGAGAGAGAGAGAGAGAGAGAGAGAGAGAGAGAGAGAGAGAGAGAGAGAGAGAGAGAGAGAGAGGAGAGAGGGAGAGAGAGAGGGAGAGAGAGAGAGAGAAGAGAGAGAGAAAGAGAGACAGAGGGAGAGAGAGACAGAGAGACAGAGACAGACAGAGAGACAGAGACAGAGAGACAGAGAGACAGAGAGAGACAGAGACAGAGAGAGACAGAGAGAGAGAGACAGACAGAGACAGAGAGAGACAGACAGAGACAGAGAGAGAGAAAGAGAGAAAGGAGAGAGGGAGAGAGAGAGAGGGAGAAGGAAAGAGAGAGAAGAAGAGAGAGAGGGAGGGAGAGGGAGAGAGAGAGGAAGAGAGAGAGAAAATGAGAGAGAGAAAACGAGAGACAGAGAGACAGAGACAGAGAGAGAGAAACAGAGAGAGACAGACAGAGAGAGACAGACAGAGACAGAGACACACACACACACACACAGAAAGAGAGAGAGAGAGAGAGAGAGAGAGAGAGAGAGAGAGAGAGAGAGAGAGAGAGAATAGTGTGGAATTACACGATCGAGCATCAAGTTTGGAATCAAGAAGACTTCTCTTTTCTGAGTTAGCATCTGACCTCAGACATTTAATAGCTATGTCACCCTGGGCAAGGCATTTAACCCTCTTTGCCTCAGTTTCCTCAACTGTATATTGAGCTGGAAAAGGAAATGGCAAACCACTCTAGTATTTTTGCCAAGAAAACCCCAAATAAAGTCACATAGAGTTGGATGGGAGTAAAACAACTGAACAATAAACAAGTGTGGGCTGGGATGGTTAAGGTAAGCTTCAGGAAGAAGGTGAGCTCAAGAAACCCCCCTCCTTTCTGGCAAAGGCGCTGGGGTGCTCCTGCCGAGCAGTTCTCTGTGATTAGAGTCAGGGCCCGGGTGTTGCGGCGGGAGGATGGGGAAAGGTAGCCCAGGCATTAAGCTTTTACAGCTGGAGGGGCTGGTATCCTACCAGGTAATCCTGGGGCCTTCTTGCCAGTGAGATGATACTCCCTTAGGGCTGAGTTCTGCTCCCTCTCAGGATACATTCATTGTGAAAATGTTTAACAGTTCTAAACTTTATAAAGTGTTCAAGCCCAGCATGAATCATTCTTTTTGAACTTGTTTAAATGTGTTTATAAAATAAAGCTGTAGCCCTCGACTCTGCCGGGCCGAACGTGAAGGTAATATGTTTTTAATTGGGGAGATTTGGGGGAAGGTGGCTGCCTGCCAGGGTTAGGTCACCCTTTATGAATGCTGTACTCAGGAGAACAATGTGGACACACATTCTTTTACAACAACTGCTTCACCACAGGTCAGTCCGTGTCGGTCTCAACGAAAAGTATGCTGTGGCTTTAAAATCATTTTAGCCAGAGCCCCCAACAATGTGGTCCCCAGAACCACGATAATATAGTGCAGGAGAACTTGTTGCTGTCGTCTTCATTCATAGAAATCCTTTTAAGTGGAATACCAGGGTTCTTTGTCCACACCCCATGTTAATAACAACAACAACAAGAATATCTAACATTTATGGAGCACTTGAAGGTTTACAAATATGGATCAACTCACCTGATCCATATAATAGCTGGATACTATTTCTATTTCTAGTGAAAAATAGATACAATAAGTGACCCATTTTGCAGATGAGTCTGAGAGCGATTAAATGACTTATCTAAGGATACATAACTCATTAGGGCAATCCCCTTCCCTTGAAGGAGAAGATCTTAAACCTCACAGCCTTCTTCTAACATGGGGAGTTGGCTGGTACTTTGATATTAGAGTATGCTAGAAGAATGAGCTGGAAGCCCAAGGGTAAAACCAAGCCTTACTCCTTGCCTCCATCACCAGTTCAGTTTAGTTATTTTCAGCCTTATTTTTCAGTCTTTTCAGACCCTTTGTGGGGGTTTCTTGGCAGAGATACTAAAGTGGTTTGCCATTTCCTTTTCCAGCTCATTTTATAGATGAGGAAACTGAGGCAAACAGGGTTAAGTGACTTGTCCAGGGTCATGAAGTTAGTAAGTGTCTGAGGGCAGATTTGAACTTGGGAAGGTGAGTCTTCCAGGTTCTAGTCTGATGCTCTATTCACTGTGCCTTTATGCTAATAGAATGATATCCAAGGGTCAGGAGACCAAGCCTTACTCCTTGCCTCCACCACTAGTTAGAGATTTTTTTTTAACCTCTATTTCTCGAAATTCAAATCAGAGATAACACCTGGCCCATCTACCTTGCAGGGTTGTTGTGAAGATGAGAAGAACCTATAGGACAGCATCACACAATGGAAGAGGCATTAAATATGGAGTCAGAAACAGCTGGGTTTCAGATTAGGGTCTAGTTGTGTAATCCTGGAAATATTTCATCTCCCTCTGCCTCAGTTTCCTTATCCATAATAGGAATAGTAAGCACTATCTTATTGGGTTGGCTTAGGAAAAATGCTTCTATTTGTATAAATCATGATTATAAAGTGTTTTTAAAATAGAGATTGAGGCACAAGTTTAAAATGCCACTATGAGGTTACTCTCAAGTTCCAGCTGGGAAAATTAAACCTAGAGAAGGGTGAGGCTAAGATCATTCAACAAAACAAGGGCAGAGTCACTAAAAAGCGTTCTATGTCTTACTTTTGTAAACCCTTGACTTCTATCTCAGGTATCAATTCCAAGACAAAAGAATGGCAAGGGCTAGACCATCTGGGTTAAGTGACTTGTCCACGGTCACAAAGCTATGAAGGAGCTGAAGCCAGATTTAAATCTAGGCTCTCCCAGCTCGATCCTCCATGCTACCAAGTTTCTCTTATCCTACGTCTTTCTGAGTTCACTTAGCTTCAGAAAGCTTTGGTCAGGATGGATAAATGGGTAGGTCACAGAGGTAAGAATGACAAATTTGCAAAGTGTGAAGGATGATTTATTTTGTACTCAATATAGCCATGCCTCACATACAATCCATCTCCTAAAAAGTGTATATGTCTATGTGTGTATGAAAAAAATAATACTCATTATAAGTTACACATAAATTTTATACAAGCTATATTTGAGTGAAATGTGTAATCCATACTAGGACCAATAGAGTGCAGGGTCCTAAGATCATAGATTTGGAGCTGAAAGGGAACTCTGAGGCCACCTAGTCTGAGTTCCTTGGTTTACAGATGTCCGAAGCCAATGGAGAAAAATGACATGTCTAAGATGCCTAAATAATAAAGAACAGGAGCCAAAATCCAGGTTCTGCTTTGGTTTTGGTTTATTTTGACCTTAGACATCTTAGGGAATATTTTTTTCTTTTTATACTTCTACCAAGATCTATCCCTTTTAAGCATTATTATTTTTTTTTTGGTGGGAACAGTTGGATGGTCTAATTTGGAAGTCTTCAGCCACTTTAAATCTCCCTTCTAAGGTGCCATTACACAGAGATATATTCTATCCTTTTTTGTTCCAAGTTCTGATAAAAGGGGGAAGTTTGGTAGCTCAGTGGATGGAGAACCAGGCCTAGAGACAGGAAGCCTTATGCTCAAATCTGGATTCAGACATTTCCTAGCTGTGTGATCCTGGGCAAGTCACTTAACCTCCATTTCCTAGCCTTTACCTCTCTTCTGATTTTGAATCAATACCTAGTATTGATTCTAAGATGGAAGGTAAGAGTTTTTAAAAAGTCAGTATTCAAAAAAGGTTGGGGAGGGATCCATTTCCCTTTTCCATAGTCCCCTTCTCTTCTGGTCTCACACTCCCCCCCATCCAAAGGCAACCTGGCATCATGAAAACAGTATTGGATTTGGAATAATAAGAGTTGAGTCCAAATCCTGTTACTGAGACTTACAAGGATGCCTTACATTTTTGTTCTGTACTGAAAATTCTTCATCAGCACCCCCACTGGTGGGGGGAGGTACCAATAAAAATTTAATTTTAATATTTATTACTACAGTAGGACCTCATTTTACTCGGCCAATACATTCCAAAACACTTCGCATAAGTTGAAAATTGTGCAAATAGCAAACCCCATTATTTAATAAGTATTTCTTATACAAACATCCCTAAGCATTTTACAACTTCTCTTAAGTTTATCAGAGCTGCCAGCATCACTACTCTTGTACTTTGGGGCCATTATTAATAACTAAATAGCATTAATGAAACAAAGAGAAGCACTGCTCTGATGTGGACACAACTTGTTAGTAGGGAGGACTCCAGACAAAGTGATGCTGGAGCTAATGTTTGGCACAGAGCAACGTAATGACTCACACTAATGCTTCTCAGAGTGAGAATGAGCTTGATTGGGCGAGATGCTGCAAGACTTTGCGCTTGGGAAAATGGCGTGAATTTAGCGCGTAATTAAAATATTTTTATTTGAAGTATTTTCTGCCTTTATCTTTTTGATTGCCAATTGCCTACACCTGAATCCACACATGTTGAGTTCAAATAAAATGAGATCCCTTTGTATAACTACATATAATAATTATGCATGTTGATGTTAATTTTTAATTTTACTATGAGGTTGTTCTTTCTTATTTTTTTCTTTTAAACTCCTTTGTGACCTTGGATAAGTTGCTTAATTTCTATGAGTTTCTTTATCCTCCTCTATAAAATGAAGAGGGCTAGAGTTGGTCTCTAGGGTCCCATTTCAGCTCTAAAATCCAATTGTATTAGAAACTTTACCAAACTGGGCAAAATGATAAAGGAATGTCAGTTTTGTCTCAATCGTCTGTCCAGCAATGGTCTCTCTGGAATCTGTATCAAGTATTTGTTCTTTTTTAAATTAAAAAAAATTACCTTGGTCTAAGAGATCTACTGAAATGCAAAATTTGGTACAGTGCCAAATTGAATCTTTTTTACTAATGGTGGTAGTTTTGACGGGTATCCTGTCCTTCCAAGTTCAACAGTTCAAGCGCCTTTATGAACATATTAAAAATGATGAATATCTTGTGGGACAATGACTAGTGAACTATGAACAAAAGTCAGGCAAACAAGGCATGTCAACACCATATCCAGTCTTCACAAGAACAAAATAGTTCTCTTAAATACCTTGACTTTCCTTTTGCCTTTATGTGTCCTTTTCTGTGGACTCTTCTATTTCTGGATAATATTTTTCCTGGTGAACCTCAGAGCAATGTTTTTACTTTAACTTTTTTTTAAAAATTCATATCCTTAGCATTTAGGTAGCATTTAAGGACCTGCTCCTCCATCTGCATCTTCTTCATTTTTCATTGCTAAGATCTGTATATGTGTAAATGGAAGTATCCCCATACCCTAAAACCTTGGATTAAACAGAATGTTCATTGTACATCTTTTAAAAAATGTGATGGAAAGAAGCTGGTCTAAGTATAATTTGGGGGATTTCTTTTGGTCATGTATCTAATCTGCAAAGCGAGGGGATTGGTCTAGGTGATTTACGGCCCCTTTCAGCTGGAAATCTATGAAATGTTGTTCAGTCATTTTTCAGGTACGTCTGATTCTTCTTGATAAAGGTCTTTTTTCTGCCAATATTTTCTTGGCAAAGATACTGGAGTGGTTTGCCATTTACTTCGTCAGATCATTTCACAGTTGGGGAAATTGAGGCAAACAGGGTTAAGTGACTAGCCTAGAGTCACACATCTTGTTAGTGTCTAAGGTCAGCTTTGAACTCAGAGGGATGAATATCCATGACTCCAGTACCAACACTTTATCCTCTGTGTCACCTAGCTGCCCAAATCTATGAAATATATAGTATCAAAATGTATGTTGCAAGCAATAAGCAATAAAGTGACTCAGAAGTCAGGAAGTTCAGGTGGTTGGAATTTTCCAGGAAAGCTTTCTATGGAATCATAAGATCATTGATTTCAAGTGGATGGAACTCAGAAATCACATAATCTAACACTAATTTTTGCAGGTGAGGAAAGTGAGGTCTGGAGAGTGACTTGACCAAGGTCAATAAGGCAGCAAGTTAAAGAGCTAGAATTTGACAGCACCTATTTACAATATTCTATAGCCTCCCAGAGATGTCACTTCAGCTGGACCTTGCTGGAGAATGAGGATAAGAGATTATAAGCAGAAGGGACTATAAACTAGGGGTAAACTTGAAGGAGATTCCCCGGTAGAGTCTTTTAAACCAGACAGAAGAGGTCTGCCTGTTAGAACAGGGCTCTTTCCAGTGAAGAGAGAGCTTTGGGTTCAGTGGAGTAGTTCACTGCATTCCACTCTGGGAACGAAGCCTGGAGAAGCCAAACACCAGAAAGCCCTATTCATCCCCCCTCCCCACGACTCCCCTCAGCCATATGGCTATAAATTCATCTGGGGGCAATCTCAGGTGATACACGGCAGAGCCGTCAGTCACTAAGTTGCCCTGGTCTTGCTCACCCCAATGAGCTCTGGAGAAGAGACAACCCTTTCTGGGATTTCCAGCAGCAGCAACAGCAGCAGCAGCCGCCCCAGCAGCAAATGATGCGTTCACTTTATGACATCATTCCCACTCTCCCATCTGCTCAGGGAGTTGCGGGCTCTGTGCCCGTGACTGTATTGTGCGCTTGCTTGTGCAAGGAGGCCCTTTTTGGGGGGGAATCGCAAATCATCCCTGTCCCTTTGGATGCAGCTGGGCCAGGCTGTGGATCCTAAGCTCCTGGCCATCCCATTGCCAAGTTCTTAAGATTGGGTCATGAGTCACCTGGCGCCATTATCTCAACTGGACAATCAGGAGTGGGAAGGCTACAGGAAGAGAGTTTCCAAGCAGGTCTGTCTTCTGGCTGACATCCTGTTCTAGCCTCAGGCTCTGTGTGAGTTTGAGAAATTGTCTTAGGAAAAATTTACCTAGAATTACAGATTCTCAGAATGTCAGAGCTGGAAGGAACCAAGACTCATGGAGGTTGAATGACTTGGGCAACATCACAAAGCAAATTGATGGCAAAGATGGAACTAGGAAACTGACTGCAGAGTTCTTTCCACAACAACACAATGCTTCCAATAAAACTTATTCTATTCAGAGCTGATTAAGAGAATTCCCTTACAATGCCTTCCAGGGAAATTTGAATTTTCTGCCTATGTTCAAAATGATTTTTTTTCAATCTATGTAGTCAAGGACTTGCATTATTTATATAAATTCTTGATTCCTCTCTTCTAGCACTGATGTGTGGCCTAATGTACAACTCTTGGAGTAATTACAAGTGGTTTAAAGAGGGGAAAAAGAGGCAACATGGTGAACTTGGATAGAGGGCTATCATTGAAGTCAGAAAGATCCGGGGATTCACATTGTGCCCCTGAGACATAACTAGGTGATGATCCTGGGCAAGTCATTGCCCCCTCAGTAACTCTCTACAGCTCTAAATTTCAGGGTTGTTTCACATCTTCATCAGTAGAGGGAGATTCCATTCTAGGGATTCCTTAGCCAGACAAAATCACAGCATCATTTCCCCCCTCTCCCCACTAGCATTCTTTATGTACAAATGTTTGTCCACTGGCTTGGTTACTGATTCCCAGGTTAACCAGTCTCCTCAGGCAGCATCGCTCTTTCCCACCCCATCTTTAAAGCATATGAACTAGTAGTACTTATTACTGGTGTATTATTGTTGTGGTTATTATTGTGCTTTATTCCTTGCATTTCCTAAAGCCAGAGTTGGTAAACTTGACCTGTTAATTTGATGGGAGTGCTTTTTTGGCTAGGATCTCCAAGCCATGACAAACACAAGATGGCGCCACTAACCTTCCAGGTGTGGGGGTGGGGAAGGGCAACTGAGCTCAGAGAAGCCCTAGGATTGGCAGATGGACACTTTTCTATTGATGGTATTAGAACAACTTGGCTCTTATGGTTTCCTTTTCTTCCTACCTCTACTTTACACAAGCTACTCTCAAAGTCCAAAGTACTCTGCTCTATGGACCCAGGTGGCACCTTTGGGAACAATTCAATGGATTCTGAGTCAAGATGATGTTTGTTGTTCCTATTTGGCAGATTGTCTTAAGTCCCTTGCTAATTTTGACCCATAGGAATGCCTTTCTTTGTCTTTGAGGAAAATTCCCTACTCTGTTCCCCTGCACTCCCACCCCAGGTGGTAACAGGTAACAGGAGAACATTGGTCTTGGCCAAAGCCAAGAAGCTTCCTGGTGTTATTTCCAAAGCAACATGTTAGCTCTTCTAAATTAGCAGTTATCATCAAAACTTCCCATAGTTTCCCAAAGCTAATGCAATTTTAGATTGTATCATAAAAGTATGGGTCATAAGGGTGACAATAGCAAAAGGAAGGTTCAAATCTAGGCCCTTTGGGTCCAGTTCTGATACTTATATATATATATTTGTTTCATTACTATATTTTATCTTTAGAACCAAGTCATTTTCCGTCTGCCCCTCTCCCTTCACCAGACATTTCCTTGTAAAAAGTAAAAATCATTAAGCAAAACTTTTCAGTACAGAAACCTTGTCTGATAATACATACAATATATGCAATATTCTATGCCCCAACTCTGCCATAAGGCTAAAGTTATATTCCTTTATCTCTTCTCTAAGACTTTTATTGTCCCCCCCCATAATATGCTTTTAAAAGAATTTTAAATTTTATATTGTTTTGACCTGGTTGTATAAATGATTCTTTTGGTTCTACTTGTTTCACTCCACATCAGTTTATATACATCTTCTGATAAGTACTGAATTTCTCATATTTATTATTTCTAGCTGCATAGTAATATTTAATTATTTTTAAAATAGACGTATCAAACTTGAGGAATTCCATGTGAACTGGAAGGACCTCCAGGAATTGATGGAGAGTGAAAGGAGCAGAACCAGGAGAAACTGACACACTGTGGTACAATCAAATGTAATGGACTTCTCCATTAGTGGCAATGCAGTCATCCTGAACAACCTGGAGGGATCTATGAGAAAGAACACTATCCACATTCAGAGGAAAATCTGTGGGAGTAGAAACACAGAAGAAAAGCAACTACTTGATCACATGTGTTGATGGGGCTATGACTGGGAAAGTAGACTCTAAAAGATCACCCAAGGGCAAATATTAATAATATGGAAATGGGTCTTGATCAATGACACATGTTAAACCCAGTGGAATTACACATCAGATATGGGAAGGGGATGAGGGGAGGGGAGGGAAAGAACATGAGTCTTGTAACCATGGAAAAATATTCTAAATTATCTAATTAAATAAAAATTTCAAAAAAATAGATTTATTAGCTATTCATTCAATCTATTATGTGAGTTTCTACTTTATTTCATAGTTCTTTGTTACCACAGAGTGCCACCATGAATATTTTTGTATATATTAGTCCTTTGACCATAAAGAATATGCTTAAGTAACATGGTTGCCAAACAAAAGTGTATAGACAGTTTAGTTGCCTTTTTTTTTGCTTGATTCCAAATGGAAATCCAGAATGACTGGACTACTTCACAGCTTACTGAAAGCACATTAATCTACCTGTCTTTCCACAGACTCATCAATCTAGACTGCTCTCTTCTTTTTCATCCTTGCCAATTTGAGAATGTGAAGCAAACTCTGTTTTAATTTGCATTTCTCTTACTGTTTATGGTTTATAACTACTCATTCCTTTACTCCACATCCTACCAAGACCCATGTACTCAGATGATGCCCTATCATTTTCTACCTATTTTAGTACATAATCTTGTTTTTCTTTAAAGATCTTTTATTTTACTAATTACTTGTAATAACAATGTTCCACATAAGATTTCTGAAGTTGTAAGGTCCTCTCTCTCTTCCCTCCCCCTTCCTAGGAAGCAATTTGATCTGGATTGTACAGGTATTATGTAAAACCTACTTCCATATTGTTCATTGTTGAAAGAGAATACTCATATAAAACACAGCCCACCCCCCAAAAAAACACAAATAAAGTAAAGTGAAAAATCATATTCTTTCATCTTCTCTCAGACTCCAACACTTCTTTCTCTGGAAGTGGAGAGCATTCTTTGTTCTAAGTCCCCCAGAATTGTCCTGGATCATTGTATTGTTAAGAGTAACTAAGTCTTTCACTGTAGATCATCCCACAACATTGCTGTTATTATGTGCAATGTTGTCCTGGTTTTACTTATTTCATTCTGCATCTGTTCATGTAGGTCTTTCCAGCTCTTTCTGAAATCATCCTGTTCATCATTTCTTGCAGCACAATAGTATTCCATCGCCACCATAGACCACGATTTGCTCAGTCATTCCCCAATTGATAGATACCCCCTCAATTTCCAATTCTTTGCTCCTACAAAAAAGAGCTGCTATAAATACGTTTGTACAAGTAGGTCTTTCCCCCTTTTAAAAAGAATCTCTTTGGGAAACAGACCTAGTAGTGGTATTACCATGATCTTATTTAAGAGAGGTCATTTCATGTGTATTTAGTATGTGAAGAGGAAAGAAGCACTAGAGGTCAAGAGATAAGACTTTCATGTTATGAATATTTGTTCCTACACAGAATAGCCGAATCTACATTTATAGGAACCTCAGAATCCATCTAGTTCAACCCACACCTGAACAAGAATATCATCTGTACAACAGACAACAAAGCAATGGCTCACTCTCTTCTGGAAGACTTTCAGTGAGATAACATTTTCAAAGGGCTTTTATCATAATAAATCTTTCATGTAGGTTAGGATCAGTAACATTATCTCAATTTTACAAATAGGGAAACTGAGTTGGTTTTCCTATGGTCATATACCTCATAATTGTCTGAAATAGGATTCAGACACAGACCTCCTGATTCTAATTAAGTTCCATACTCCATTCACCACACTTTTGTTACTTGTTTCTATACTTTAGATTTCTAGACCTGTGTAAAATGAAGATATTGATAAAGAGGACTAGATAGATGATGCAGAAGCAATTGAATACAGTAGCCCAGTCTTCAATAAGCCTGAAAATATATTCTACTAAGGGAAGAACAACCTATTTTGGAAGAATAGTTGGGAAATTAAAAAACGAATATGATAGAAAATATATTTAGATGTGTACAGGACACCATATATATAGAGAGATATATCTATATCAATATAGATATAGATATAGATACTATGTTAAGTGCCAAACTTATACAAACTACAGAAGAGCAGAAGGATATAACTTTTGGATCTATAGTTGAGGGAAGGGGGATTATCAACCAAATAAGAGACTAAGATAAACATAAAAGATACCATAAACCATTTCAATTACATAAAAAAAAAATCAAAAGCTTTTTTAGGAAAACCATGCAGCTAGAAGAGAAGAAAAACTATTCATGGGAAAAATATTTGCATTATGTATCTCTGATAAAAGTCTGATAGCCGAGATATACAGGTAATTTGTCCAATATATAAGACTATTAGCCATGCTGCAGTAAAGAGGCGGATTAAAGGCTACGAACTTTGTTAAAAAAGAACTGCAAACTATCAACAAGGAACTGAAAAATACTCTAAATCATTACTATAAATACAAGGTAAAATAACTGAGGTTTCATCTCACATCCCCTCCAAGTGGAAAAATTATAAAAGAGAGGGAGAAGCAATATTGGAGAGGTTGTAAGAAAATGGACACATTAATACTCTGTTGTTGGAACTGTGAATTGCTTCATCCATTTTAGAAAACAACTTGGAATCCTGTGAGCAATGGTGCTAAACTCTTCAAATCCTTTGACTCATATTTCCTACTGCTAGTCATATACTTTAAAGAGGTCAAAGACAAAAGGAAAGGTTCATATATACCAAAATAGTCTCAGCAGTACCTTTTGTAAAAACAAAAATAATAAAACCAAAATTGTTACCCATATATTGAGAAATAACTGAACAAATCATGATATATGAGACTTTCAGAGAACTGTGGATAAAGTACATAAATTGATACAGAGTAAAAAAAGTGGAACCAGGAGAACAATATACATTAAGATGAAAACAATACAAAGAATGGCAGCCAAAGACAGATTAATTTCAGCAATCAGTATGGCCTTAGGGACGAGATAATGAAACTCTCCCTCTCTGTTTCTGTCTCTGTCTCTCTCTAAGCTGGGATAAGGGGATATAGGAACAGGAAATTGAATATATTGTGAGATGAGAGCCTATTTTTTTTATTGGTTTTGCCTAACTATTTTTCTTTGTTATAAATGAGGGTTCAATGGGTGAGAGTATGGCATAAGGGTAAATAACAACAGTGTTTTTAAAAAGTATCAATAAACAAAAATAAATAAAATGAGAGAGTTAGATGATATTATCTCTGAAGTGCCCTCTTGTTCCAACATTCTGTGACCTAAATCAATCAATGAAGGCCCCCCTCTACAGTGAGATAGACTTCAGAAGAGAGGTGCAGGTCTTGTTTCCCATAAGTCAACAGTACCAATTACTGGGGACTGATTTCTTTAGCTGGGTGTCACTGTATATAACCTGTGTTTTCATAGTAGCTAAATATTTGTTGTTGTTGTTTTAAGCTGATTTTTTTAAAGCTGCAAAATGGGTGCAGATATACCCAAATCATCAGCGAACAGACTTTACTTCTAAATCTTTGCACTCTTAAGAGAAATAACTTTCTCCTCAGGCAAATAGCCCTTTGGTTTTGCTCTAATAAAAACTGCTCATCAGGAAAATCTCAACTATTTTTCTTAGCCTTCCTTATTCTTTTAAACCTCTGAAGAAATAAATCCCTTTCTTCCCTGGTCATTTTTATTTCCACTGCTGAAGTCCATATTGTCAGTGTTCCACTCTCTATTTTATTTTGCCACTTCGTACATCTATGTTTTCAACACTGTTACGCATTCAACCTTTGAGGCCACCACATTTTTAGCAAGATGGAGAGATGGCCCTGTTTTGACAGGTTTACAGCTGCCTTTATTCCTAGTGTTTAGTTCGCAACTCCAATAAGTATTTCTGGATTTGGGTCCCATTTTCATCCTTGCAAAAAAGACTGCCAAGTAATTCAAAGGAAAACAAAACAAGAAAAAGTTTCCAGAGGAGCTCATCAGGCTCTTAACAAAATGTTTCACAAGAGCTATTTGATGTCGAAGTGTAAATAATAATAATGCTTAGCATTTGTATAGTGCTTTGTATTTTCAAAGCCGTTTACAATCATAAATTAGTTAATCAGTAAATGAATCAGAAACATATGGATTAAGTTTCACTTGAAACACATGGTCTTAAATCATAAGGGAAAACTGCCATAAGGGAGAAAAATGCATTTTTTGGTCGGAAGAAGGCCCAGACATTTGATAAATAGATTGAAATAAGGTTGGACACAAATACAATCAGGTGGTCCATCTTTGAACGAGAATATAAATTGCAGATGACTATTAATGAGGAGGACCTGCTTCCCAGAATAGCAGCTTACCTTGCCCTGAAAGGCAACACTGCAGGCCAGAAAGGTAGAAATAAGCCTCCTACCATGTATGTAGCCAGTGAGCGCCCACTCTGGGAGGGAACAGTTGTTAGATAAAACAAACCGCCTCTGGATTGCCCCTGCAAGCTGATCTTGAAGTTCTTTGGGAAGGGCCCCGTGCCATCTGGGCTATCTGACCTGTTGCATTTTCCTGGCTCTCTGCTCGTTCCAAGCAGGGGCAGGATTAAGACCAGGATTCCCCAGGGATCCATATCCCAGCCACCATGAGAGTCGGTTGGGCTTCCTTGCTTTTTTTATTGTCACTCACTCAGCACTCCTGGCAGAACAGAGGAGAGGACTTAAGACAAGCTCTTTTGTTTCCTTGGCTCAATTTTCAGCTTTTGCTCACACAGGAGGTATCCTGAGCCTCCCCAAAGAGTATGCACTCATGAACACTCCAGCATCCTGTAAGGGGGATACTGATTTTGAGGCCAAGAATAGGTATTTCTGGGCCAAAATGGGTACTTCAGGAGAGCTCTCCACCCTGTCTGGTCTGGATAGGAGCAGAGAGGAACAGGGTGAGCAGCCTCCACATGATGTGCTTCCATAGAGAAAGGAAAGGAATTTGAGTTTGGCATCCCATAAGGGTCAACGAGCTGAAAGAGAATGGGGATAGAAGCCGGAGGCCAACACTCACTTCCAGTGCATGGCACCTTCTGCTGACATTCTTTTCCTTGAGATTTCAGCTTTGGGCCACAATGAGATTGTAGCTCTTAATTGCTCTTCATTGAAGCACCTGGGGATATTCAGCCTGAAGAGGGAAAGACTCCCAGAGACCATGAGAGCCTTCGAATAGCTGCAAAAGGGACAGGTTTGTTCTACTGGGCTCTGGAGGGGAGAAATAAGGGAAGTTGCAAAGAGATGAATTTAAGCTTGAAGCAAAAAAGATCTTCCTTACAATTAGAGCTATCTAAAAGTGAAATAGACTGACTTGGGAAAAAATGAGTTCCTCCCTGACTGGAGTTATTTGAATCAGGACTTGAGAATCATTTGTCTGGCCTGTTGTAGAGGGGGATTATCAGTCAGGTAGGGTTTGGACTAGATAGACTGTGAGGTCCCTTCCAACTTTGAGATCCTGTGGTTCATTTCATCACCAAGGCTTTTAACAAACTGGGGCCCATGGGTTCTCACTAGTCACTTCTCCTCCATATGGCTCTGCTGTGTTGAGACATACATCAGATTAATCCCTTTATCCCCGAAATTTCTTTCCGGCTTCAGAATGGTAGATTGGCCACCAGAGTAAGGCATGCTCTCCATCACCATTGTCCTCGGATTTCTGATCTCACATTCTGTTGGCAAAACCTCTCCTAAGTACTCAGACCCTTTCCCTCCTCCAGTCTAATGTTTCTGGAAGACCCTGAAATCTTGAGTCCTTTAACCATTCATCAATGCCAGGGCTCGGCAGTTTAGTTCCCTACATGCAGCAATCATTCTTTGGTTCATGGGCTGCAGCATGTATGACCTATTCTTTGGCAGGAGAAGTTGTTATGTTTCCATCACAATATATAATCCTAGTTTCATGAGGGTGAGCGGGCAGAGGTCCAAGAGTAGAATACCTATCCTTTGCACTCAATTCGATGCCAAGATTTTATTTTTAATTTTCAAAAACATGAGTGGTCAAACCACTGCTTGAAAATTGAAACCATCCTCCATGCACCTCTGCTTCTCCCATATTGAACTTTTGAGTTGCTGTGCATTACATGACTCAGATGGTATGGACCTCGCAATTTCCCAGCTAATAACTTTGGCTTTATGTTTCCTCCTTACACTTTGACCAATGAAAAATGTTACTTTCTGCGTCTCTCTGGGTTACGTGCTGAGCCAAGGGCTCTTTACTTAGAGCATCAGAAAATAAATTTGCAGTATCACCCATTGGGGCCATTCTGCCCCCTACCCCCAACTCCATAGCACCATACCTTTGGATTTCTTTACAGCTGACCTAAGAACCTTGAAGCAGCATTTGAAATTTATAGGGCACAAGAGATCTGGGATCCATGAAACTTTGGGCCCTGAACCTCTCTGGGTCTTGGTTTCCTTATTCTAAAGTACAGAGAGTACCTGCCTTTGCCTGTATCACAAGATTGTGAGAATCAAATGAGGTAGCAGTGAAAATGCTTTGGACAATATAAAGCCTCATAAAAATGGGAAAGTATTGCACTGAGTATTATTCAATTGATTATTCAAATGGATGTTTAAATGATCATTCTGTATTTTCTTTCCATAAAGGCAGATGGAATAGTTAATCATGTGTTGGACTTTGAGTCAGAATGACCTGGATTCAAAATCTGCCTCTGATATTTACTAGCTATGTGGCAATGAATAAACTGCTTTAGATTTTCTGAGAGTCGTTTTTCTCATCTATAAAATTGGGAGAATAATGCCTATAGCACCTGCTTTACCAGCCTGTTATAAAATTCAAATGATATTATAGTATCATAAATTTAGAAGTGGAAGGAATTCTTGAGGTCATCAAATCTAACCCTCTCCTTTTACAGATTAGGAAGCCCAGAGAAGTTGAGTACTTTGCCCGAGGTCACACTGCACATGAGTGTCTGAGGTGGGATTTGAACCCATCCTTCAGACTCCATGTCCACAAATTACTTTGTAAACTTTAAAAAAATTATCTCTGATTGTTGGTGATTAATATTTCAAGTTATCAAATCCAGCTATTTGGTGATTCTTCAGAAATCATCCTTAGACTGTGTATACCCTTTGACCCAGCAATACTGCTTTTAGATCTATATCCCAAAGGGATCAAAGAAAAAGGAAAAGGTCCCATAACAACAAAAATATTTATAGCAGCTATTTTTGTGGTAGTAAAAAATTGGAAATGAAGGGATACCCAGCAATTAGGGAATGGCTGAACAAGTTGTCATGTATGATTGTAATGGAATACTATTGTGCTATAAGAAATGATGAAGGGGATGGCTTCAGAAAAACTTTGGGAGACTAATATGAATAGATGTAAAATGAAGTGAGCAGAACCAGGAAGCATTGTACACAGAAATAGCAGTGTTGTAAAGAGGACTGAGTGTGATAGACTTGGCTAATCTGATCAAAAAGACAATTCCAGAGGACTCACGATGAAAAATGTTTTCCACTTCCAGAGAGAGAACTGGTGAACTTTGAGTGCAGACTGAAACATACTTTTTTCAACTTATTTTTCTTGCTTTTTAGTTTTTTGCAACATAGCTAATATAGAAATATGTTTTGCATCACTTACATGTATAATTGATATCATATTGCTTACCTTCTCAATGGGTGGGTGGGGGCTGGAGGGAAAGAGAGATTTTAGAACTCAAAAATTTTTTAAGGAATGCTAAAAATAAATAAACATAAATTTTAAAAAAAGAAATCACTACTAGAGTTTCATGATTTAGTCTCAGTAGCAAAGTGAAAGCATTCAGTTTTATAATTGTCCAAACACGGAGATGTCCAATGAGTTTGCTTGCCAGACCTAAGAGGATCTAAATTCTTGATGACTTAGTGGCAGCCTGTGGCTCTTGATGTTTTCCTTGGTCATGAGAAATAGTTTCATTCCATATTCATTCCACAGGCATTTATATAACACCTACCACACACCTGTACAACACACAAGACTCAGCAGAAATGCTACCTTCTGCCAGAGGGCTTCACAGATCTCCTCAGCTGTGAGAGCCTTCCCCTTTAAGGTTCCCTTCTCCTTACTCTGTATGCATACCTAGGCTTCAAGACTCTGGATTTACTCTTCTGAGTAAGCAACTAGATGGCTCAGTGGATAGAGTGCTGGGTCTGGAGTCAGGAGTTCAAATATGGCCACAGGTACTTACTAGCTGTATGACTCTGAGCAAATCATTTAACCTCTCTGTCTCAGTTTTCCAAAACTATAAAATGGGGCTATTAATACAACTTCTTCTCAAGGTTATTATTATTTTTTAATTTGGAAAATTGTATTTAATTAATTAATTTAGAATATTTTTCCATGGTTACATGATTCATGTTCTTTCCCTCCATTCTCCCATTCCCCTCCCATAGCCGACACACAATTTCACTGGGTTTTACATGTATCATTGATCAAGACCCATTTCTATACCATTGATATTTGCACTAGGGTGATCTTTTAGAGTTTACATCCCTAATCATATCCCCATCAACCCATGTAATCAATCAGTTGTTTTTCTTCTCTCAGGGTTATTATGAGGACCAAATGAGATAAGATACCTGGCACATAAAAAATGCTTAATTTTCTTTCTCCTTTCCTAACCTACATTAGCAATGGTAGGTCAAGTTCCCATAACAAGATTACTTCCAAATCCCTACTTTGGAATTTTAGAGGTAGCCCTGAGATTTTTCTTCTAATGCTATCAGCTCATGCCCCTATCTCAATGTACTCTCCCATATCACATGCCAGTTACAATGACAATTTTCTTTATATCATTGCCTGGCTCAATAATTAGCACCCTACTATCCATGTAAGCAGCTGATATTGCCTTAATATCACCCACAAGCAATTAGCACCAATTCGTTTTTACAAAGGCTTTTTTACTGTAAAAATGGAGCAAGAATAAAAGTAGGACTCCATCTCCCTGACCTGAGGAGTGAAGGCTTTCCTTCTACAGCTTTGGTCCCTTAATCTCATAGTGGTTGCTACAAAGCATTCCCCCTGTTTCCCCACTACTTTCACTTCCAAAAGTGGTATTACCTGTAGATAGTGTTACTCCCTTGCTTGTGTTTGTAATTATTCAGTCTTTTTTTCAGTCATGTCTGACTCTTTGTGATCCCATTGGGGTTTTCCTGGCAATGATACTGGAATGTTTATGATTTCCTTCTCCAATTCATTTTACAGATAAAGAAACTGAGGCAAACAGAGTTAACTGGACTTGATTAGGATCACACAGCTACTAAAATCCTGATTTGAACTAAAAAAGATGAGTCTTCTTGACTCTAGGCTTGGCATTTTATTGACCGTCACTTAATTATTACCTACATAACTAACCTCTTACTTGTAGAGTATATCATCTCAATTGTTGGGTTGATTCCCTATTGGGCTTGATTCTTGAAGTCACTCTTTGGGGATTTTCTTTTTTTTTTTAATTGATTCAAAGATAATTTATTTTCCCAAATACATGTAATAATAATTTTTAACATACATTTTTCAAAATTACAAAATTTAGAAGGTCCCCTTTCCTCTCTTCCCTTCCCCAACTCAGAGATGTAAGCAATTGGATCTAGGCCATCAATGTATTATCATGCAAGACACACTTCCATATTGATCATTGTTGTAAGAGCACACTCATACAAAACCAAAGCTCTTTGGGGATTTTCTAGTGCCTCCTCTGACCTTTTGAGATCTCACAAGGCCCTGTATTAATGGAAAGGAGACAGAAGCTAGAGATAGCCCCAATCCAAACACAGACTTGCCAAAGAGGTTGTGAACTCATAGGCTAGCCTAATTGGGGAAAGATAGAGGTGCCCTGGAACCATCTCAAACCAGCTCACAAAGCTGATTGTTAAATTTTCAGTATGAACGTTTACATCTTAGAACTGGCAACCTTCAAATCAGGGCTTGATTTGTTGTTTCTTCAATTACCATGACTTAAGAAAGTGATGGAGAAAATGTTAATAATGCAAACTAAACTTAAAAAGCATGCCGGGTATACAACATCTGTGCCCCCAAGCTCACCAAGAGCCAGTTGTTAAATCTTTGCCAGCACATCTCTGAGTGAAAGGAACTTCTTACCTTCACCAGAACTCCAGAGCTCAGAAAGTCATCCTTATACCTTATAGCTAACAGGAAGAAAAGATGAGTTTCCACAAGAGGGCCTTTTATATACACACTCTCAATTCTAGCACCAAAATATCTTTTTTTGTTAACCAAAATGCCTTTATCTCTCACCTACATAGCAACCAGATAGAAAACAGTCATAGAATATTTGCACATGTTCTGAAGTAGAAAAGGAGGCACCACCATTTCCTATTGTCACCAATCTCTGAAAGTATGTTCCACAAGTTGCACTTGGGCTGCCAGTGGGCAGAGGTCTCTGCTTACGCTCTGAAGATTGGCCTTCATTGTTCATATCTCCTTCTCCCTTACCCCCAATACATACTCACACATAAACACACACACATTATCTCCTCCATTAGAATGAAAGCTCCCTGAAGACAGGATTTTTTACTTTCTTTGTATCCCCAGGGCTTTGTACTATACCCAGCACACTTTATTCTCTTTAATTAATTTTTATTGTTTACATTTTTGTTTTTTTATTTACTTTTGATTTTTTTGATTTATGTTTAATTTTTAATTAATTTGTTAAGAATATTTTTCCATGGTTACATGATTCATGATCTTTCTCATCCCTGTTTCCTCCCCCTCCCAGAGCTGACAAGCAGTTCCACTGGGTTATACATGTATCATTGTTCAAAATCCATTTCCATATTATTCATATTTGCAATAAAATGATCTTTTAACATCAAAACCCCAATCATATCCCCTTCGAACCACGTGATTGATCATATGTTTTTCTTCTGCATTCCTACTCCCACAGTTCTTTCTCTCAATGTGGATAGTGCTCTTTCTCATAAGTCCCTCAGGATTGTCCTCGTTGCATTATTATGAGTATAAAAGTCTGTTACATTTGATTGCTGGCATATCATTTTTTATAGATACTTATTGATTGGCTAGGGTGTTAGGGAAGATACAGAGCTGAAAAAGACTCATCCCTTTCTTTAAGAAACTAAGCTAAGGGGGCTCTGATGTTGGTATGGCTGCTTTTGTCACTGTTTTCATTAAGCTATTCCATTGCTCCGGGCTCTGGTTGAAGGAGCTGTTCTTCATCCAGTTTAGAAGTTCTCTTTTTTTGTGAGTTGGTGAGATTCAGTCTCCTGGCTTGAGACTGGGTATGCCTTGGAGAATGGCAACTTAATTAAATCTTCAGCTGAATGATCCTTACTGTTGGGGATATTCGTTGTTGTTGTTCAGTTGTGTAGGACTCTCTGTGACCCCAATTGGGGTAGGCAAAGATAGTGAAATTGCTTGCCATTTCCTTCTCCAGTTCATTAACAGATGAGAAAATTGAGACCAACAGAGTTAAGGGACTTTCCCAAAGTCACACAGCTGATAAGTGTCTGAGGTTAGATTTGAACTCATGAAGATGAATCTTTCTGATTCCAAGTCCCTACACCACCTCACTGCCATGTCCATGACAGCTCAAACAAATTCAGTCTAACTTCCTCAGAGAGAAGTGTCCTATTGTTTCTCACCTACATCTTACATATTCCCATGATCTTTTCATGTGCCATATGCCAAACATCAGACTGGTTTAGCTTCAATTCATCTCAGTTGAACAATCTGGTTATTAAACACTTTGGCATTATGCTAAGCAATAAGGTTACCAAGATAAAAAAGTGAAATAATCCCTGACCCCAAAGAGCTGATATTTTATTGGGAGGGAGGCAACATTTACACTGATAAGTAATTAGAAAATACATACAAAGGGGGCAGCAAGGTGGCCCAGTGGATTGAGAGCCAGGCCCAGAGATGGGAGGTCCCAGATTCAAATCTCACCTCAGACACTTCCTATCTGTGTGACCCTGGGCAAGTCACTTAAATTCCACTGCCTAGCCTTTAAGGCTCTTTTGCCTTGGAAGCAATATAGATTATTGATTCTAAGATGGAAGGCAAGTGTTTTTTTTTTAAATGAAAATACATGCAAAATAATAGGGAAAAGAGATTAAGCACTAATTGCTTCAGTGAAAAGAAAGCTGTATTTGGAGTTGCAGAGCTTGCTTTCTCATCCAACCAACAATTGCCAGATATACATGTATTGCCAGATACTATGTGTGACTTAGGAAAAGCCCCTTAAAGACTCTGAGGTTCTGCCTATTCTTGGGTAAAATGAGAGGATGGTGCTGTCTGGTTGCTGAGGTCCCTTCCAGTTCTGACTCAATGAACTTATTGAAGGGCCCACGTAGAGGAAGGCACAAACTGAGCTTTGAAGTGACTGTTGAGACAGGGGTGACAAGGGATTAAAAGAAAAAAAGAAACAAAGAAATAAAATGAGGGGATTAAACTAGATGATCTCTGAGGTCTCACTCTAAATCTATGACTGCCAATGTTTTGCATGATAATACATGTATAACCCAGATTGAATTGCTACAGAAGAAGGGAGGGAGACAAATTGGATTATATAATTTTGGAAAACTCATGTGGAAATTTGTATTAAAATTTTAAAAATTATAACTAAATCTCTGATCTTCAAGACCCAATAGGGAAACCACTAAATAAAAGAATCCTGGGAGCAGCTGAGTAGCTCAGTGGATTGAGAGCTAGGCCTAGAGACGGGAGGTCCTAGGTTCAAATCTGACCTCCGACACTTCCCAGCTGTGTGACCCTGGGCAAGTCACTTGACCCCCATTGCCTAGCCCTTACCACTCTTTTCTGCCTTAGAGCCAATACATAGTATTGACTCCAAGACAGAAGGTGAGGGTTTAAAAAAAAAAAAGAATCCTGAGAGCAAGTCCTTCTGCAACATAAATAACCATCCCACTAATCAGTCCATTGGTGAGTTTTTATGCAAGCTTTAAGCTTTACAGCACAGGTCATTGCCTTAAATCCCCCTGAGACCAAGGCTTTCGGTGGAGAATGCTAAGTGATGGTCCAGCGTGGACTCTGACTCCTTCCCAGCATACACATTGCTCTCCCCAAGATGGAGCTCACTCATGCTAAGGGGGGCAATTTCCTGCTGACTCTGGGACGTTTGGCAAAGTCTGGCTCAGCTGGATGCTGGCTCCGGGGCTGTGTGTAACGGACATCTGCCTCCATTCCTGGATATGCTTTTTGTCTACTGCCAGTACTCAGTTTCAGAAGGAAATATGTGTGCTAGCCCTTTCTCTTCTCTAATTGTATAGAGAGAGTTTATTTAACTTCAAACACAGATACTGAGGGGAATAATAATACATGAAAAATAATTAATACATTTAAAAATAATTAACAATAAAATAATGCTTTACCTTTTGTAAAAGGTAAAAAATAAAAAGTCACATTTGATCCCAACAACAGCCCTGTAAGATATGTACCATTATTAGCACCATTTGGAAATTGAGGCCCAGAGAGGTTAAATCACTTGCCCAAGGTCAATAAGTGCCTGAGGCAAAATTTAAGCTCAAGTCAACAAACATTTATTAAGTATCTACTATGTTATTGAGTATCTACCGTGTACTACAATTTATTATCTACTATGTTATTGAGTATCTGCTATGTACTACTATTTATTAAGTATCTACAGCCAGGGGTCGTACTGTACTAGACTAGCAGTTCAAAGAATGACAAAAAGCAGTCCCTGCTCTCAAGAGTTCATAGTCTAATGGGGGAAACAACATGAAAAAAAGCTTTGTATAAATAAAATATCTACAGAATAAATTAGAGGTAATCAACAGAGGGAAAGCAGCAGTGTTAACTTGTTAGCTTCCTTCTCAAAGAAGAAACAGATTGAGAAGAATAATCTAGAATGCTAAGTAACTTTAATTTATGCTAACCCCAATATTTCACTCCAACCTATAGCTTAAACTAAAATCTTCTCGATGATAATAATAATAAGAGCTGACATTTATATTCACTTGTACGCATTAGGTCATTCAGTCCTTAAAATGGCTCTGTGCTAGTTGGTAGACTGTTATGCTAGTTTTACAGAGGCAGACACGAGACTAGGAGAGTTTAAGGTTGTGCAGCCAGTATGTCAGCATCTAAGGTGGGTGTCAAAGCCAGCTCTTCCTGAATTCACAGGAAAGGTTCTATCCCTTATGGCAGGCTTCCAACAGGAAGAGGAGGTCCTCAGATAACACATCAAAATCCACTGAAGCCCACTGACTCAGTGGGCTCTTCGAAAGAGTCTCCTGCCACGCTCGGGATGCCAAGGTGGGTTCATTGCATCCCAGGTAAAAGATAAAGTGATTTTTCTCAACTGACATGCAGTAGAAATGCCAGGCGTGTGACCTCAGTAGACCCTGACAGGGAAACTTGGAGAGGTCACTAGAGCAGACCAGCTTTCCTGGAACCAGGTGAGATAAGCCCCTTGTGCTGGAAAGAACTACTTATTAATGGTGACAGCCCCAGTGCCAAGCACATGAGCCCGAGTCAGTTCCCCAGGGAGGAGAAGGCTAAGGCATGATGTCATGGAACCGCTCTAGTCTCGGCAAAGTGTGCAGACCTTGATGTGTGCCCATCATCACTTCTATTACGCTTAATTAGAATGACTAACACACATCAAGGGGAGGGCACACTCCTTCAGGCAAAAAGCACAGTGCCTCAGTATTTGGATAGAAGGAGGCAGGTGGGTTGCTCACACTAATGTCTTTGTTTCTTGGAAAAGGAGGGGGAAGGGCAACCAATGGGCAGTAAATCAGTCTTGCAGTGAACCCATCCTCCTGCCAGCAAGCAGAATGCAGAGACGGCCAAATCATCTGTTGCTTTCCTGCCAAATCCCAGAGACCCTGGTCTAGGAGCCAGCTCGCTGAATCTTCAGAGGGTACTGAGCCACCCATCCCCAGCCCTGCCCTCCTCCTCCCTGCCCATGCCACCCCACTCCCTCTCAGGGGAAAATAACAAGCAAGTTCAATGGACCAAACCCATCATGAAGTGGTAACTACTCCCAGAGCTTGAATAGACTCAGCTCTAAACTGAAAGGCATGCAAAGTTTCATAGATTTAATGCTAGAAGGAACTTCAGAAGCCATCTAGTTTAACCCTCTTATTTGATAGAGGGAGAAACCAAAGCCTATGGAATTTGAATGACTTGTTCAGCATTATATTTTCTTATTAATGTAAGAATCAATGGTGAGATTTGAACCCAAGGCCACTGATTCCATAGCCAGTTTCTTTCCTCAGTATTTGTGGTGTTGTGCTATATTTGCTATACTTGCTATACAAGCTTTTCTGTAGTTTCTGGTACTGCTTGCTAGATGATCTTAGGAGCACAGATTGAGAGTTGGGAATCTAACCCTTTCATTTTCCAGATGAAGAAACAGGGTCCAAAAGGAGAAATGATTTGCCTATGGTAACCTAGCTTGTTTGAGGCAAGCTTTTGAACCCAGGTCTTTCTGACTCCAAGTTTAGTACTCTACTCAGGCTTCTAACACTTCCCTGGACATCAAGTACTTCTTGCCATCTCTCATTCTCCAGATAGCATACTCTGTGTCACTCAAGAGACAGCACCTAAATCCTGGTTTCCTTATGGGAGCAAAATCATTGGATACCTGCTCAGGGACTTCTCGTGTACAGGGGGGAATGCAAAGATGATACCAGAAAAGAAGAGGAGAAGCACTCTGGGTGACCCTAGCATGCCATCATTGTAGTAAGCAAAGATCTTTTGAGAATCCTTGTGAATTGGTATCATTTTGCAATCTTTCTTTACTAACTACACCATCCATCTCCCTTCCTAAAATTATCTCTTTGGCTTCATTCCAGACATCTTTTTCTGATCTCCATCCATCATCTTCTAGGTTTTCCTTTCTATCCTATTCTCTAGATTTCCTAGTGGCTGCAAATTTTCCATGAAGCTCCAAAGACTTCTCAGAGGCTAAATGCATTCAGACTTTGTTTCATGGTAAGTAGAATTGTGTTCTTATTAAATCTCAGGCCACTAAACCACTAGATTGAAAAATAAGAGAGTTCTGCTGAAGATCCACCATACCCAGCCCAGTAAAAAAGCATTCAGTTTGCAGTGAGCCAAAGGCATTTGGGAAGGGACCTCATCACTTGCCATTGGACTCTCACAAAAGGGCCTTCCCTCTAATGATATCTCCATATGAAGTTCTACACCTTGAATGGAGGTTCTACTACAGTAGGAGGAAGAAGAAAGCACCTGGTCTCCAGGACATTGGGGGAAAAAAAACAACACCTCTGATTGCTTAGAGTTTAAGGTGTCTAGAAGGTTTACATTGACTAAATTTCTCAATGGATTGACTTATGGTGCTCATTTTTTTCATTTTAAAATTTTAATTAAAAAATGTATTGATGTCTTTCCAAATCCCTCTTCTGGTACTTGTTGGCTTAGTTTTAATCCTTACTTTCTGTCTTAGAATTGCTATTAAGCATCAGTTCCAAGGCAGAAGAATGGCAAAGGCTAGGCAACTGGGTTAAGTGACTTGTCCAGGGTTGCACAGCTAGCAAATATCTGAGGCTAGATTTGAGTCTGGGATCTCTGGTCTCCAGGTCTGGTTCTCTATGCATTGAGCCACCTCACTGTCCTGCTGGTTGGGCATTATTGTAACTAGGTTAGATAGATAGAAGGGCACTGCTTATCTTCAAGTTTGGTCAAAAGTAACCTGAGAAGTCACGCAGGGGTATGATAGAGATCATTTGGACTGGTTCTAGAACCATTTGTTAGATTTTCAGGAGAAACATTTATACCTCAGAATTTGGCAAAGGCTACAAATCAGGGCTTGATTTATTGTTTTGTTGATCATTTGTGCTTAATAAAATAATGGCAAAGATACTAATCATGTAGATTAACCTTAAAAATGTGCCTGGCATTTTTGGAAAGTCAGTTGTTAAACATTTAATAGCACATTTCTGATTATGCGATGTAAACTTTCTGAGCCTCAGTTTCTTCATCTTTATAACCAGGAGTTGGTCTAAACTAGATGATTTTTAAGGGCTCTCCAGGCTCCAAATTCTGTGACTCTTAGAATGGGAAATTTCAGTGAATAGTATAAAACTATTCACAGGCTGTCAATGGGAACATTAAAGTAAAATCTCCTGGTATAAATGAGAATCATAAGAGAAGTAGTATGATGAAATGGGCGAGGTGCTAGATACAGGATGAAGAACACTTGGGTGCCAGAAAGCGTTAGATAAATTTAAACTCTACTATTGTTCATCTGTGAAATGAGGAGGGGAATGGACTCAATGGCCTCTGGAATCTCTTCAAGTTCTAAATCTGGTGATCATAGTGATGGGCGATAATTCTATAATCCAGTGGTGCTAGGTGAGTCATTTAAAGTTATACAGGCCTCCGTTTCTTCATCTGGAATGGAGGTGAGTTGGATTCAATGATTTCAAAAGTCTTTTCAGATCCTAATGCAATGACCTTATGGATTTAAAAATGTACTTACTATTTAAAATCCCCCAATGCAGTTCTCTCTTCAAGAGGTTCTTTATGCAGCAGTAGTTGTTAATATTTTATTTTTTCCAGTGACATGTAAAAACCATTTTAACCTTCATTTTTTACAAGTTTGAGTTCCAAATTCTCTCTGCCCTCCCTCATTGAGAAGTTGAGCAATTTGATAAAGGTTATACATGTTATACAGCAGTCTTGATTAAGGATTATCTGGCTCAAAACCACTAAACAGTCCAAGAGTATGTGGAAAAAAATTACCACGTGCTTCAGCATATCCCTCATTCTCTGACATTCAGTTGACATGGTACCCTGGAAAGAGTAATGGGCTGAGGTTCAAGTGCCAGTTATGAGACTCACTAACTATGTAACTTTAGCCTCTCCCTCTCTAAGTCACAGTTTCTCCAGATGCATGAGTGGGGTCAATTTTTCAATCTGTTTCAATTTAACAAATATTTATGAAAGGCCTACTATGCAAGGGTACCATGGTAGCTGCATGATGGAAATGCAGCAAAAAAAAATGTGACATAGTCCCTGCCCTCAAGCAGTTCACAATCTAAAAGAGATAATACATTCTGGACACAAAGTCAAACCAGGTAGACTATAATAGGAGCAAAAGAGCATTCAAAGCAAAATGCTTGAGAAATTTTAGAAGGGAAGGATCATTTTCCACTGGCGTGTTTCCATGTGGCAAAATTTCATAGAGAAGGCAGCTTCTGAGTTGTAGTTATGTTACATATATTCATGTCTCCTCAGATAGAAGGTAAGCTCCTGGAGGGCAGAGATTGTTTCATTTTTTGTTCTTAAAGTCTAAAGTTTGGCATATAGTAAATGCTTAATAAATGCTTATTGGTTGATTGATTGAAGGGGTTCCAACAAAAAGAGACAAGAGGATTTGGGAATGAGAAATGGGAATTTCATAACTAAAGCCCCAGAGACAGGAGAGGGTGAGGATAAAAAAAAGGCCTGGAGAATGGGTCAAATAGTTTGGAACATAGACAAATACAAAGAGAAGTAGGAAGAAATAAAATTGGCAAGTAGGGTGGAGTCAGATGATGGAAGACCTTGAATGTCAGAGCCAAAAATTTGTACTTTATCTGGCTGGCAATTGGGACCCATCACCATTTTTTTTCCACAAAGAATGATTCAGGATGCTCTTTTAGGAGGATTTCCTACAAAGCCTACATGGTGGAGTCAGGAGGAGAATGGAGTGGAGAGGAAGGAAAAGTATATGTGGGAAGACCTTAGGTTCACGAGTTCCCTTCCAGCTCCACCATTTTATCTACCAAAGCAGAGAACTTTTTTTCAGGTCCTGAAAGTAATCAGTGCCTGGCCTCTGAGAGCTTCCTTTTCAGAGATGTCTCAATCTCTGCTTATGTGATGTATACTTTCTAAGCCTCAGTTTCTTCATCTTTCTAATCAAGGAGTTGGTCTAAACTAAATGATGTTTAAGGGCTTTGGGGGCTCCAAATTCTGTGCCTCTTAGCAGACTAACCTAGCCAAAGGCTAACTTTGTACCTCAGAAATCAACAAACGCTACAAATAAGAATTTGATTATTGTTTTGTTGATTCACTAGATTTAAGGAAGTGGTGAAGAAAATGTCGATAATGCAGATTAAATTTGAAAGCATTTCATGAATGCACTTTTTTTCATGGATAACTGGTTATTAAACATTTATCAGCACAGCCCAGGGTCGAGTATGGGATTGCTAAGACCATGGGGATTCCTTGGATGCAGAGGGGAAGATGTGACAGGTGATGATTCTGAACATATGTGAGCTCAGTTGTCTGAAAAAGGAGCAGCAGCCTTGGTTTTTGCACAGCTTTCAACCTGAGGAGCAAAAAGAACGGCTCCCTGTCCCCAGAATGCCCCACTGACCCAACAACTGAGGACAGCAGCCGCCTGCCCCCTTCCCAGCGAAGATCATGTTCCAAATCCAGACCCCCTACAGAAGGGAAGCAAGGTCTCACTCTGCTCCTGGGGCAAGCCTGTATTTGCCCAGTTGAGGTCGAAGAGAGCTGGGCACCTCCTTGCAAAAACAAGTCCCCAGCCTTTCAAACTAATGCTAGTTAAACAAGTTGAGGCCGAATCAATATTTGTGTAAAGTATCTCTGTTTGCTTTCCTACCTATGGACATTTTATGCATATTTGTCTTCCGTGAAATCGGGTTTAAGGCAAAATCCACCCGTCGGAGGGGTTTGCTGCAACATTAAACAGTTGCTTCCTGTAGGCTCCTCCGACCTGGAATGGGGTTGGCCTCCATTTAGATCAGAATAAATCATTAGGGCCCATCCTGATCCTCTCTACAGAAGCTCAGGCCTCTCCCAGCCAGCATGCTGGAGGGCGGCTTTCAGCACATACTGGAGCCTTATTACTGCCTGTGCCAAGTGCAGGGACCTGCTTTGAATTTGGGGTTCTCCTCTGCCGCATTACAAAGGTTTTTATTGGAATGTCACTCGGGGTTTTGTAGGCTTTGAAGATGTTTCAATAAAGCAATAAAAGGCAGGTCCTTGCCACAACAAAAGGCAGAAATATCATGTTGGGATAAACAGAATTCTTGGGCCCTATGGAACATGTGTCGAGGTTGTACGTTGGGGTATTTTTCCCCCCGCAGATTCAGATTTTCTTCCCCCCTTTTTTTCCTTCTTTTTTTCTGGAGTGCATTATAGCCCCTGATCAGGGCAATACTTAAGCTCATGTATGTGATCATTACACGAGCTGACCTAAAGACGGCAGCGTCAGTCACAGAACAGATGCTGGGATTTTAGTAAACTGAGAAACAGAAAATTGAAATGATACGCATTACGGCTGACTGCCACAATTGCCCATATGGAAAAGGCATTCCTGCAGCTCCCCTCCTCCGCCCGCCTCAGCCCCACCGGCACACACATGGGCCGCGTTTGTCCATAAACACTGCTTATATATCTAAAATGTATGTGACATGTACAAAATGGCTTGATTTCAATTTATGGTTGGAAATTAAATGAATCTGAAATGTACATGTTTAAAAACAATTTCAGCGGAAAAGCGGACTCGCTGACGATTACATCCTTAAATTAGATCTTGGTCCCCAGGTATGTTTGTAACGTGATAAAAACCAGCAGTCTGGGTTCCACCTAGTACCGCGTATCCTCCAAGGACAGAGGGCAAAGCCCTCCACAGGAGGGGAAAGCCTAACTTCCCTTCCATCCCATGGGTCTGTCCTCCTTGAGCACCTCCTGCATTGGGTTTTACTTGGAGAGATAAAAGAGAATCAGTGGGGCAGCTAGGTAGCACAGTGGAAGAACACCAGACCTGGCGTCGGGAGGACCGGGCTCAAATATGGCCTCAGATGTTTCCTAGCTGTGTGACCCTGGGAAAGCCACTCAAGCCCCATTGCCTAACCCTTACCACCCTTCAGTCTTAGAATTGCCATTAAGACAGAAGTAAAGATTTAAAAAGAGAGAGAGAATTAGAGTTCTTTCAACAGCCCATACATTAAAATTGGAATGATACAGAGAAGATTAACATGCAACTTCCCCCCCAAAAAGGGCTTCCTGCCCACAAAGAACTTATATGTGAATAGATTTGCATCTGAAAGAGGCTTTAAATTTATTTTATAGATAACGAAACTGAGTCTTTGAAAGGAGAAACAATTTGTCCAAGGTCTTCTGTCTCCAAACCATTGTGCTAGTTTGGAAGAGTAATCAATATTAAATAGTTAGAGAATACAATTTAGTGTATGATTACATGTTATATCATGCAATTCAGACCATTCTTTAAACAAACATTTATTAAGCTCTCCTATGTGCAGAGCATTGTGCTAGGTTTGGGGGGAAGGCAAGATGGTAATACCAAGTTTTGTTAGGAAGCTGCATCTGCTTTCATGGAGCTTACAGGCTAGTCTTTAAGTCTGCACTTCAATTGACCCTGGACAAGTCACTTAACCCTAGGGGAATCTCCCACGCAGGTTGGACTCCAAGCCAGGAGCTAAGATCTAAGTCTTTCCTGTAACAAATATTTTGGGGTATCGTCCCACCCTGGTACCCCACCAAATTCCTTTGTATATACTGCATTGCTATTTACCATTTGTGTGATCTTGGGAAAGTTACCTCTCTTCTTGAAAACCTATAAAGTGAAGCAGAAACCATATCCTAACTCAGCTTTAGTGTTCCTCAAGGAAAAGGGGCCACATTACTGTGTCCTGAACTGAGATATTTGACTCTGCAAGGCAGGGGATATCTTTCACCTACCTTCCTTCATCAGGACTTTGTCTGGGATTGAGTTGTGTACTGACTGTCCTGAAAGGTTAGAAATAGTATGGCCATTTGAAAGAGGTAGCAACCTCAAGCTTTTACTCAAACCTATTTATTTGTGGTCAGATGCTCCTGCCATTCATTCAGTCCTTCAGGGAGGCTCCTCTCCTGTGCCAGGCACTACTATATACTGGGAGCTGGAAATACATAGACAGAAATGAAACAGTCCTTGTTTTTATTGAGGGTACATTCTATGGAGGGAAGGCAACGTGCACATGAAGGAGTAAATGCAAAATAAAGCATCATAGGACTTAGAGTTGGAAGGAATTTTAGAAATCATCTACTCTAGCCTCCTCATTTCAAAGAAATAAAAACAGAAGAAATGACTTGCCCCAGATAACTTACAGTTAGCAGGGAATGATGAGTGTGTGTATGTGTGTCTGTGTGTGTGTGAGTGTGTGTATGTCTTTTGGGGGCAGCAAGTTGGTATAGTGGGAGGTTGTCAGGCTTGAAGTCCCTGAGTTCAAATCTGGCCACAGAAACTGGCAAGCTACGTGATCTTGGATGAGTCATTTAACCTTGTTTCCCTCAGTTTCTTCATCTGTAAAATTAGCTAGAGAAGAAAAATGGCAAACCTGCCAAGAAAATCCCAAATGGAGTCACAAAGAGTTGGACACAATTGAAAAATGACTGAAAATAAAAATGAATATATATACACATGTAAGTATATATACATGTAGATATACATATTAAATATATTATATAATATATACATATATGTATATATCTCATCTCTCTACCAATCATTTATCTATCTTGTATCTACCTGCCTATCTACTTACCTATTATCTATCTTTCATTTATATTACCTGCTTATCTGTCTATTATCCAGATCTAAATTTGAGGGAGATGGGTAGAGGAATTTCAAACAATTGAATGGGTCAGTCCATCTATCAGTCACCAGCATTTATTAGGCTTCCTCCCTGTGAGTCCTGAAGGAAAGGTTTTACCTACTTAGAGGCATATATTTTGTTGTTAGTGGGATTAATCTGATCCTGAGCCTTTCTAACCTTAGTCCTCAGAAGATGGAGAGCCCATCCCTGTGCCTGTACTGAAAGTCTTTCTAGCTTTATGGACCTGTTAGGGTTTGTCTTTGCTGTCATCATTTTGAGAACATAGAATCAACTCTATCTCCACTTTAGGAAGGATTTTGGTGAAAGATAAGAAAATAATTGAATCAGTTTGCATCTCTCTTTAAGTCTACTTCTATTAGATCTCTCATATCCATTCCCTTCTCTCCACTCTCACCAAAACCATCCTAGTTCTCCTCCTGGAACCACTTTGGCTCTGATAGATGCAATCTTGTCTTATACTGCCTCTTCCTCACTTCCCAGGCACCATTTCCAAACCATGCTGCCTGATCTCTCTCATTCTCTGCTCTCCAGCTTTCCTTTCTATGTGATCTTCCCCTGTTGGAGTATAAGCTCCTTGAGGACATAGACTGTCTTACCTGTATTTGTATCCCTATGTTTAGCACAGTGTCTGGCATAGTTTAAGTGTTTAATAAATAAAAAATAAATTTATTAATAAATTAAATAAATTAAAATAATAAATTTAATAAATAAATTAATAAAAGTCTTTAATAAATAAAATAAGAAATAAATAAATAATCCATTATGAGTCATCTATCATCTATTCCTCTCTCCTCTTTCCTCTCTCTATTATCCATTATCCATCTGTCATCTTTCATCTCTCTACCAATTATTTATCTATCTTGTATCTACCTGTCTATCTACTTACCTATTATCTATCTCTCATTTATATTACCTGTTTATCATCTATTATCTATTATCTGTCATCAATTATTTTCTCTATCAACTATCAATTATCTTTCATCCATCTCCCAATCATTTATCTATCTCTTATCTACTGCTATTTACCTATCTATGTATCTAGCTAGCTATCTCATCTATCTACCCATTTATCTGTCTATCATCTATCATCTATCTATGATCCATCATTTATCTGCCCTCTGATATCCATTATGTGTCTCTATCATCTATCAATCATATATCTTTCATCTCTCTATCTTCCAACCATAAATCCACCAATCATTTATCTATCTTTTATCTCTTCTACCTTCTATCTAGTTCTCATCTTTTCACTTATTACCTGGACTATTGGAATAGTCTCTGAATTTGTCTCCCTATTTGTAATCTCTCTCTTCTCCAGGATATCTCCACCCAGCTGCCAAATTGATTTTCCTGAACTATAGTTCCCCAACTCAATAGTCTCCAGAATAAAATAAAAACTCCTCTGTTTGGCTTTTAACACCCTTTATAATTGGACTCCAACCACTTATGAACCTTTACATCAATGTTCCCCATGTCTGGAATGCTCTCCTTCTTTACCTCCATTTTATGAAAACTCTAGTTCCATTTCTTCTTTAGTGCAAGTGTTTCCTTTTCCAAGAAGTCTTTCTTGATCCCTTGAATAACTTTACATTTATTTGGTATATGCCTTTTATTTATTTATCTGTTGGTATGTTCTATCTCTTCAGAAAAATATAAACTCTTTGAGATCAAAGACTGTATTGCTTTTGGGGTTGTATCCCCAGGTCCTAGGATATATTTATTTTATTATTATTAAATATTTGGTATGTAACAAATGTTGGTGGTCCTGTGACCCATTTTCCTTTGTTAGTTCTCATCCTATGAATTTCCTGCTAGATCTCTCTATTTATATTTTTCTCTCTTTTGATGATCCCACCCCTTCTGGATAATGGATACTGAATGAGGGCACCATTTAGGAACAGAAACTTTCTTACTATTCAATATGATATTCTCCTGTATAGAGGGAGTCCCTCCAAAGGATTCAAACAAGATAGAAGGTAAAATCAAAGTCCTAGAAAATACATGGGCTAGACCAATCCCATTGTACTAAGTAGGCTGATCCGAAAAGAAGTCCCAATGGAAGTCCTCTCATGGAGCTGGCCCCAGGTCAAAGCACTGCATTGCCAGATCTCCGACCCCAAAGATGGTTCATAGTGGATGGCTCAGACATCAAGCTGTCACCACTCATTGCTCATCCCCCAAACCTACCAAGTACACCTCATGGATCTTCTATTTGTAGAAACAGAAGGAAGTGACTTCAAGAACTGCCTCCTCCCTCCAGTCCCAATTAATACCTGAGTATTTTTGACTGGGGAACCTCCCTTATGGAGTGAGCTCATCATATACGCCCTCACCCTGCCATGTTTATTCCACTCTCACTGTTGTTTTTCCAAGCTGTCAGAAAAGGTTTTCATAAGGTCAGGTTCTGAACACATAAAATTAAATGTTAGCTGAAGAAAAGGTCCAAGTTTTTACTAGCATATTATAGGGCATATTATAAGTTTCACTCACATTTGCTTAACTGCTACTAACAACTCTTGGAGAGATTCTGACGAACTTGTTGAGCAGTGATTTGGGGTTTCATTACTCACCAATGGATAGACACACTGGGCAGTGTGGTACTCAGCAGGCCACAGACAAGGCTACGCAGTTAGCAATCAGGCAAAAACCTGAGCCCAAGTGTAAGGAGCACCATGGCTGCCAAAGTGCCTCCCCTCCACTCCCCACCCACCCCACCCCCCTGCTAAAAAAAAAAAAAGAATCTGGAATGTGTTTCTACTTACTGTCCATCCCAGTAAAATAAAATGATCTCTCCTCCAAACATGTGGTTCTGCTTAGACAAGAAACTGTATATATTGGTCTAAATCCAGAATGGTCTTTCTGACATATTACTCAGTATGAGAAAATTACTCCAGCCTGCATTCTCTGTAGAAATTCCTAACGCTAAGTGCACCAGTCCACGATGATAATTTGTTGTACAACAAAAGTACATAATAATTTCAGCTCAGTGTGGCCTGTATTGCAAGACCACGCAAAGGAAGCACTTGAACAAGGCAGATCACTTCCTGTGTAATATCAGCACCCATATACCACAGAACCTGGGTGGGAAAGAATGGGAGGGAGGTGCTTTATCTAAATCACAAAGCACCCCATTTTTAAATGACAATAATGCACAGATGCATGTGTGTGTGCATGTCACACACACACGCACACGCACACACACATGCACACACTGAAATCTGGTGTTTATACACATAAGACAGATTCTAGCAGTGACCAGAGCTGGTTCATTTACCAAAAAGGCAATAAAAAGACAGATGTCTGTTGCAGAGAGTTAAGAAGTAGAGAAGCAGAGAAGCGGGAATCTCAAAGTTATTGTGGATCTCTTGATGCTGAGCCTGTTCAGAACTGGTCCAAAGTGAAGCCACCTGAATTCCAAGGGACCCCCAAACCACAGCCTTCGATCAGTCCCTCAGCTTAGCTCAACTTAACTAAGGTTTCATTATACACCATGGGCTGAGTTCCAGCACTCTCATCTGTCCCACTAACGGGCTCAGACAGATCACCCCACAGTACATGGATTCTCTTTGGGATAATGTCTTGGAGAGTAACAACTTGAAATATGATATAGTCAAAAAGCGTTAAAGTTAAGGCATTTCTTTATGACACTTTTCACAAAGCAAGGTTGTAAAATGGGAAAAAGTATCTGAGTAGAAAAGTTGAATGCAGAACACAAAGAAACTCAATTGTTAATACAATATGGTGTGACACCATTTTACTGCTGTTGAAATCAGGGTTAGAGAAAATTAAGTTCTTCCTTCCTTTCTTTCTTCTTTCCTCCCTTCCTTCCTTCCTCCCTTCCTTTGTTTCTTCTTTCCTCCCTTTCTTCTTTCCTCACTTCTTTCTTTCCTCACTTCCTTCCTTCCTTCCTTCCTTCCTTCCTTCCTTCCTTCCTTCCTTCCTTCCTTCCTTCCTTCCTTCCTTCCTTCCTTCCTTCCTTCCTTCCTTCCTTCCTTCCTTCCTTCCTTCCTTCCTTCCTTCCTTCCCTCCCTTCTCCAGTCTCTCCAAATTCTGAATTTAGGAGTAACATCAACATCAGTTCCTTCTCTCTTTTATTTTCTCTTTCTTTGGATATAATCTCTTAGGGGAAAATAGAGAGTTGACTTCAATGTTTTCATAAAACCTACATCCTTACCTCCTTAGATTTTAACCATCAGGTTTTCAGCTACACCTACTTCTCTGTGACATTTCATGAAGAATATAAATGTGGTATGCTAACCAACTTCACCCCTCCACCAATTATGTCCGCTAAATTTGAAACCTACTGTTCTCTCAAGAAATTAGCTGTGATCCCTATATATACATTTAAAATGTTCCTATAAAAGAAAAAAAATCCTTTTATAACTCAATTAAATCAAAATGGAGCTTAATTCAGCCATGCCAAAGGGTGAAATTGCTTAACCCCTTGTTGGTTAGAGCCATGTATCTTCTCTAAGGAAGAATGGGGCAAACTCAATCATATTCTGGATTTGCTGATCATCTCAAACTATCTTTTCAAAGTTTTGGGTTCAATAAAACATGAAACATATTTTGTCTGGCACTTTTCCCCTTGATTTTTAAACCCATGTGTACTTTAAGGGAAATGTAATCCATATGTTTTTGATTCATTTATACTTAAGTCATTAAGATGTTGTTTTGTAAGAGCTCTTTGATGTCCAAGGACCTTTTGAGCCTTTTTTTAAAGCCTTTTTCTTAAAAACAGGAAGTTTTTCTTCTCTGACAGTAAACAAAGCAGAAGGTTAGAGTTCAACTGGAAATCATGAGGAACAAGCAGTAAGTGGGTTCTAAGCTTGTCAAAACTCATTTGTCTGTCCCTCTTGTAAAGCCTCAAGACCCCAATCCAGAATTTAGCAAACAGCAACACCGGTTAAAGTGTGAAATCTTGTGTAAGGAAACACTGAGTCAGTCAGGAGGACTGGCTCCGGATGTCTCAAGCATTAATGTGATTCCCGTCAATGCAGGGCCTCCCACTCTTCTCACACAGCATGGGCATTAACATGTCTTGGCATGTTTATTATATTTCTATTTCATCAAAATAACATTAACAACAACAACAACAAAAAGGATGGATCTTCTGCTCTTTGCTACATAACTGAGGATGCTTGAGACTGGAGATTATCCCATGCCTTGAGCAACAAATGGCACAAAATGATAATGGATCCAAAGTGATAATGTATGCAAAGTGCTTGCAGCCCTTAAAGCTCTGTAGAATAGCAGCTATGTTATCGTTATTATTATCTTGTTCTCTTGTTTTTTAAAGGGGTTTAGATAGAAGCAAGCCCAAGATGAATCAATATCCTGCTCTTATTCTTTGATATTCAACATTCTGCATACTTTTGCACCAATGGACAAAATAACTTCTCAAAATGGAACAGCATATAGAGATGAAAGCTCATCTTCTGTTCTGAAGGTACATTTAGGATAAATCCAGGAGCAAATGGTGAAGATGGGAACATCTTCCAGTCCCAGGGGCTTTTAATTTCTTCCCTTAGGACTCTTAAGCTTGAAAGTTTTTATTCCATGTAGTTTGGAAAGTATAAATAATCCAGAAGAAAACATCTCTTAATAACATTTCTTCAATATTTATGGATCAAAGTTATATCTAGGCAGTTGGAGACAATAGTACTATTTGAAATCATGCTTTGGTAATATGTTGGTTGAATTCTCAAAGACATAAGTTTCATGTTTGTATTATAGCGATTTGCTATCTATTGGTTTGTGAAGGACCGTAAACTTCTGATGGATAATTCTAACCAACTGTTCGTTCATTTCTAGGTTTCTGGTGGTGGCTACATTTTTAGTCACTTGCATTGTTTTGACTATTTTTTTTTGTGCACAATCTGCTTTGATCAATAACTCTGGACTCCTTAAGGCAAATATTTCTGTGATTTCTGATGGCAATGAATTGATCCAGAATCACTATTACTAACTCCTGAGTTTTTGTCAATCAGTCCTTATGACAATCATTGCTCTTTTGCCACCAGCTTTGTGGTGAGGTCTATGGATGCTCCTGTGGATGACCAACTTACAAGTCATGGTATTTCTATATTTTGTGGTATCAACTTCTGGCAAGGTACTAGCTAGCCCCAAGAACAGTGGGAATTTTAGTTCTTCCTGGAATGGGAAGCAAGGAACCTGGTGTGAGATCAGTTCTTCATATTTTATGAATTACTCTAGCAAAAAAAAATTCAACACTTAGTGGCCAAACTTTGGGTGATGACCCTTGCCAAGCATAGCTGGGCCCATCCGAGGATGATGGATAGATGGCTCTTTGCCCAACATGAACCCAATTCTTTTTGTCTTGAAAAGACCAAACAGCTCACACTTCACTGAATTAATCTTTTAAGTACCTAGAGTTATAATGAGACATCAGGGTAGGACTCAAGTTGCTATGGTTCCTGGACTGTCACTTAATTCTTAGGTGACAACATATATTAGACAGAAGGACTTGCTTTAAGGCAACTCAATACATTATTGTAGAATGGATATGTTAAGCATATATACACACCAAGCCTGGAGTTGGGAGAACTTGGTTCAAATCTGGCTTCAGGTACTTCCTAGCTGTGTGACCCTGGGCAAGTCACTTAACCCTCATTGCCTAGCCCTTACCACTTTTCTACTTTGAAACACAGTATTAATTCTAAGACAGAAGGAAAGAAAGAAAGAAAGAAAGAAAGAAAGAAAGAAAGAAAGAAAGAAAGAAAGAAAGAAAGAAAGAAAGAAAGAAAGAAAGAAAGAAAGAAAGAAAGAAAGAAAGAAAGAAAGAAAGAAAGAAAGAAAGAAAGGAAGGAAGGAAGGAAGGAAGGAAGGAAGGAAGGAAGGAAGGAAGGAAGGAAGGAAGGAAGGAAGGAAGGAAGGAAGGAAGGAAGGAAGGAAGGAAGGAAGGAAGGAAGGAAGGAAGGAAGAGTGATCCAGAGATCTGATTGTAAGGCAATCTCACTGAAGGAAGTCAAAGATAAAAAGAAAGATCCCATTTTCACTGACAATTCAGAGTAATACTTTCTGTGATAGCAAAGACACAGAAATAAGTAAATACTCATCAATTGGGGAAGGGCCAAGCAAAGTGCAATAAATGAAAATGATGGAATATGTAGGAAATTATGAGTATGAAGAATCAAAGGTTTTAATATTTGTAAAGCACTTTGCAAACTTTAAATGTCTCTATGAATGTTAGCTCTTATTAACTAACATAAGTATAAATAAGCACAAAAAGATGTACATCAACTGACTAAGAAAGACCAGGAAAAAAAATATGAAAAAATACGACAATGGAAATGGAAATAAACAAACTGAGGCAAATCCGAATGTTGGGCATTTATAAATCAAACCTGGTCCTCCCTTTATCCTTTACAAATGTTAATGGGAACTTTGGATGTAGAAGTTTGTGTACACTATCAGATTCAGCTGATGTGTGGGTTGATTTTGATGGAATTTTTTTCCCTTTTAATTTTTTTTTAAACCCTTATCTTCTTGGTCTAAGGTGGAAGAAGTTCTAAGGCAGAAGAGTGACAAAGGATAAGCAGTGGGGGGTAAGTGACTTGCTCAGAGTCATAGAACTAGGAAATATCTGAGGTCACATTTGAACCCAGGTCCTCCCATCTCCAGGTTGGGCTTTTTATACACTAAACCACCTAACTACTCCTCTTCCTTTCATGTTTATCATTTATTACAATGAAGAGCCTTCTGGGGAGAAGAAAGTGAGGGATATATTTGGAAATGAAGGTATTAGAAAATCAAAACATATTGATAATTTTTTTTTTACAAAAAACAAAAAATAAAATCAAGTGGTCATGGTTATTCTATGCCAGAAAAAGCTTTGAGTAGAGATATGGACTACATGACTGTTGCCAGAAGGATAGCTTCAACTAAGTTAGAAGATGCTTCTCTCTTACTAGACTGGTAGTGTTCTCCTACTTTTCTGGCTGTAGCAACTTTAAAAACAAAACAAAACCAAAAAAAATCCAACCCTCTCAGCCATAGAAGGGTTGCAATCTGTGTTAGCATAAGGAAAACTTGTCCTTATGAAACTGCAGATGCTTGAAGTTTGTTGGTGAATACATAAATGCTCAATCAACTAATCAAAAAAGACTTATTTGGTGCTTACTATGTGCCAAGCACTGTGCTAAGCATTGGGGATAGAAAGGTAAAAATAGTTCCTGCCTTCAAGGAATTCACATTCTAGTTGGGATGAGAACATAAGAAAGCTATGTACAGATAAAAATATAAAGAGTAAACAGCCTTAGTCACTTCCTAACTGTGTGATCCTGAGCAAGTCACTTAATCCCAACTGTCCAACTCTTATTGCTCTTCTATCTTGGAACCAATACTTAATATTCTTTCTAAGACAGAAGGTAAGGGTTTGAAAAAAAAAACAAAAAACAAAAAACAAACCAAAAAAAGAGTAAATGGGAGATGATCTCAGAGTGGAAAGCACTACCAACCCAATCCAATCAACATTTAATTAAGTTCCAACTATGTGCCAGGCACTATGCTAAGAGCTATAGAAAAGTAGTTCCTGCCCTCAAGGAACTTACAGTTGTATGGGGGAAACAATACACAAAAGGAGACAGGAAAGGGATGAGGAAGAAGAGTGAGACTCGAGGGGGGTTGAGGGGTTATCTGGTGCTAGGCCATCTTGTTCAGAGAATTGAATCTAGGTAAGAAAGCAAATGATGCAGAGCAGCGTGACCCTAAAATCTCTAATTTCAGCCCTCTCTAAAGGAAAGCTTTGTGATGAGTTCCAGCCTTCAATCAAAGAGGAAAAGAAGCTGAGGAAGGTGGTGTCAGTCAGGACTTGAGTTAAAGGCATGGTGATATGATATTGGCAGCTAGGTGACACAGTGAATTGAGTCCTGAGCCTGGGGTCAGGAAGATTCATCTTCCTGAGTTCAAATCTAATCTCAGACTCTTACTAGCTGGGTAATCTTGAACAAGTCACTTAATCCTTAGTTTGCCTTATTGCCTAGCCCATACCACTCTTCTACCTTGGAACCAATAAACAGTATTGATTCTAAGACAGAAGGTAAGGGTTTTAAAACAAAAACAAAGAATGAATGACAATAACAAGTCTCCAAAGGTCATGCCTCCCCTTTTTTAGTATTGTTTCTAAAATGGAAGGTAAGAGTTTAAAAAAAGAAGAAGTAGCCTATTGTTGCTAGATTATTGATAGAGAGGAAGGAAACCCAGTCTTAGAAGACTGGAAAGTTAGGAAGGAGCCAGGTGAGGTTCCAACAGCTTTAAATACTGAGGTGCTCAGTCCACTACCCCATGCTTCTACCCATTGCTCCTAGCCCTGGGGCCAAGCAGAACAAGGCTAATTCCTCCTCTACATAACAGCTTCCCTCATATTTGAAGATACTTATTAAGTCTTCCCTTATCTCTCCCTTTGCTGGGCTAAAAACATCCCTAGTTCCTTCCAATAATCCTTTCTGGCATGAAAGTGACTACCGTGGTTATCAATCAATCAATATGCATTTATTCCAGGCACTGTGGTAAGTGCTGGAATCTTGTATTTACTCGGAAAACTGGTAGAACTTATCAATGCTCTTCCTAAAATGTCTCTGTCAGGATGGAAGGCAGCCCTCCAGAGGGTATTTGATGAGGTCTTACAGAACAGGGACTGTCACCGTCTGCCTCTCTTCCAGCAGTCTGAGATCATATTGGGATCTAAGGGCTGATGCTACCAAATCCTCACTCCAGGTTTCTTTACCATCTTGCAATAATATTCTTTTTTTTTATTTAAAAATTATTTTTTAAAATGTAGGGTATTTTCCATGGTTACATGATTCATAATCCTCCCCCCCTCCTTCCCACCTCCCCTCTCCCAGAGCTGACACATGTATCATTGTTCAAAGCCTATTTCCATGTTATTCATATTTACAGTAGAGTATCTTTTAACATCAAAACCCCAATCATATCCCCTCAAGCCATGTGATCAAGCAATTGTTTTTCTTCTGTGTTTCTGCTCCTACAGTTCTTCCTCTGAATGTGGATAGTCTTCTTTCTCATAAGTCTCTCAGAATTGTCCTGGATCACTTCATTGCCACTAATGGAGAAGTCCACAACATTCGATTGTACCACAGTGTATCAGTCTCTGTGTACAATGTTCTCCTGGTTCTGCTCCTCTCACTCTGCATCACTTCCTGGAGATCGTTACAGTTTCCATGGAATTCCTCCAGTTTATTATTCCTTTTAGCACAATAGTATTCCATCACCAGCAGATACCACAATTTGTTCAGCCATTCCCCAGTCAATGGACACCTCCTCATTTTCCAATTCTTTGCTACCACAAAGAACAAGTATTTTTCCTTATCTCTATGGGGTACAAACCCAGCAGTGGTATGGCTGGAGCAAAGGGCAGGCATTCTTTTAAAGCCCTTCTCCAATAATATCCTTGACTCACCTTGAGCTTGCAGTCCACAAAAAAGACCCCAAATACTATGTGGTTCTTCCCAAAGCCAACCAGGATTTAACCCCCCTGTCATCTTAATACAAATTTAATATTCTTATCCACTCTATCACACTGCCACTTAAAAAAATAGATTATTGCTGCAGGATCAATTAGTAAGGAGTTAGGGGGCAAGGAATTGGTCTATTGGGATCAGAAAGAGTTTATCTGTAGCCAGCAGGATTGCCCCTTTCCTTCATCAGGTAACATTTATTGAGCACCTTCTGGGGACATGACACTATAGGAGATAAAGAGAAAGTATGTCCATTTATTTCATCACTTATACCTACTGTTGTATCTCATTTAAACTCATCAAATTGCTTATCCCATTCTTATATCTTCTCTCTATTTGTTATATGCAACACTCCATTTCCCATCTCCAGGTTTTTACCCTGGCCATATTCCGTTAGGAATGTCTTCTGTTTTTCTTTCTGCCTCACAGATTCCCTCTTCCTTTAAGATACTGCTCAAGCATTATATTATGCCTTTGTATGCTTATTCACTCTATAATTATTCTCTCTCATATATGTATATGTAGCAAAGATAAATATACATGAACATATAGAAAACATAAATATGTGGGAATATATAGATATGCATCTATATATTTATATAGAGAGATATGCTTATCTCTCCCATTGGAATGTAAGCTCCTTGGGATTAAGAATTCTTTTGTTCTTTGTACTTACATCCCCAGCACCCAGCACAATGTCTTACATATAGTTAGTTAGTTAGTCGTAGTCTCTCAGTAACCGAGGATGACAATTGTCTTTGTGCATTTTTATCTATGATAGATGAGTGTGCACAAAAACACTTGTGCGTGAAGGAGATTTAAGTGGAAAAGTCAATGCACAGAGACAGTCCCACTCTCTCGGCGTTGGAAGCCTGGGTCCAGTGGCACGAAAAGTCGTTACGCCTGGAGACTTCCTCAGCTGCATTGGATGGCCGTGTTGTCTTTTGTGCTCCATCACGCCCTAAGCACTACAGTGCTTATACTATAGTAGACACTTAAAAAACACTAGGTGGCTAAGTGGATTGAGAGCCAGGTCTGGAGATGGGAGGTCCTGGGTTCAAATATGACCTCAGATACTTACTAGCTGTGTGACCCCAAGCAAATCACTTAACCCCCATTGTTGCCTAACCCTTACCACTCTTCTGCCTTGGAACCAGTACTTAGCATTGATATCACTAGCCTCTTCTCCCTCCATTCTTCTTGGAGGGAGACTTTTATTTCTAAGGTGGGCAAAGTGGGGAGATTGTGACCTGAGGCTCTCATCAGAGGCTAGAAGTAATTCAAATATTGTTTGTCTAGGGGATAATATTGGCTTCCATCTAACTTCTGATCATTTTGTCTTTTTGGAGGGAAGGGGGACTCCACGCTATGTAACCAACGCTTGATTCTTTCCCCTATCGGCTTTACACAGAACACATAATGAATAGCAAAGAATCCCAATTGTCCAAATTGCAGCAACACAGAGATCAGAGAAGGTCCATCTAGGAGGATGTATACCAGACAACACAGAGGGAAGGAGCTCTCCTATGGCAAACAAGATGACTCAGCTTAGGGGTCAGAGAAGGTCCTGGGTCTCCCCCAAAGGAAACCACCCAAAGTCTCTGGAGCAGCAAGCTGGGGGGTAGGGACAAAATAGAGACTACCAACTCCTTTCATGTCTTCTCAGTGTCCTTTCCTTCAGCAACCTCAAGTGGGGTTGGCCATGTCTATCTTCTCTCTTAAATCTGGAAACTGACTTGAGGCTCCACTTGAAGAAGACTCTAACCTGAGGAGTCACTAATGGTGACTGACTGAGAACAGAACTCTTGGTAACTCTGCCCTGGCCCTCAGCATCTTCATCTCCATCCATAAGGAGAGAGTACCATATCAATGGGCTTCCGTACAGAGGTTACATTCCACTTAAGACATATATGTCCAAATAGCAATGCATTTTGCTATCTCAGTTTGCCTACTTTCCTTCCTACCTTTCGAGTTATAGAACTACAGCATGAAATTTCCTCCTGAAGAAGTATCAGGGGCCATTTATTTACTCTACCATAAAATGAAAACTCCTCTCCTTGCTCCTGAAAGTCTTTCTTAGTTTGGCTACTACATCTAATAAATAATAATAATAACCAGAATTTAAGTAGCACTGACTATGAGCCTTTTTAACATAATGATCACATTTGATCCTCACCACAACCCTGAGAGGTAGGTAGGTGCTATTTTTATTCCCATTCTTAAGAAGAGGAAACTGAGGTAAATAGGGTTAAATGACTTGCTTGGAGGTCATATAGTAAGTATTGGGAGCCAAATTTGAACTCAAGTCTTCCTGACTCTAAGCTTGGCACTCTGTTCACTGTGCCATCCAGCTACTCCCTGTTTTCCATACGAATTTCACACGATTCCAGCATTCTTAATTAATGCTTTTTGAATGACCAGATGGAGATAATAACTTTACAGTATTATGTCAACAAGCCTTTATTAAGTGTTAGACCATGTCTCAGGTGCTGTGGAAGAAAGCTGGAGAACCAAAGAAAAGTAAAAACAGTTCTGTCCTAAGGAACGTATATTCTAATGAGGAAAACCTCCTTAGCTACTACAGCTGGTTTCTGCAGGTTCCCCATCCCAATGAATGTCGGTGGCCCTGTAGGGAATACCACTAGACAATGGGGATTAAGTGACTTGTCCAGTGTCACACAGAAATATCTGTGGTCAGATTTGAACCCAGGACCTCCTGTCTCCAGGCCTGGCTCTCGATCCTCTGAGCCACACAGCTGCCTCTTATCCATGGAATATTAGAAGATCCAGGGAAAGGTTCTAATATGCTATCAATCAATCAATTGATCAATCAAAATTTATGAAGTGCCTGCTATATGCCATCAGGAAGCTCAGTGGATAAAGCACTGGACTTCAAGTCAGGAAGACCTGGGTTCAAATCCAGTCACAGACCTTTACTAGCTATGTGAACCTGAGCAAGTCATTTAACCTCCATTTGCCTTAATCCACTGGAAAATGAAATGGCAAACCACTCCAGTATTTTTGCCAAGAAAACTTCATGGACGGTATGGCCATAAAAAGTCAGACTTGACAACAAATGACCAATACTATATGCCAGGCACTAGAGTGTTGCAGAAGCATTGGTATGGTGATTAGAGTTTGACATTTCTGGTCTAGACTTTAAAAAGTGATGGAGAAAATTAAACTTAAAATCGTGTCTGCCATACTTTTTTTTTTTTCCACCAGAAAGTGCTGGGGAAATAAAAAGAAGCAAAAGATAGTCCCTGCCCTCAAGGAGATCATAATCTAAAGGAAAAGACATGAGCAAGAACTGTACAGAATATTAATTATAATCACAATAACTAGCATTTATGTAGCACTTTAAGTTTACCAAGCTCTTTATATATTTTATTTCATTCAGAATAAATAGGTATCCATGGGTTACAAATTGGGGGGGGGGGGCAATAGCCACACCCATAAAATCCACTGAAGAATTTCAGTGTGGCATTAGCAACTAAATTGTCAGCCTTAGAAGGAGGCTGCAATGAGATAATTTATGTGTAAGCACTTTGTAAATGATGAGGCACCATGCCCACATGGAAAGAGCATTGGACCCTAGAGTTAAGAACACCTGGATTCAAATCCTCCTTCAAACACTTCTTAGCTACATGGGAAAGTCACTTAATCTGTCACAAACTCAGTTGCCTCTTCTGCAAAATGGGGATAATAGCACCCACCTCCTCGGGTTGTTGTGAGGATCAAATGAGATGAAAGATGAAAAGCAATTGGTATTCCTTAAAGCATGATACCAACACTAGCTATTAGTGCTGAAGACATTATGTTATCATACCATACCCCCAATTTGCATGCTGTGATTACAAGCAGGACTGGGCCTTGGCAAAATTTGTCTTTGACTCTCTCTTCCCTTCTTATTTCCAAATTTCTCTTTCCCTTTCCCCTTCCTGCTATGCAGCTCAAGGTAATTGCCCCCATCCCCATTCAAAGGCATTTGCCTCTTAATCCTTTAAGACCTAAAGGACTGATTTCCCATTGGTAGAATTCCAGGCACCATACTGGTCTGCAGAGGATGTTTTTGGGGATGACCATCTCTTCCTCCTACTCTTAGGAAACTGTCTTGGGTCCAAATGTGTCTTGTTCTGGGTCTGTTACCATGAAACCCTTCCCGCCAGCTTTGGACCAGCATCAACACTTCCCTTTCAAAGTTCTTAAAGCTCCCAGGGACCATGCAAGCATCAGATGTAGCCCAGCCAACTCACAGCTGAATGGGAAACTGGGCTTCCGAGAGCCAACTGTGAACGTTTTACAAGTGTTCTTTTCAAAGGCATTTAAGAGCAGGCAATAGACCAACGTAATCACATGCCCATCAGGGCCATCTTCTGAGGGTGGGGTGGTAGAATCACATTAGCTGCAGTTTCTAGCCAACAAAGGCCTAGAAGGAATCACACCTTCTGACTTCACAGAAACAATGCCAAAAGGCAGGGAGTCAGAACACCTGGGTTCCAGCCCCTCTGGTGTTGCTTACTCAGATAAATCACCTTCTAAATTTGATTCTGGGCAACCCCTATCTCCCTTCAAGGCTCATTTCAAAGAGTATCTCTTAACAGAAAGCTTTTCCTAATTTCTCCAGTTGTTATGGGTTCCTTGACCCCTTCCTCCAAAAAGAAATGTTTTGTCTTTGTTTTATGGGCATCTAGATGGCACCGTGGATAGATCTCTGGACCTTAATTCAGGAAGACATCTTCTTGAGTTCAAATCTGGCCTTAGACACCTACTAACTGTGTGAATCTGGAAAGCCATTTAACCCTGTTTGCCTCAGTTTCCTCATCTGTAATATATATATTTTATTTCATTCAAGAACAAGTAGGTATCAATGGGTTACAATCTGGACTGGTGAGGGGCAGTAGCAATACCCATAAAATCCACTGAAGAATTTCAGTGGGGCCTTAGTGGCTAGAGGTTCAACCCTAGAATGAGTCTCCAATGAGATAATATATGTGTATTATAGCCAAATAAAATCCGATGAAGAATTGTGAAGCTGAGAAAAGAAATGGCAAACCGCTCCAAGATTTTTGCCAAGAAAACCCCAAGTGGGGTCACAAAGAATAAGATACTACTAAATAGCAACAAAAAATTTATTCTGCATGTATTTTGTACCTAGGGTTAACACAGAGTTGTGTAATGGATAAAAAACTCAGCCAAAAAAAGAGCTAGGTTCAAGATTTGCCTCTGATAAGTGGTGTAATGTTAAATGTTTAACAACCAGTTTTCCTGGAGAGAAAAAAAAATGTATGTCAGATGCACTTTTAAGTTTAATCTGTACTATTAACATTTTCTCCATCACTTTATTAAGTCTAGACCAGAGGTGTCAAACACTAACCTTCAGGCCAATGCAGCTGCAACACTCCCAAGTCTGGCCAGGTTAAAATGGAATTGGGAAATATTTTTAAAAATAAATAAAAATATTAATATGTGGGTTTTAAAGTCAATATGAGATTGGCAAGAATCCTCAGTATGGTTTAGGGGCCACGGTTTCTATTTGAGTTTGATACTACTGATCTAGGCAATCAACAAAACAGCAAATCAAACTTCGATTTGTAGTATTTGCTGATTTCCAAAGTAAAAATACACCAAATATTTAACAATCAGTTTGGGGAGCCAGTAGAATAGGCTCCAACATACTCCTCTCTCTCATACCTACTGGCAGTGTGATCCTGGGCAAATCACTTAATCTCCCAGTGACACCAGGCAATTGCCTAAAGCTATAAGATGAACAACAGTTGCCAATTCCCAATGAAATGTAAGCTCTTGTAGGGCAGGGACTATTGTAATTTTTTGTCTTTCTGTCACAAATGCCAAGCACTATTGCCCCCCTTCTGGACTGATTGATCTACTTTGATGGAGGGAGTTTCAGTTCCAGGAGTTCTCTACACAAAAGAAATCACAGATCTGAACAGTCTGCCCATCCCAACGTTACCACGGTAATTACTTATCTATTTACACATTTTTTAATTGTTATAATTTCACTATCATTAAAATGAGAATGATAATAGCACCTCTCCATCAGGTTTGTTGTAAGGATCAAATAAAATAATAATTGGAGACAGTTATCACAGTGCCTGGCTCACAATAAATGCTATACAAATGTTATCTATTATTATTAATTACTATCCACAAAATGCTACAATTAACCAATGTGTTATGTGGTATTTCCAAGGTAGAATACGGCAAGGTGTGTTCTTCTAGAGGAAAAGGCAAGGAGTATTTCATATCCTCTCCATACTATGCTTTAGATATGGTGGTGGTGGTGGTGTTATTGTTATGGTTTCTCTTCCAATGGTGGTCTCATGAGGATTTCATTTCTCTAGGGAACTCCCACTGTATAAACTCTTTCCTATAAAGTAGATTTCCAACTCTTCTGAAATTTATTTTCTTAGGTAGTTTCCCAGAGCCTTAAGAGGCCCAATAATTTACCCATGGTCACGGGGAATGTGTTTCAGGTGGACTTGAAATCCAGTGCTTTCTGACTCTGGGATATCATGGACTAATGAAAAGAGCCCTGCTTCTGGAGTCAGAGACCTACATTCTCTGACACTTCCTACCTCTTTGCCTTTGGACAAGTTATTTCATCCATCTGAGCCTCAGTTTCTTTCTCTGAAAAGCAAGGGGAGGATGGTCAGACTAGATTGCCTCTGAGGTTCCTTTTGACTCTTGATCTAGGATCCTATGAACTCTATTCACTAGGCCATTCTTCCTCTCTGTCATAGTAGTCATCAAGGACTTAGTAAGTATCTATTATCAGGCAATAGAGATACAAAGACAAAAACTAAATAATCCCTACCATCAAGGAGCTTATATTCTACTAGGGTACAAAAATATAAATATTTAAAATATATTTCATATTTACTTACACTATACACACATCCTCCTACCCAAATGTAAATTCCTTAAGAATAAGGATTGCTATAGGGCAGCTGGGTGGCTCAGTGGATTGAGAGCCAGACCTAGAGACAGGAGGTCCTGGGTTCAAATCTGGCCTCAAGTACTTCCTAGCTGTGTGACCCTGGGCAAGTCACTTAACCCCCATTGCCTATCCCTTATGGTTCTTCTGCCTTGGGACCAATGCACAGTATTAATTCTAAAACAGAGAAGAAAAAGGTTTTTTTTAAAAATGAGGACTGCTTTGTTGCTTCTCTTTGTCTTGCCACCTAGTGCAGAGAAAGTTATCTAATAAATAGGTGTTGCAGATAATTTGGTTAATAGTATAAAAGAAATTGGGCATTGTGGTGTGTGGCAGTAATCTCTCCTCCTAGGAATGCTTAAGCTTGTGGATAGCTCGAGTTATGAGCTGCAAAAGACTAGATACAATAAATACTAGAGTTAATAGCTAGATTAGGCATATTTAGGAGAAGGGAGCCACCAGGCTGCCTAAGGAAAGGGAAAGCAACCCAGGGCAGATGGGACATCAGGCCCTTCTAGCCTGATAGGGAAACCTGGTCTCAGGAAAAAAAAAATTTTTTAATGGAGTTAAAAAAAGAGTTTGCTGTGCAAAATCTGAGGCAGGAATAATTCTTCTCAACAGAAATTGGGAAAGATTTTGCCATTTTCTTGGGATCATACCAGTCCTTTACCAGATATTCATATGGAGGCTACACATATTCAATATGCTTCCAACAAAGTTTGTCACCATACACTTCACATCCCTTATTCAAGCCATCATTAGGGGAAAAAAGTCCTCTGACATCATTTTGGATGTAAAGTTATGAAATGCCATCCCCTGCTAGCCAGATACTCGCTGGCCCATGGCCCTGAAACACCAGAGCTACATATTCTCAAGGCCTATTTCAGCAAATGGGAAAATCCCCTAAACACTTGCTCCATTTGCTTAAGCAGAGATGTCAGATGTGTACAACCTAATTACTTACAGCTGGACATCTGGACATCTCAGGGCTTCCAGATGCACAGGCTGGTGAGATTGGACAGGAAACGGGGAGACAAAGGCCACTAGAACTCTATTGCAACCAGGCGGCAGGCTGCATGACCACTTGGACAGACACCCTTCCTTCCCGGCATAACAGCTGCTTGCTTCATCCAGGAAGAGTTGGCTTTAGAGCTGATGAGAAAGGGATCGGCACAGGGAGTGTGGTTTTCAGTGTTCTGACACTATCAGAGGATGGTCAGATTAGCTGGTTAAGCCATTCAGAGAGAAGCCAAGGTTAGGCTCAGTCTCAGCATGGACCTATTAAATTTGCTCAGTGTCTTCGCCATAGTCACTGTCTCTTCCGCCATGTTGGTCATTTTGCACATCCTTACATTGATTATGTAAGAGAAGGGTGAGGAACTGGTAAGAGAGGGGGAATTAATCAGAGAGTCCCATCCCTACTCCAGGGTAAGAGGGGGAGGTATATTTTAAAGGTGGAGAACTCTGGGTATGGAATGACATATACATTACTACATATCATTTTATTGATCAAGTAAATTGTTCCTTTTTTGTTACAAGGGAAGATTCTGCAGGGGAAGATATATAAGCTAATCCCGGTGATGTTAAACAAAGGCATCAATAAAATATAAAAAGAAAAAAGAAAAATATCTCAGTCTTGAGGGTAATAAGCCCCTTGAGAGCAGGGACTGGGCCTTATTTTTGTTGCTGTTCTGCTGTTTCAGCTGTGTCTGACTCTTCATAGCCTCATTTGGAGTTTTCTTGGCAAAAATAAATAGAATAATACCATTTCCTTCTCCAGCTCATTTTACAGATGAAGAAATTGAAGCCAACAGAATTAAGTGACTTGCTCAGAGTCATAGTAAATAAGTGGCTGAGGATGGATTTGAACCCATGAAGTTGAGTCTTCTCAAATCCAGGACTGGCATTCTATCCACTGCTGCCCAACTTTGTATTATCTGTGACACCTAGCACAATTCCTTGTACACATTAAGAGCACAACCATGATTTGGTTGACTGATGGTATTGTCTTCCTCTAAGAAGGAAAAATATTCAATTTGACAAAAATTTCCTGAGTACATACCATGTGAAGGGTACTATGCTACATATGACAAAGGATATAAAATTATATAAAGATGGTCTTGTTCAGTCTAGTTAGCAAAATGAGCTGTGCACACATGGAAGAATAGGTAAATAACACAAGGCAATGTAAATGCTCATTGAGTGGATTTGCTGAACTGAGCTCAGGACCAAGTTTGGGCAGTTGTCCAGTTTAGCAATATCTAAAGAAACCCAGATTTCTACACCAAAGAAACTTATATGAAAATCAATATATGTTTTCAAATGATTAATTACTAGTTAAATCTTATTACAACAAACTCCTGGGAACCACAAAATGTTTTAGTTGAACTAAACTTTTAATTGGGCCACAAACTAGACTCAAAAACATTTGGTTCTATGGAGATTCCCCTTGTATTTATTTATCTACTATTAGTTTCTACAAGACAATTTATCATTTGGGAGTATGAAGAGATGAACCAGCAGGCCCTAAAATTCAAAGTAATAACTAGGGTGGGGCAACGGGGCTTTTCCCAAAGGATTTCAAATTTTAGAGGTCAATGACAATAGCACTTGCATTTCTTCAGTAGATTGTAAAAATTAAATTAGTTTCTCTACTAAAAGTATTATATTTTTAGAGGTTTATTAATGATTATTAGAAATCAAAGATACAAATCAATAAGCCATGTTTCTAGGGCTGATAAGCCCATTCAATTTCACTTACTACATCCTGAGAGACGGGTATGCTTAGAAGCGGAAGCAGAGACCCAAGTAGGCGGTACAGTCAGTTTAAATACAAATTTTGTTCTTGGCCCAGGTGGGGATCTCAGGTGAGATTATAGGGAATTCTGGGAAGTGCCAAGGACCTCTGGGGATTGAAGTCTGGGGTCCAAATCTCCATTTTCACATTACCCCCTTTGATCATTATTGGGAAAAGTTTCCCCAAAAAGGATCATGAAAACATAATCAACTTAAAGATTACAATAATTTGAGGATAAGAGGAAAAGAACAAAACCAATAATTGCTAGACACATTGACAAAAAACCAGTTAGGGGGCAGTATCCTTTGGCATGAAAGTACTCATACAAATAAATGTTCAATCAATCACACCCAAAGTTCATTCTTGATCTTCTCGTGCAGCTTGTGGTCTGGAGGCATCTTCATGGTGTCCTCTCCAAACAGTTTAGTTTCTGGATTCGGAGAGGTAGCATCTTTCTTAACCTAAAATTCTTCTCAAAAGGAATTTAAACTTTGCAATTTAAAATAATAATATTTTTACATTCCCCCCTTGAAGAGGGTGATTGAAAAACACAGGGATCATTTAGGGATGCATGGCTGAGTTATGAGGTATATGAATCAATTGGCAAGAAAAATTAAAAAGACATCAGAAAAATCAAAATAAAAAAGGTAATTTCTGGATGAAAATATAGACTATCAAAGTCTTATGTGTAAAAATTCAAAGGAAAGGAAAAATAAATCTATAACAGGTCCTTGAATCAGGGCCCAATTAAAATGATATAAACAAGTAAGCATTTACCCAATCAGTAGCCAGGACTACAGAAAGTTCACCACACTATGAAAGACAGAAAAGGGACTAGATTATAGAAGCCAAATAGGAGCCAAGTTAGGGATACTCATCTGGAAATATTTTCACAAAGAGTGTGGATACAAGGAAGGCCTATGTCTTAATGTATGTTAAACGTCGCAACCTTGAGTCTTCACACTAGGTTCAAGTCCTTTGTATTGGCTTAGAAGTGCATCAATCCTTCCTGGATTGGTTTATTTGTTGACCTGTGTGCTCTTTTGGCACAATTCAGGTTTAGCTTTGATTCTTTGACCCTGTGAAATGGCTCATTTTGTACATCTTGTCCTGGAATCAGACAGAATCATTAAGCAAAGTCCCATAATTTTTTAAAAACAATTAGTGGCATCATTCTTATAGTCTCAAGCTTTGGGGGCATGCATTGACATTATAGCAAATGTATGTTAAACTTATATTACTGCTAAATCAAAAAGTTAAAGAAAACCTTAATACTGGTTACATGTGCTTCAAATATAAAAAGGAGAGAAAAAAACTGAAATAGTATTTTGCACATGCAAGAAAAATATAATAAAGGAGTTTTTAAAATAAAAATATGGCTTACAACCATTGACACACTGTGTCAGCTAAGAAAATATAGAATACAAGGCTTTCTCACCAAAAATGAGATCCATTTCCTCTTCATATCTGGCCATGATCCACTGTGAGTACAAGCAAATGAATTTTACAAAGTAATAGTTTTTTTTTTTTAATAAAGAACAGTAGTACAAATATGTAGGTATCAATATCCCCAAAATTCTCAATAATCCAGTTAATTACAATAACAAACAAACGCACTATCATTTTTTACATGAGTCTGCTGTATGACATTTAAAAAAAATGGATACTTGTCACAAGTTTTTACAGACATAGCAAATATTTCAACCTTGGTAAACATATTTAAACAAAGTAAAACTCATTTGGGTCTAGAACATCATCAAGAAATCTAGATATCATTCTGGTGGAAGTAAAGTGAGCTGAAGAGTTATAAATGAGAGATGCTCCTCTTTTGGGAGTTCTCCAGGGTTATTATATGCCCTGTGTAAGAGTTAAAATTAATTGGTTGTCATAAACTGTAGTGAATTAAAATAGTGGAAGACTTAAATTGTAGTAGATATAAGACTGGATGAGTAAATTGTGACCTCAGAAAATATGTTTTCACTACAGTGTCTTGTTTCAAATCAAATATAAGGTGGTCGCCAGGGAAATATTCCCAATTATGAATATACCCAAGTCAACTGGGTTTTATAGAGAATTTAATTAATACAAATGAGGAATTAGAGAAAGAGAGAAAAAGAGGGAATAATGAGAAAGGGATAAGCTGGCTCTGGCCAGTCTTGGCCAACCTAGGCCTAAGCCCTAAGAGAAAAGATCAGTCAGTCCTTAATCACTGACCACAAGATCTGTCCAAGCAAGGATTCTAGTGACACCAGGCCAGCTTCATCTCAGCTGCCTCCACCAGCTCAATCCTCAATCTGAATGTCCCCAGCTCT